>NC_136491.1:16475342-16525847 GCF_053919585.1 Euprymna scolopes | reverse complement strand
AGAGTGTTTGAGATGAATTCGACAACTTTAGAAAAGTAAAGAAAAACGTTACATTTTGGTCAGTTATTGATGCATTATAAAAATTCACATTGCATTGACAAGAATAAAATTGAATGAGTTCTGTCAGAAAAATGTATTAAGAAATTATACATGCTTTGGTCTCAAAATATAACTGCTCACATCCCCCAGGGTGTAAATTTATGGACACGTATTTTTATGGAGATGATGGAGTATCTGCTTGCCTTCAGCTACCGGATTCCGGTCCTTACAAAGTGCTGAGAAAATGTTCTAAGTATTTTGTGATTGATATTAATGGCGGACACAACACAACACAGCATAGATCGGCTTAAAAAGGCAATCTTTAATAGTGAAACTAATTGTGCTATTGCTAATAGTATTAAAAAAATGAATTTTTCTTCAACTGTAAACATTTCAAACAATTCTAAGTCACCTGCTCTATAAATAACTCAAGATCTAGTAGAGAAATTAAACATTCATCTAGATTTGTTCATCTCATACAGTAAATATGTTAAGTTTTGAGACATTTGTGCTGAACAAAGATTTTTATGTATCTTGCATGATGGAGCAGAGAGAAAGATTTTTCTTGCTGTTTTGATCCTCCTTTGTATTTATATTGGAATTTGTAGCGTTCTTCTTGGAAAGAAGACAAAAATTAGTTCCAAATTTCACATGAATTTAGGCGAAGAACACGGTGATGTGTTCTGCCATTTTTTGAGGTGAGGTAAACAATATAATCAGATTCAGCGTCATTTTAAAATTTGAAATATTCGGCGCTTCTTCACTATTAGAGGACGAAATTTTGTAGTCAATAAACAGTTTTCAGATAAAAAAAACTATAGTTTCTACTGATTTTTTTTTTTTTTGTCATTTCTAATAAATTACAATGTTACCTTCCAAATTATGCAGTCGAAATTACCTGAATATTACTGAATTATTAAAAAAACAACTTTAATTGTGTTAGCAGGTGAAAAACTGCCACCATCTTGTTTAAATTGAAACTGAAAATGACCTTTTTTAACTCTCCTGTATCTTATGATCGTTTTCATTAAATTCTATTTTTTATTTTCTTTAATAAATAATTTTCTACTTTATTGATTTTCATAATTTTTGGATATAATCATCTTAAAAATATGAGCAATATGTAGATACCATTTTTTTCATGTGAAATTTAGTTTTACGATTTCTAAAATTTCGTCCTAATATAAAAGTGCCAAGTATTCTCAATTGAGTTATCTCCCTTTCACCGTAGTTAACAGTGAATTTGTTTATGAAATATCAATTTACTACACAGATGAAGAATAAACTGTAAAAATCCGACTCCCATTGTTTAAAAAAGAAAACTTTGTTCCGTTTTCTTAAAAAAAAAATTCTGAGTTAGACTTCCTCATCCCAGAAAGTAGAAGTCAGGTGAAAAATCTGACCCCTGAAAAATATGCTGACTCCATCCCTGAGGTAAGAAAATCTAACCTTTGCAGCAGGTTTAAAAAGTTCAACCCTGACTTCAAACTTCTACAAATATGACTTGCTCTTGACCAACCAATAAAATCAAATATTTTTTTAATTCAATGAAATATTTTACTCTGTTCTTTCCATGTTAGTGTTCTGGATTTATTTTTCTAAAAAAAGGAAAAAAAATTGAAAACATATTTACATACATGATTGAGTTTGTTTATTTTTTGGTCCCCCGACAAAAGGAGGGTAAACCTTTGTCTGTTCGTCCGTTCATCTGTCCGCATTTTTCTCAATAACAACGCCTTGGAATGTTTTGAAATTTTGCACAAGCATTAAACATGATATGAGTAAAAAAAAGTAACAGAATGGATTTTCTGGGAAAACTCCGGTTGTCCCCCCCCCGCCCCCCCGGGTGCCTTTCGGGATAAAATGCCTGAAATTGACACTTTTGTGCTTATTAAAAAAAATTGATTCCTTGGACTTTCTGAAAAGTTGTAACTGATTTCTATATAATTTTGTCTATACTTCGCAGTAACTCTTGGGTGTGCCCCAAGGGCTCTTTTAGGATTAATAAAAACACTCCATTTTTGGGAATATTTTACCATATTTGTCCAAAATTTTCTGTATATGTCTATTTAGCAGTTTTGAATGGTGCTGTACTCAATTTAAATATGTTAAGGCTTTGGGGACTTTTGGGGCTAATTGGGGGGGGGGTAAGATGGACTTAGTCATTTCTTTTTTTGCATGGTGCAGAACTCAAATTTACATGTTAAGTCCAAAAACTGCACAGTTTGTTCATTTTCAACAATATTTGACACTTTGAGGGCTAAAATGGGGAGGGAGCAAATGCTAAAGTTTGTCATTTTTTTATGCCTCGTTCAATGTGCACTCCCGGAGGATCATGCTTCACTTATTTTTTGTTTTTTATTTACACATTTTAAATAGTGTTTGGTAGAAGATTTTTAAATCAGTGAAGATTATAAAGGCATTCTGCATGCATTTTCTGTTTTACAGACATATGAACCCTTTTTATGAGGTTCTTTAATTCCAAAACAGTACATTTTATGAAAGATTCCTAACACAGGACTTATTTGTTTTAAGCTGGGAAGAAGAGTTCATGCCTTTTTTTGTCAGATTACAATGTAAGTGAATGAAATTGATCCATGCAGATTCCAACAATTCCATAGTCTGCAAGTACCCAGTGTTTTTCTAGAAAAAATTCTGGGAAACTAATGCCAACAATAGAATACTCTGATTCATATGAAATGAATGAAGAACAGAATCAATATCTTGCCACAGTTTTATATATAGTATACTAGCAGGAAGACCCGACATTTCCTGGGATTGAATGATGATTAACGAATATTTCACACTCCTATATTTTTATTGTCATCGAAATTCGTGAAATCGCCCAGAAGGAAGCTTCACATGCCTCCATGTGCAGTAACTTAGTCCAAAATATATGTTATTCTACATTTCACTCTAGAGAACCTACTGTTTCTTTTATAAAATTATTTTATATAAACTTTTTTGTTAACAAAAAAACATTAAGAAATTTATGTGCGTGTTTGAACCTGCAGACTATATCATGCAAAAAAAAAAAAAAGTAAGTTTTCAAGTCTTATAAAATTCTTTGCAGTTAATAAAAAAAAAAAAAATTAAGAAATTTACGTGAGCAGTTTGAACCTACGGACCACATCACACATAAAAAAAAAAATATATAAAAAAATAAATAAATAAAAAAAAAACACGCTACCAACTTACCCACAGTAGAATTTTTGTTGCCCGTTGTTCTATCATTGTTGCTAAGCAACGACATGGAAAAAATGGTTTTACTGATGATAGATAAATTAAAATAGCGGTTTCGATTATTAATTATTGGTAATTATCGGGGGGTATTCTGAGACAAAACTTAACTAAAATCACTCCCAGACTTATACGGTAAAGTTCTGTAAATTTTAAAGAAAATCTGTTCACCCGTTTCGGACTCTATATGGAATGAACTCATGCACATATACACACAGAAAAAATTGCATTTATATAATTGTAGATATATATATATCAATTTTCTTTGAAAATTTATGTGCTTTTTTTCTGATGAGTCAAGGGCAAAATGAATTCATTGATTTATATAATAATTGAATGATTTTTCACTACGAAACGGGTGCTGTTAAGAATTGTGCATGTCAAACATACTTAAAGGAATAAATAGTAAGATGGTTACCATTTTGAAATTTGGAATATAGGCTTTTGTCATTTATTTGATATATATGAAACTAACATCTAAATAAAACTGCGAAACTTCAATGCAAATATGCATTTTTAAAAACAGGATTGAGTTTATCAAAATTTTTCTCTTAAAAAAGAAAACCATACACATTCTGCATGATTCTAGTAACAGAAAAAGTCTATGAATGGATGAAGGTGGAATAATCCAAAGAAACCCTTAAATCTTTGTTACTCCTGTCGAACACGGGCCATGCAATTTTTTTACATAGGATTTTCAAGTCAAATTCGGTTTTAAGGTATCTTTTGTGTATTAAATTCTTAGGTGAAAGTACAGTTAAATAGTTAAAATAGCTTCCCACCACATTTA
This sequence comes from Euprymna scolopes, assembly GCF_053919585.1. NCBI lineage: Eukaryota > Metazoa > Mollusca > Cephalopoda > Sepiida > Sepiolidae > Euprymna > Euprymna scolopes. Next base: position 16,521,778 of record NC_136491.1, on the reverse strand, counting down.
TTAAGAATGCGTTTCTAAATATGATTTTTTCAGCACGATCTGTATTCTGCATAAGTACTGTAAGCTGGGGTGACTCTGGCCACTCAGGATTACTTTGAGCCATTACAAAAAAAAAAAAAATACATTACAGAACGATAAAATTGTCATCCTAGAAAAGACATGATTCCATTTCCATTTGATAAAAACCAGTTTTCTTTTTTTGCTGCAGACCATCTAACTAGTTGGCCAGTTGTGTACAAATCCCAAGAGTGATAGGAGCCTTCTATTATGTCTAAAAGTGACACAATGTTCAACGAGCAAGATTGGAGATGCGCCACTGTACAACTCATGCTCTCTATTGATCCAAGTTATGAGAACAGGACAATTGCCAACACCTTCAACATGCATTGCTGGATTGCCATGAATAACAGGGACGTGCCCAGGGTAATGAAAACAAAGTTTCTGACCACACTTATGGTCTTTGGTGTGGTTTCAAGTGAGGGCCACATCATACCACCTCACATCTTCAAAGTCGGCTTGAAAGTCAACACCAAAGTGTACCTGGATGTACATAAGAGTATGGTGATTCCCTGATGCAATCAGGTAGTCACTGACTGATCCCGGGTGTGGCAACAGAACTCAATGCTGGCCTACAAGTCCAAAGAAACGCAGACTTTGCTTCAAAAGGAGTGCTATGACTTTATACCTTTCTCTCATTGCCCTCCCTCCTCTCCCAAGCTGAACCTGCTGGAACGACTTTGTTTGGTTATACATCAAGAACATCACCAACATGACCTCCCACACCACCAAAGCCAGCCTGATCATCGCCGACGCTTGTGGAACCGGACGTGTATCGAGGTGGTGATTTGAGCTGAAGGCGGCTACATTCAATAGATGTCAGCTCTACTACATAATCAAGTTACCTGAATTGATTTTTTTCAATAAAAGTTTTAAAATAAAGCTGTAATGTCGTTTTCTTTATGGCAACAAATTTATCGTTCCAACCTTTTAATAATGCGTAAATAACTCTGCAGTAAATATTTGATACTGCATCATAATATGTCTAAAATTATTAAATCATATAGGACCTGAAAATTATGTTTAAAATGCTAAGATCACTGGAAAAATGGTTGGATGACTCTACTGCTCCAGTAGGTATCTCACTGCTTACACAATCCCCTATCTGTATAAGAGCCCGGTACATCCTAAAATGGAGTACTGTAGCCACATCGGGGCAGGATCTGCATGGTGCACCTTATCCAGCCTTGATAGAGTTCAAAACTGGTTTTAAAACCTAGTAGATGATGCCCTTTTCTCTTCCCTGTAACTTTTTTTCCCCACAGAAGAGACGTTGCAAGCCTGTCTCTGCTCTATCATTATTTTCATGGCAAGTGCTTGACTGAACTTCAATTTATGGTTCCCCCTTTGCCAAACTTTCACAAAAACTCTCGACTAGTTATAACCACTATCAACAATTTCCCCCACTCTCTATCTGTGCCTAAATCTAAATGCAGATTACATGAACAAAGCTTCTTTACTAGAAGTTTTCAGCCTGCTTCCCGGTTGAATACAATATGGTAGTCTTCAAATCCAATGTAAACAAGTTCTTGTTGAGCCGTCCCCTCAAATTCTACCGAATTGTTGAGCCGTCTCCTCAAATTCTACCGAATTGACACCATTAATGATTACTAAACAACCACCTTACAATCACCGAATTGACACCATTAATGATTACTAAACTACCACCTTACATTCATTAACCCTTATCCTCGAGTGGCTTTCAGGCCTTGATAAGTGGTGCCTCCCATGCGAAAAAAAAAAAAAGCAGAGATATATTATTTACACATTATTATTTTTATTTTATTTATTTTTTAATAGCTTTAAAGTCATCCCGGTAGCCAGATTCACCCCAGCTGATTGGCAGCATTTTCATGGTATCTTTTGTTCATTAAAATTGTTAGAATGGCTTTCTAAATAACATTATTTCACCATGGTTCATAAACTGCACAAGTACTAAATCTTTTAATAAATACACGTGGACACACTACTCTCATGAAAAGAACTCGTACAACTGAATAACACAGAAAAAAATTTAATCTTGTGCAATTAAAATCCCATTAATTTTAAAATTGGTCAGAATTTGATCAAACTAGAATTAATGGGTCTGTAGGGCCCATTAATTCTAGTAAATTAAATATTATGTCAGGCCAAAGCTATAATTATTTTAAGGTAATGCTTTACGTTATATTTATAAGAAAGTCCAAATATTATGTTTCTGAATATTTGAAACAATTGATAATTCATATTATTTAGATCATCTTGAATGTTATTTTCACTGCACTCAAGATGATGAACAGTAGTCTAAATAATATGAAAGTTCAAAAAGCTGTCAGACTGAAGATATGAAGGTTTCAATTTCCAAGCATGACAACCACTTTATTTGTTGGAAATTTATTATTTATTATTAATGCAATATTCTCCATTTCTAAAAATAGTTAAGGTTCCTTTGAAGTGAAAATTTTTTATTATGTTTAAAAAAAAAACGTCACTAATTGAAAAATTGTGACTGACGAAATTGTTGCTGGACAACAAAACTTCTATATAAGATCCTGTAAATCTGTGATTTGGTATCATTGGCTTAAATCTTGTTAAAGTAGAGACAAAATGTTTAGTATGGGAGTTCATGTTCCCTTGAATGCCCCCCCCCCATAAACTTAAGATGGGGAGGGGGGTATTCTTATCAAATTTTTAAAGAGAGCTTATTTTGATTTTTTTGTAATTAGAACGGGATATTCTTTAAAATTGATGTATGACAATTAGATTTTTATAAAAATCTGTGCATATTTATGTCAACAAACATTGATTAAATAATCAAAAGTAATATTTTTCTGTTTGCATTAGACAGAGCTTATGATTTTTCTTATTATTCCCAATTTTAAACACATAATAATTGTTCTCATTTTTGTTGAATGGAAATTGTAAATTATATATATATTTATTTGCTTCACCACCGAAGCAAATTAGGTGCAAGGCCGTTTTTAATGTGGGGTAAAAACCAGCTCCCCTAAAAGTAGGCAAAAATGGGGCACTCTGGTTACCAAAAATAATAATTGCCCCAGTATAGAGGGTTTCCCCTCCATTGACTGGTACAAATTATCTTAAGTGCAGCATCTGCAGAACAGATACTACACTTTGAGGTATTTATTTTCTCCCCCACTGAGCAAATTAGGCACAAGGCCGATTTTTAAAGTGAGGAGTGAAGGGGAAATGGGGACCAACTCCCCAGGGAGTATGGGAGCTGGATAGTGACAATTGGTATGAAGGGTTGCCCCTACATTGACCACAGTCTTATATGTGGGGTTGCCCCCACATATGGTCTTTGCTTGCAGATGGTATTTATTTGCTCCCCCACCGAGCAAATTAGGCACAAGGCCAATTTTTAATGTGAGGAGTGAAGGGAGGGGGAAGGGAAAAAGGGGACCAGCTCCCGAGAGGTGGGAAATGGGAACTGGTTAAAGGTCAGGTATGTGGGGTTTCCCCCACATCTGGTATTTGCTTGCAGTATCTGCCGGAACAGATGGTATTTATTTGCTCCCCCACCGAGCAAATTAGGCACAAGGCCGATTTTTAATGTGAGGAGTGAAGGGGAAATGGGGATTAACTCCCCGGGGAGTAGGGGAGCTGGATAGTGACAATTGGTATGAAGGGTTGCCCCTACATTGACCAAGGTCTTATATGTGGGGTCGCCCCCACATATGGTCTTTGCTTGCAGTATCTGCCGGAACAGATGGTATTTATTTGCTCCCCACCGAGCAAATTAGGCACAAGGCCGATTTTTAATGTGAGGAGTGAAGGGAGGGGGAAGGGAAAAAAGGGACCAGCTCCCGAGAGGTGGGAAATGGGAGCTGGTTAAAGGTCAGGCATGTGGGGTTGCCCCCACATCTGGTCTTTGCTAGTCATAGCTAGTCATAGCTAGTCATAGCTTGCAGTATCTGCCGGAACAGATGGTATTTATTTGCTCCCCCACCGAGCAAATTAGGCACAAGGCCGATTTTTAATGTGAGGAGTGAAGGGAGGGGGAAGGGAAAAAAGGGACCAGCTCCCGAGAGGTGGGAAATGGGAGCTGGTTAAAGGTCAGGCATGTGGGGTTGCCCCCACATCTGGTCTTTGCTAGTCATAGCTAGTCATAGCTAGTCATAACTTGCAGTATCTGCCGGAACAGATGGTATTTATTTGCTCCCCCACCGAGCAAATTAGGCACAAGGCCGATTTTTAATGTGAGGAGTGAAGGGAGGGGAAAGGGAAAAAGGGGACCAGCTCCCGAGAGGTGGGAAATGGGAACTGGTTAAAGGTCAGGCATGTGGGGTTTCCCCCACATCTGGTCTTTGCTAGTCATAGCTAGTCATAGCTTGCAGTATCTGCCGGAACAGATGGTATTTATTTGCTCCCCCACCGAGCAAATTAGGCACAAGGCCAATTTTTAATGTGAGGAGTTAAGGGAGGGGGAAGGGGAAAAGGGGACCAGCTCCTGAGAGGTGGGAAATGGGAGCTGGTTAAAGGTCAGACATGTGGGGTTGCCCCCACATCTGGTCTTTGCTAGTCATAGCTAGTCCTAGCTTGCAGTATCTGTCGGAACAGATGGTATTTATTTGCTCCCCCACCGAGCAAATTAGGCACAAGGCCAATTTTTAATGTGAGGAGTGAAGGGAGGGGGATGGGAAAAAGGGGACCAGCTCCCGAGAGGTGGGAAATGGGAACTGGTTAAAGGTCAGGCATGTGGGGTTGCTCCCACATCTGGTCTTTGCTAGTCATAGCTAGTCCTAGCTTGCAGTATCTGTCGGAACAGATGGTATTTATTTCCTCCCCCACCGAGCAAATTAGGCACAAGGCCAATTTTTAATGTGAGGAGTGAAGGGAGGGGGATGGGAAAAAGGGGACCAGCTCCCGAGAGGTGGGAAATGGGAACTGGTTAAAGGTCAGGCATGTGGGGTTTCCCCCACATCTGGTCTTTGCTAGTCATAGCTTGCAGTATCTGTCGGAACAGATACTACACTTTGATCTTGGCCCGAAGGCCGAGAACAACTACTACAATAATTTGTGTAGAAATGTGTACATTTTTATGTTGACAGAGTAAGAAATGAAAATTGCAATTTTTCAGTAGTCTGCAGTGATTTTTTAAAATTTTTTTTGTAATACCCATTTCAATCAGAAGGTACTCATTTTAACAGAAGAAATTTTCTTTTAAAATTATGTATAACAATTATATTTTAAAAGATGTGCAGATATGCAAAGTAAAAAAATGGAAATAATATAATATGACATTTTTCAATTGTCTGCAGTAAATATTCCCCATTTTAAACACAAAATATTTTGTATTATTCCTATTTTCAAACGCACATTAATGGGATGCATTTTAATCACTAGGAATTTTCTTTAGATGCGTTATATGACGACAATATCTAAGTCAGGTTCCATGTTTGACAAGCTTCTAGGTCAAACCTTTACTCTTGATCTGAGATGGAACATGTACATCAAATCTGTTGCCAAGGTTGCTGGAAAAATGCTGCTCCAGTAGATATCTCACTGCTGATGCAATTAACTACTTGTATAAGTGCCAAGTATGTTCAAGGATGGAGTACTGTTGCCACATCTGGGCAGGCTGCCTTGACATAATTCCAAATAGACTTTGTAGCATAGTGGAGGATGCCCTTTTCTCTTCTTTGCAACATCTTTCCTACAGAAGAGATGTTGTAAGCCTGTCTCTGCTTTATTGTTATTTTCATGACAAGTGCTCGTTTGAACTACAATCTATGGTCCCCCTTGCCAAACTTTAACGAGAAACACTTGTCTAGCTGAAAACGTTTTGGGGAGGTTTCATGTTTTGACAAGCTTCTGGGCTTGACCTTTACTACCGGTCTGAAATGAAACACATACATCAAATCCATTGCAAAGGTCGCTAGGAAAATGGTGGGCTCCTATCAATCCAGTAGATATCTCACTGCTGATGCAATTCTCTATCTATATAAGAACCAGGTACATCGAAAGAAGGAGTATTGTTGCCACATTTGGGCAGGAGTTGCTAGAAAAGCTTATCCTGCCTTGACAGAGTTCAAAATAGACTTCGTAGCCTAGTGAGATATGCCCTTTTCTTTTCTATGCAGTCTCTTTCCCACAGAAGAGATGTTGTGAGCTTATCTCTACTTTATCTTTATTTTCATGGCAAGTACTTGTCTGAGCTCCAATCTATAGTCCCCCCTCACCAAACTTTCATGAAAAACACTCGTCTGGCTGGAATCACTATCAATAATTTCCCTCACTCTTTATCTGTACCTAAACGTACTGCATGCCTATGGAACTGTCTTCTGTTTGCCTGCTTTCCAGCTAACTACAATTTGGTTGTCTTCAAGTCCAATGTTAACAAGTTCTTGATGAGCCGTCCCCTTTAGTAATCCGATTCACCAAATTTCCAATACTAATGATTATTGTCCCATTGACTACCGTGTACTCATTAACCCTTATCCTTGAGTGGTTTCCGGCCTTGATAAGTGGTGCAACTGTGTTAAATAATAAGAATTAAAAAAAAAAAGAAGTTTTTTTGCCGTCTTCGTTTCCTCCAACTCAATGCTGCAATCATTGTTGATTTTTATATACGTTTTTTTTTTTAAGAACACAACTCACCTGATGATGAAATGCCACGTTGGAATCAAAAATCCATTTCTTCCAGGACGATATAAAATTGGAAAACGGTAAACTCGCTTGAATACAAAAACAAAACATGTAGTCAAGTATAAAGTTTTATGTTTTATTTTCTTTTAAAATTAAGTTAAAAACAATCGCAATACTTCACAGATTGCTTTATAAAAATATTTGATTTAAAAATAAATTTATTCTGACTAATGTCAAAAGTATTATTTTCCAAACGTTTTGATTTTTTAAAATATTTTTTGTGGAACTCCAGAATATTTCTGTCGAATTCGGGAATGTGCACAGAATTTCGAACGAAACTCTTAATTTAATCATTGGAGGAGTAGCATCCTCTCGTTCCGTCAGCCGTTACTGAGTAGAAGCCCTAAGTAATTCGCAATTGTATTTTGAGTTTTGCCCACACTGAGGATTGGTCATCAATCTTCAGAAGAGTGTAACTTTACAACTGAATTCTGTCAAGTACTTTATTTACTATGCCATGGATCCTTGCGAAATTTTCATTTTTAAAATATTTGATATTGAATATTTATTATATTTTAATGCAGTAAATTTTAATCCCCTATTACTGCACAATGGATTCAAATGGCTGATATAATGTATGTTATGTGGGAGTAAAAGAAAAACTTAATATTAAATTAACTTGCTTTATTGACCAAATTGATACATAGGAAAACCAATAGGCTCTCAAAATGTTGACTTTACTCTAAGTGTAAATGTTGGCGAAAAAATTTTTTCTGGCATTGTTCCCTGCAGTTCTTTTGTAAAAATTTTTCTGGCATTGTTCCTCGCAATTCTTTTATAAAATTTTTTCTGGCATTGTTCCTCACAGTTCTTTTATAAAATTTTTTCTGGCATTGTTCCTCGCAGTTCTTTTGTAAAAATTTTTCTGGTATTGTTCCTCGCAGTTCTTTTGTAAAAATTTTTCTGGCATTGTTCCTCACAGTTCTTTTATAAAAATTTTTCTGACATTGTTCCTTGCAGTTCTTTTATAAAAAATTTTCCTGGCATTGTTCCTCACAGTTCTTTTGTAAAAATTTTTCTGGCATTGTTCCTCGCAGTTCTTTTGTAAAAATTTTTCTGGCATTGTTCCTCGCAGTTCTTTTATAAAATTTTTCTGGCATTGTTTCTCGCAGTTCTTTTGTAAAGATTTTTCTGACATTGTTCCTTGCAGTTCTTTTATAAACATTTTTCTGGCATTGTTCCTCGCAGTTCTTTTGTAAAAGATTTTCTGGCATTGTTCCGCACAGTTCTTTTGTAAAGATTTTTCTGGCATTGTTCCTCGCAGTTCTTTTGTAAGGATTTTTCTGGCATTGTTCCTCGCAGTTCTTTTATAAAAAATTTTCTGGCATTGCTCCTCGCAGTTCTTTTGTAAAAATTTCTCTGTCATTGTTCCTCGCAGTTCTTTTGTAAAGATTTTTCTGGCATTGTTCCTCACAGTTCTTTTGTAAAAATTTCTCTGGCATTGTTCCTTGCAGTTCTTTTGTAAAGATTTTTCTGGCATTGTTCCTCGCAGATCTTTTATAAAAATTTTTCTGGCATTGTTTCTCGCAGTTCTTTTATGAATATTTTTCTGGCATTGTTCCTCGCAGTTCTTTTATAAACATTTTTCTGGCATTGTTCCTCGCAGTTCTTTTCTAAAATTTTTTCTGGCATTGTTCCTCACAATTCTTTTGTAAAAATTTTTATGGCATTGTTCCTCGCAGTTCTTTTGTAAAGATTTTTCTGGCATTGTTCCTCGCAGATCTTTTATAAAAATTTTTCTGGCATTGTCCCTCGCAGTCCTTTTGTAAAAATTTTTCTGGCATTGTTCCTCACAGTTCTTTTGTAAGAATTTTTCTGGCATTGTTCAAAGCAGTTCTTTTGTAAAATACTTTTGGCATTGTTCCTCGCAGTTCTTTTATAAATATTTTTCTGGTATTGTTCCTCGCAGTTCTTTTGTAAAAACTTTTCTGCCATTGTTCCGCGCAGTTCTTTTGTAAAGATTTTTCTGGCATTGTTCCTCGCAGTTCTTTTATAAAATTTTTTCTGGCATTGTTCATCGCAGTTCTTTTGTAAAAAATTTTCTGGCATTGTTCCTCACAGTTCTTTTGTAAGAAATTTTCTGGCATTGTTCCTCGCAGTTCTTTTATAAAAATTTTCCTGCCATTGTTCCTCGCAGTTCTTTTATAAAATTTTTTCTGGCATTGTTCCTCGCAGTTCTTTTAAAAAAAATTATCTGGCATTGTTCCTCGCAGTTCTTTTGTAAACATATTTCTGGCATTGTTCCTCGCAGTTCTTTAATAAAAATTTTTCTGGCATTGTTCCTCGCAGTTCTTTTAAAAAAAATTATCTGGCATTGTTCCTCGCAGTTCTTTAATAAAATTTTTTCTGGCATTGTTCCTAGCAGTTCTTTTATAAAATTTTTTCTGGCATTGTCCCTTGCAGTTCTTTTGTAAAAATTTTTCAAGCAATGTAATTCACATTTCTTTTGTAAGAATTTTTCTGGCATTGTTCAAAGCAGTCCTTTTGTAAAAATTTTTCTGGCATTGTTCCGCGCAGTTCTTTTGTAAAGATTTTTCTGACATTGGTCCTCCCAGTTCTTTTATTAAGATTTTTCTGGCATTGTTCCTCGCAGTTCTTTTGTAAAAATGTTTCTGCAATTGTTCCTCGCAGTTCTTTTATAAAAAATTTTCTGGCATTGTTCAAAGCAGTTCTTTTATAAAATTTTTTCTGGCATTGTTCCTCGCCGTTCTTTTGTAAAGATTTTTCTGGCATTTTTCCTCGCAGTTCTTTAATAAAAATTTTTCTGGCATTGTTCCTAGCAGTTCTTTTATAAAAATTTTTCAGGCATTGTCCCTCGCAGTTCTTTTATAAAAATTTTTCTGGCATTGTACTTCACAGTTCTTTTGTAAGAATTTTTCTGGCATTGTTCAATGCAGTTTTTTTGTAAACATTTTTTGGCATTGTTCCTCGCAGTTCTTCTTTAAATATTTTTCTGGCATTGTTCCTCGCTGTTCTTTTGTAAAAATTTTTCTGGCATTGTTCCGCGCAGTTCTTTTGTAAAGATTTTTCTGGCATTGTTCCTCGCAGTTCTTTTATAAAATTTTTTCTGGCATTGTTCATCGCAGTTCTTTTGTAAAATTTTTTCTGGCATAATTCCTCACAGTTCTTTTGTAAGAATTTTTCTGGCATATTTCCTCGCAGTTCTTTTGTAAAGATTTTCCTGGCATTGTTCCTCGCAGTTCTTTAAAAAAATTTTTCTGGCATTGTTCCTCGCAGTTCTTTTAAAAAAATTATCTGGCATTGTTCCTCGCAGTTCTTTCATAAACATATTTCTGGCATTGTTTCTCGCAGTTCTTTAATAAAAATTTTTCTGGCATTGTTCCTAGCAGTTCTTTTATAAAAATTTTTCTGGCATTGTCCCTCGCAGTTCTTTTGTAAATTTTTTTCTGGCATTGTACTTCACAGTTCTTTTGTAAAAATTTTTCTGGCATTGTTCAAAGCAGTTCTTTTGTAAAATTTTTCTGGCATTGTTCCTCGCAGTTCTTTTATAAATATTTTTCTGGCATTGTTCCTCGCAGTTCTTTTATAAATTTTTTTCTGGCATTGTTCTTCGGCAGTTCTTTTGTAAAAATTTTTCTGGCATTGTTCCTCACAGTTCTTTCGTAAATTTTTTCTAGCAATGTTCCTCGCAGTTCTTTGTAAAGATTTTTCTGGCATTGTTCCTCGCAGTTCTTTCATAAACATATTTCTAGCAATGTTCCTTGCAGTTCTTTTGTAAAGTTTTTCTGGCATTGTTCCTCGCAGTTCTTTTATAAAATTGTTCTTGGCATTGTTCTTCGCAGTTCTTTCCTAAAAGATTTTCTGGCATTGTTCCTCGACGTTATTTTGTAAAATTTTTTATAGCAATGTTCCTTGGGGTTCTTTTATAAAAATATTTCTAGCAATGTTCGTCGCAGTTCTTTTGTAAAAATTTTTCTGGCATTGTTCCTAGCAGTTCTTTTGTAAAAATTTTTCTGGCATTTTTCCTCGCAGTTCTTTTGTAAAAATTTTTCTGACATTGTTCCTCGCAGTTCTTTTATAAAAATCTTTTCTTCCATTGTTCCTACCAGTTCTTTTATAAAAATTTCTCTGCCATTGTCCCTCGCAGTTCTTTTAGAAAATTTTTCCTAGCAATGCTCCTCGCAGTTCTTTTATAAAAAATTTTCTGACATTGTTCCTCACAGTTCTTTTATAAAAAATATTCTGCCATTGTTCCTCGCAGTTCTTTTATAAAAATTTCTCTGCCATTGTCCCTCGCAGTTCTTTTATAAAATTTTTCCTAGCAATGTCTCCTCGCAGTTCTTTTATAAAATTTTTTCTGGCATTGTCCCTCGCAGTTGTTTCGTAAAATTTTTTCTGGCATTGTTCCTCGCAGTTCTTTTGTAAAAATTTTTCTGGCATTGTTCCCTCCAGTACTTTATAAAATTTTTTATAGCAATGTTCCTTGCAGTTCTTTTGTAAAATTTTTTCTGGCATTGTCACTGGCAGGTCTTTTGTAAAATGTTTTCTGCCATTGTTCCTCACAGTTCTTTTGTAAAGATTTTTCTGCCATTGTTCCTCGCAGTTCTTTTATAAAAACTTTCTGGCATTGTTCCTCGCAGTTCTTTTGTAAATGTTTTTTCTAGCAATGTTCCTCGCAGATCATTTGTAAAATTTTTTACAGCAATGCTCCTCGCAGTTGTTTCGTAAATTTTTTCTAGCAATGTTCCTCGCAGTTCTTTTGTAAAGATTTTTCTGTCATTGTTACTCGCAGTTCTTTCATAAACATATTTCTGGCATTTTTCCTCGCAGTTCTTTTGTAAAGATTTTTCTGGCATTGTTCCTCGCAATTCTTTTACAAAAATTTTTCTAGCAATGTTCCTCGCAGTTCTTCTGTAAAAATTTTTATGGCATTGTTCCTCACAGTTCTTTTGTAAAGATTTTTCTGCCATTGTTCCTCGCAGTTCTTTTGTAAAAAATTTTCCGGCATTGTTCCTCGCAGTTCTTTTATAAAACATTTTCTGGCATTGTCCTAGCAGTTCTTTTGTAATATTTTTTCTAGCAATGTTCCTCGCAGTTCTTTTGTAAAGATTTTTCTGGCATTGTTCCTCGAAGTTCTTACATAAACATATTTCTGGCATTGTTCCTCGCAGTTCTTTTGGAAAAATTTGTCTGGCATTGTTCCTCGCAATTCTTTTATAAAAATTTTTTCTAGCAATGTTCCTTGTAGTTCTTTTGTAAAATTTTTACTGACATTGTTCCTCGCAGTTCTTTTGTAAAGATTTTTCTGTCATTGTTCCTCGCAGTTCTTTTATAAACATATTTCTGGCATTGTTCCTCGCAGTTCTTTTGTAAAGATTTTTCTGGCATTGTTCCTCGCAATTCTTTTACAAAAATTTTTCTAGCAATGTTCCTCGCAGTTCTTCTGTAAAGATTTTTATGGCATTGTTCCTCACAGTTCTTTTGTAAAGATTTTTCTGCCATTGTTCCTCGCAGTTCTTTTGTAAAAAATTTTCCGGCATTGTTCCTCGCAGTTCTTTTATAAAACATTTTCTGGCATTGTTCCTAGCAGTTCTTTTGTAATATCTTTTTCTAGCAATGTTCCTCGCAGTTCTTTTGTAAAGATTTTTCTGGCATTGTTCCTCGCAGTTCTTTCATAAACATATTTCTGGCATTGTTCCGCGCAGTTCTTTTGTAAAGATTTTTCTGGCATTGTTCCTCGCAATTCTTTTGTAAAAATTTTTTCTAGCAATGTTCCTTGCAGTTCTTTTGTAAAATTTTTACTGACATTGTTCCTCGCAGTTCTTTTATAAAATTGTTTCTGGCATTGTTCCTCGCAGTTCTTTCCTAAAAAATTTTCTGGCATTGTTCCTCGACGTTCTTTTGTCAAAATTTTTCTAGCAATGTTCCTTGCAGTTATTTTATAAAGTTTTTCTAGCATTGTTCCTCGCAGTTCTTTTGTAAAATTCTTTCTGGCATTGTTCCTCGCAGTTCTTTTATAAAAATTTTTCTGGTATTCTTCCTTGCAGTTCTTTTGTAAAATTTTTTCTGTCATCGTTACTCGCAGTTCTTTTATAAAAGTTTATCTGCCATTGTTCCTTGCCGTTCTTTTATAAAGATTTTTCTGCTATTGTTCCTCGCAGTTCTTTCATAAAAAATTTTCTGGCATTGTTCCTCGCAGTCCTTTTATAAAATTTTTTCGGGGATTGTTCCTTGCAGTTCTTTTATAAAAATCTTTCTAGCAATGTTCATCGCAGTTCTTTTATAAAAATTTATCTAGCAATGTTCCTCGCATGTCTTTTTATAAAATTTTTTCTAGCAATTTTCTTCGCAGTTCTTCTGTAAAAATTTTTCTGGCATTGTCCCTCGCAGTTGTTTCGTAAAAATTTTTCTGGCATTGTTCCTCGCAGTTCATTTATAAAAATTTTTCTGGCATTGTCCCTTGCAGTTCTTTTGTAAAATTTTTTCAAGCAATGTAATTAACAGTTCTTTTGTAAGAATTTTTCTGGCATTGTTCAAAGCAGTTCTTTTGTAAAGATTTTTCTGACATTGGTCCTCGCAGTTCTTTTATTAAGATTTTTCTGGCATTGTTCCTCGCAGTTCTTTTGTAAAAATGTTTCTGCAATTGTTCCTCGCAGTTCTTTTATAAAAAATTTTCTGGCATTGTTCAAAGCAGTTCTTTTATAAATTTTTTTCTGGCATTGTTCCTCGCCGTTCTTTTGTAAAGATTTTTCTGGCATTTTTCCTCACAGTACTTTTGTAAATATTTTTCTGGCATTGTTCCTGGCAGTTCTTTTGTAAAGATTTTTCTAGCATTATTCCTCGCAGTTCTTTAATAAAATTTTTTCTGGCATTGTTCCTAGCAGTTCTTTTATAAAACATTTTCTGGCATTGTCCCTCGCAGTTCTTTTATAAAAATTTATCTGGCATTGTACTTCACAGTTCTTTTGTAAGAATTTTTCTGGCATTGTTCAATGCAGTTCTTTTGTAAATTTTGTTTGGCATTGTTCCTCGCAGTTCTTTTATAAATATTTTTCTGGCATTGTTCCTCGCTGTTCTTTTGTAAAAATTTTTCTGGCATTGTACCGCGCAGTTCTTTTGTAAAGATTTTTCTGGCATTGTTCCTCGCAGTTCTTTTATAAATTTTTTTCTGACATTGTTCATCGCAGTTCTTTTGTGAAAATTTTTCTGGCATTGTTCCTCACAGTTCTTTTGTAAGAATTTTTCTGGCATTGTTCCTCGCAGTTCTTTTGTAAAGATTTTCCTGGCATTGTTCCTCGCAGTTCTTTTATAAAAATTTTTCTGGCATTGTTCCTCGCAGTTCTTTTAAAAAAATTATCTGGCTTTGTTCCTCGCAGTTCTTTCATAAACATATTTCTGGCATTGTTTCTCGCAGTTCTTTAATAAAATTTTTTCTGGCATTGTTCCTCGCAGTTCTTTTATAAAAATTTTTCTGGCATTGTCCCTCGCAGTTCTTTTGTAAAAATCTTTCTGGCATTGTACTTCACAGTTCTTTTGTAAGAATTTTTCTGGCATTGTTCAAAGCAGTTCTTTTGTAAAATTTTTCTGGCATTGTTCCTCGCAGTTCTTTTATAAATATTTTTCTGGCATTGTTCAACGCAAATCTTTTGTAAAAACTTTTCTGGCATTGTTTCGCGCAGTTCTTTTGTAAAGATTTTTCTGGCATTGTTCCTCGCAGTTCTTTTATAAAATTTTTTCTGGCATTGTTCTTCGCAGTTCTTTTGTAAAAACTTTTCTGGCATTGTTCCTCACAGTTCTTTCGTAAATGTTTTCTAGCAATGCTCCTCGCAGTTCTTTGTAAAGATTTTTCTGGCATTGTTCCTCGCAGTTCTTTCATAAACATATTTCTAGCAATGTTCCTTGCAGTTCTTTAGTAAAGTTTTTCTGGCATTGTTCCTAGCAGTTCTTTTATAAAATTGTTCCTGGCATTGTTCTTCGCAGTTCTTTCCTAAAAGATTTTCTTGCATTGTTCCTCGACGTTATTTTGTAAAAGTTTTCTAGCAATGTTCCTTGGGGTTCTTTTATAAAAATTTTTCTAGCAATGTCCCTCGCAGTTCTTTTGTAAAAATTTTTCTGGCATTGTTCCTGGCAGTTCTTTTGTAAAATGTTTTCTGGCATTTTTCCTCGCAGTTCTTTTGTAAAATTTTTTCTGACAGTGTTCCTCGCAGTTCTTTTATAAAAATTTCTCTGCCATTGTCCCTCGCAGTTCATTTATAAAATTTTTCCTAGCAATGCTCCTCGCAGTTCTTTTATAAAAATTTTTCTGGCATTGTCCCTCGCAGTTGTTTCGTAAAATTTTTTCTGGCATTGTTCCTCGCAGTTCTTTTGTAAAAATTTTTCTGGCATTGTTCCTCACAGTACTTTATAAAATTTTTTCTAGCAATGTTCCTTGCAGTTCTTTTGTATAATTTTGTCTGGCATTGTCACTGGCAGGTCTTTTGTAAAATGTTTTCTGCCATTGTTCCTCACAGTTCTTTTGTAAAGATTTTTCTGCCATTGTTCCTCGCAGTTCTTTTATAAAAACTTTCTGGCATTGTTCCTCGCAGTTCTTTTGTAAATTTTTTTTCTAGCAATGTTCCTCGCAGATCTTTTGTAAAATTTTTTACAGCAATGTTCCTCGCAGTTCTTTCGTAAATATTTTCTAGCAATGTTCCTCGCAGTTCTTTTGTAAAGATTTTTCTGTCATTGTTACTCGCAGTTCTTTCATAAACATATTTCTGGCATTTTTCCTCGCAGTTCTTTTGTAAAGATTTTTCTGGCATTGTTCCTCGCAATTCTTTTACATAAAATTTTCTAGCAATGTTCCTCGCAGTTCTTCTGTAAAATTTTTTATGACATTGTTCCTCACAGTTCTTTTGTAAAGATTTTTCTGCCATTGTTCCTCGCAGTTCTTTTGTAAAAAATTTTCTGCCATTGTTCCTCGCAGTTCTTTTATAAAACATTTTCTGGCATTGTTCCTAGCAGTTCTTTTGTAATATTTTTTTCTAGCAATGTTCCTCGCAGTTCTTTTGTAAAGATTTTTCTGGCATTGTTCCTCGAAGTTCTTACATAAACATATTTCTGGCATTGTTCCTCGCAGTTCTTTTGTAAAAATTTTTCTGGCATTGTTCCTCGCAATTCTTTTATAAAATTTTTTTTCTAGCAATGTTCCTTGCAGTTCTTTTGTAAAATTTTTACTGACATTGTTCCTCGCAGTTCTTTTGTAAAGATTTTTCTGTCATTGTTCCTCGCAGTTCTTTCATAAACATATTTCTGGCATTGTTCCTCGCAGTTCTTTTGTAAAGATTCTTCTGGCATTGTTCCTCGCAATTCTTTTACAAAAATTTTTCTAGCAATGTTCCTCGCAGTTCTTCTGTAAAAATTTTTATGGCATTGTTCCTCACAGTTCTTTTGTAAAGATTTTTCTGCCATTGTTCCTCGCAGTTCTTTTGTAAAAAATTTTCCGGCATTGTTCCTCGCAGTTCTTTTATAAAACATTTTCTGGCATTGTTCCTAGCAGTTCTTTTGTAATATTTTTTTCTAGCAATGTTCCTCGCAGTTCTTTTGTAAAGATTTTTCTGGCATTGTTCCTCGCAGTTCTTTCATAAACATATTTCTGGCATTGTTCCTCGCAGTTCTTTTGTAAAAATTTATCTGGCATTGTTCCTCGCAATTCTTTTATAAAATTTTTTTCTAGCAATGTTCCTTGCAGTTCTTTTGTAAAATTTTTACTGACATTGTTCCTCGCAGTTCTTTTATAAAATTGTTTCTGGCATTGTTCCTCGCAGTTCTTTCCTAAAAAATTTTCTGGCATTGTTCCTCGACGTTCTTTTGTCAAAATTTTTCTAGCAATGTTCCTTGCAGTTATTTTATAAAGTTTTTCTAGCATTGTTCCTCGCAGTTCTTTTGTAAAATTCTTTCTGGCATTGTTCCTCGCAGTTCTTTTATAAAAATTTTTCTGGTATTATTCCTTGCAGTTCTTTTGTAAAATTTTTTCTGTCATCGTTACTCGCAGTTCTTTTATAAAAATTTATCTGCCATTGTTCCTTGCCGTTCTTTTATAAAGATTTTTCTGCTATTGTTCCTCGCAGTTCTTTCATAAAAAATTTTCTGGCATTGTTCCTCGCAGTCCTTTTATAAAATTTTTTCGGGGATTGTTCCTTGCAGTTCTTTTATAAAATTCTTTCTAGCAATGTTCATCGCAGTTCTTTTATAAAAATTTATCTAGCAATGTTCCTCGCATGTCTTTTTATAAATTTTTTTCTAGCAATTTTCTTCGCAGTTCTTCTGTAAAAATTTTTCTGGCATTGTCCCTCGCAGTTGTTTCGTAAAAATTTTTCTGGCATTGTTCCTCGCAGTTCATTTGTAAAAATTTTTTATGGCATTGTTCCTCGCAGTTCTTTCATAAAAAATGAATTTGTGATTAAAATATATATTTAAAAGTTCATCCAAAACAAGAAAAATAAAATTCAATGAAAAGTTTTGAAAAGTTTTTTGTCCATTTTTCACATTTTCTGCCATGTTGTATTCCTTCAATGATGGCCAATTTTACTGTTGTTCTTGAAAGTTCTAGAAAGCGCGGATCTGTACAGGAACCTGATCATTCTGAGTCCACAAAAAAAATGGCACAGAGAATACTAAGCTTGTCAGTAATTGATCATATCATCACCTTTTTTGACACACATTTAATTGACCATTATCAAACTATTTCCCATGTTCTGTTATAATAATAAGAATATATCTTTGAATATTAAATCGGTTTGTGTTTATATAATTTCATGTTTCTACATAAAATTTTATAAGATATAATATTTTATGTATAGATTTTCAGTAATTAATTTAACGCTGAGTAGAACTAAACAGTGAGGGTATGAAAATATATGGCAATCAAGCTACACAGCATTGACATCTACCGTCATCACATTTGCAGATCTTTCCTCGTTGTGTAATTTAATTAAAAACAGACGTTGCGCTCATTAGTTTCTGAACAAAAGAAATCGATCAAATGACTGTGAGTTCTCAGATGGAAACACAAGAACGAGACAGACCTGGTATGCAATTTCCGAGTAATAACTTTTGATAATATTTTTACGGTTCCATGTGTTAATGATGGACTTCATTTTGCCTTGAATTCACAGAGTTTTGTCTGAATGAAAATCCGTCATAAGCTTGAAACAAATAACATGAAAATATGGCAGTTCATAACAACTAAAAAACAAAAAAATAAAGGTATTTTTATTTAATTGTATATTTTATATTTCTATTTTGCCTTGTATTTTCATATAATAATAATAATAATAATAATAATAATAATAATAATAATAATAATAATAATAATAATATCTGTATAAAAGCCAAGTACCTCCAAGGATGGAGTACTGCTACCACATCTGGGCAGGAGCTGCTAAAAACAGCCTATCCTGCCTTGACATAGTACAAAATAGACTTCGTAGCTTAGTGGGGGATGCCCTTTTCTCTTCCCTGTAGCCTCTCCCCCAAAGAAGAGACATTGCGAGCCTGTCTTTGTTTTATCGTTATTTCCATGGCAAGTGCTCGTCTGAGCTCCAATCTCTCATCCCCCCTTGCCAATCTTTCATGAGAAACACCCATCTTGCTGAAACTACTGTCAATAATTTTCCTCACTCTTTATCTGTGCCTAAATCCAAACGTAGATTCCATGAGCAGAGCTTCTTTCTCAGAAGTGCACGACTGTGGAACTCTCTTCCGTTGCCTGTTTCCCTCCTGACTACAACTTGGATGTCTTCAAGTCCAATATAAACAAATTTCTGACAAACCACCCTCTTAAGTAAGACACTCTATCAAATCTCCAATACTGGGCCTTGATAAGGGGTGACCTCCAAGTAAAAAAAATAAAAATAAATAAATAAAAATAATAATAATAATAATAATAATAATCATAATAATAATAATAATAATAATAATAATAATAATAATAATAATAATAATACAAAGCATTTAACACGAATGGCATAGGTCCTGGATATGACCTTAAACTATACCCAGTGGTGAGGCCCCAGCTTGTGGGCTTTGGGGAGTGTGGAGCCACCCTTTAATTGCCATTGCTCCCAGGTCCACTCTGATCCGGAGTGATAGTACCTGTTAGGGTCCCAACTATGGGTTAAATAGAAACCGAATTGAAAACAACAAATATATTCTATTAAAAAATTTTTCTTCAAAATCTTTGGATTCGGCATTAAATAACCTGAAAAGGGTTGATATGCCGTAAAACAAAAACAACCAAACCAAACGAATGGCACAAATAAAAATTAATAAAGTCTTTCATAAAATCTTTAATCTTAATTTAACATTCAATCTTCAGAGAATTTTTTTTTTTTTCAAAGATATTTCTCATAAGCTATCCACCATTTGCCATCCGCCATTCGCCATTCGCCATTCACCATGCGCCATCCACCATTCGCCATCCGCCATCCGCCATTCGCCATCCGCCATCCGCCATTCGCCATCCGCCATCCGCCATCCGCCATTCGCCATCGGCCATCCGCCATTACTAAAACAAAACAATTGTCTTTTATTTGCATCAGACGATTGTTCTAATGTTATTGGCCGATTATAATATCCAAGATGTGAACCCTTGTCGTGTTATCGGTTGACAATAACATCCAAGATGTAGACGCTAGTCCAAATAATTCAAATAACCAATCTTTATCCCCAGGATTTCGAAATATAAACAAAATTTTATTCATGGGTGTTGTAAAAAAAACAAATTCTCGTATAGAAAGGGTGTTATATAGGTGGATCCTACGCCAGTAATTAAAGATTTTGTTAACTAGTATGGATTTTGGTGAAGGTCACATTAGTACATATCAGGATAACCTGCCGACAAATGGAAATAAACCTGATACAGTTGACGTGATTGAAGCGGATGGGGGTGGGATAAACAGAAATAAACCCTGTGCAGTTGACATGATCGAAGTAGAGGGAAGCAGTAAAGGGTTAGCTCCTTAGACAAAACGTGCTAGAAATGCATGTGTCAAATGATATTTCATGGAAGGGACGTCACATGTTCAGAAAAAAGAACAAAGTTTATAGTTCGGCAAAATCGGGCAGCAAACTGAGCAACATGCATCTAACAACATAGGGGGAATCTAAGTGAATGTTGTCTCCAGACTCTGCTTATGCATCGATTATACTAAGACTAAGTTAGAAAAAAAGTAATCAGAATTTGATATTGGTCTCTTCTTCCATAAGCAACCTTTCTCTAAATGAAACCTTTGAAAACCTACGAATCTCCATTCTGTTTCCATGCGTGAATAGATTCGTCTTCAGTTAAACACAATATCAGGAGATAACGAGGGAATTAACAGTCCACACATGGAAAAAACGATGATCGAAGAATGAAGACCAGTAACCGTGCACGTATGTAATAAGACTTTGTTTTACTGATTTATTTCTTGATAGCTCACTGACAAAAACACGCATGTGCACCTTACGTGTTTATTGGTAATGGCATGTGGAAACTATTTGTGTAATTTTGAAAATGTTACAAAAGTAAAAAAAATCGCCGTCCATTTAAATATTGGAGAAGATAATGAGAAAAAGTGAGAGATTTTACGCTGGACTATTGGGTAGTGCCAATGATCGTATTGAGAACTGAACTGCAAATTCGAAAGCAGAAATTTTGTCCAAAAATTTAGAATCCGAAAATTCCTTTATGAGTTTCCAAGTTTTCTTTTAGTAATCATCTTTCAGCTCCAATAGAATAGCCTGAAATGCCCCGACCAGAAAAATCATGAACACGTCAAATAATTACACTGGATACCTTCATGTTTTGTGAGCAAAAACATGTTTTATCTCAATATATCTAGGTACACCATTTTTATTACTGATATCTACCGCTACAATTACTCCAGGTATTTTCAGGTTTGACGAAAGTACAAAGTTCCCGTTTTATACCAGAGCTTCAAATTCAAATGACGTGGTTATTTAACAATCTGTCCTGTCTAATGGAATCCCATGTCACATACGTGACCGCCATCTATTTAATCATGGTAGAAGATGAGGAGAAAAGAAAAGATTCATCTTAATTTGAACTCTTAACTGGGTAGCGCCAGTGATAATCGTGAGAACGGAACTACGAATTTGGAAGTGAAAACATTAGAAGATAAAAATATGGAAAATTTGTCGGACGATCAGAAACTGAAACTTTCAACTTTAATAGAATGGTCTAAAACGCCTCAACCAGAAAAGTCATTGACATGCCAAATTTTCAAGTCTCTAGGTACACCTTCCAAATTACCAAGATCTTCTGCTCCAACTATGGGTAACTTTACATTTCATCTCAAAGTCCAAGTTACAGTTCAGTAAGTTTTTCTTTGTTTTTTGAAAACCATTTTTATTCTTTTATCTTTTAAATTTTTAGGGGTATTTTCTGGTTAATATTAGTTCCGGCTATTCAATAAGTCTTGTGTCGGAATCAGCACTTTATAATTCAAAGTATACATCAGCAACATAAAGATTAGTTCAGATTCAATAACCTGCTCAACAATGCATAATCAAATTCATATGCATGTATTATATTTTAGAACCTTACGACAGGAAGTAACGTGGCATGATTGAAACGGATGTCAAAGGTTAGATTACTTAAATAAAATAGGTTTTTAATTATATGAGGAGATTACGTCACGTATTCAAAGAGAGAGATTTTCTAGTCGGTGTCAGTCGGAGAGCGATACAGACAAAATGCGTTCGACAATGATTTATTTTTCATAGTTCACTGACGAAATCTAAGTAGAATGTTACCTAGAAATTTTGCATGTCTGCATCTCTCAATTCACATTTTTAAGACTAAGTTTATCTCTAAATCTCTAGGTACACCTTTTTTATTACTGAAACCAACCACTACAATTTTCAAGAATATTTTAAGGTTTGATGAAAGTACAAAGTTCCCGTTTTATCCCAAAGCTACTAGGTACATCTTCCGAATTACTAAGATCTTCTGATCCAACTATTCTGGGTAACTTTACATTTCATTTCAACATCCAAGATACAGTACAGTAAATTTTCGTTTGTCTGTAAACAATTTTTAGTTTGTTTTTATTTGTAGATGTATTTTCTGGTTATTAACATATCCATTTATTTGATAAGTCTTGTGTCGTAATCATCACTTGATTATCAAAGTAAACATTAGTAACACAAGGATTCGTTCAGGTTCACTGAACTTGTCTAGAATAACTGCACAATCAAATTCGTATACATGTGTTATATTCTAGGACCCTACAACAGCAAGTAGCAATTATGTTTTGGCAAAATAAAGCTTGTAAGATAAGTAGAATCCCGCAGAGGCAACTGAAGCTAACGAGAAAGGATGCCCGTTTAACAGATATACCAATAACAGCATAGAACTGAGCCAAATATGAAAGATTTATTTGAACATCTTGTAGGGAAGCAAACGACATATTTGCATTGGAGATATTCAAAACATATCTCAGCATAATAAAGATGTATTGCCACCAATAAGGGCCAATGACACATGGAAGTTTATAAAGAAAAAAAAGTCTTTTTAAGCAGCAATGTCGTTCATAAGTCCACCTGTGAATTATTTAACTTTTGCAGCATTGACATCTACCATCACGACATTTGCAGATCTGTCCCCCTGTGTAAGTTAATTAAAAATAGACGTTGCACTCATTAGTTTCTGAACAAAACAAGCCGCGCGTGTATGGTCCCCCTCTTGTGCTGCATGTGCGATGACGCCACAAAATAGTGAAAAATGATGAATATGAGAAGTGTGAAGGGCCAACGTTGCCTTCACATTTTTGCCAAGTTTCAGAAAAATCTAATGGATAGGGCAAAAGTTATGG
The DNA here is from genome assembly GCF_053919585.1 of Euprymna scolopes. NCBI lineage: Eukaryota > Metazoa > Mollusca > Cephalopoda > Sepiida > Sepiolidae > Euprymna > Euprymna scolopes. The sequence goes on along the minus strand of NC_136491.1, from coordinate 16,499,252 downwards.
GGTAAAAATGTCATTTTTTTTTGCAATTTTGGGGCATTTGTGACCCCTGTTGAGCTGCTGGGAACGCCGAATCCCAGTGAAAATGGACAAACGATGCAGTTTCGCACCTTAAGACATGTATATTTGAATTCAGCATCATGGAAAACTACTATATAGGTATACATATCAAGTTTTTGAGTAATATGAAAAAAGAGCTCCAAAAAGATATGTTTTTTTAGCCCTAAAAGTCCCAGCATAACAAAAATGTATTGCCACCACTAAGCGCCAATGAACACACACAAGTTTATAAAGAAAAAGTCTTTTTAAGCACCAGTGTCGTTCATACGTCCACCTGTGAATTATTTAACTTTTACAGTATTTACATCTACCGTCATCACATTTGCAGTGTGTAATTTAATTAAAAACAGACGTTGTGCTCATTAGGTTTTGTACAAAAAAGTCAATAAAATAACTGTGAGTTCTCAAATGGAGATGTGAGAACAGGACAAGACAGGCGCAAACCGAGGGATTACTCTTAATCTAGGTAAATGAACATAGATATATATTAGTTTTTCCATGGTGATTTTGACATACAAACTCAAGTTATATCGCACAAAGACTGAGAGAAGTAATTGCAATCATTTTATCTGTTGCCTCGTTGAATTTTTATGCAAACACCAACTCACCTGTGAGTATTCTCATTTCTTCCACTATTTTCAATTATTCTTGTGCTACACACATATTCATCTGAAGGCATAATATTATAGTAATGATATGTCAACACCCCCCATGCATAAGAGTGAATAACATAGACTATGATGTATTCAAGAATACAGAAAGTCACTTACCTCAGAAATAATAACATAGAACTGAGCCAACTACGAAAGATCTATCTGAACAACTCGGACTCAAACAAACGAAGTATTTGTATTGATGATATTCAAATAAAGCATCAGCAAACTAAGAATAGATTACCACAAATAGGCGCCAATGAACACCCGGCAGTTTATAAAGAAAAGAAAACGTTTATTTTGCACCACCGGTCTTTATATTCATTGAAAACATTTTTTCTATTTTTAGGTTATTTTCTTTTTGTTCATATCATAAACTCCGGTGTACCTCTCAAGGATTACAGGATGTCAGTTGGAGTTTTTTTTTTTTTGTAATTTCAATTTATTTATTTTTTTTGTAATTATTTCGTTTTTAAGAAATTTTCATGAGAAAAAATAATTAAAATATAAGCAACTTTGAATCTGTCCATTAAAAGTAAACTTTTCACCAGCAATATCGTTGATAGGTCTAACTGTCTACTATTCATTTTCTGCAGCTGCTATTACATATGCCACTGTCGCATCTTGAAATGTGTTCACTTTGTCTAATTCAATTACAAAAAAAAAAAAAAAAAAAATCATTGTGCTCATTCAGTTCTGTCAAAATACAGCAGATAAAATGACTAGAGCCCCGCAGAGGTGACGGGAGTCAATTAAGGAAAGAAACGGAGCCCGTTTAGCAGATACGTGCTGCTCGCTACACAATAATATTGAGTCAAATCAAAAAATCTATTTGAACAAAATAATATTTATCAAAAACTCAATTTTTTTTTACACAGTAATCACCACTTATCAAGGCTCGGAAGCCACTCAGGGATAAGGGTTATTGCAAGTACATTACGTTAGTGTGGAGATTTGATGAAGTGTTTACTTAAGGGGGCGGCTCATTAGGAACGTTGGACTTGAAGACATCCAAGTTGTAGTCCGGTGGGAAGCAAGCAGACGAAACAGAGTTCCACAGGCGTGCAGTTCTAAGAAAGAAGCTTTGTTCATGGAATCGACGTTTTGATTTAGGCACAGATATAGAGTGGGGGAAATTTTTCACAGTGGATTCAGCTAGACGGGTGTTTTTCGTGAAAGATTGGCGAGGGGGGACCAGAGATTGGAGTTCAGACGAGCACCTGCCATGGAAATAACGATAAAACAAGGATAGGCTCGCAACGTCTCTTCTGTGGGAGAGAGGTTGCAGGGTAGAGAAAAGGGCATCCCCCACTAAGCCACGAAGTCTATTTTGTACTCTGTCAAGGCAGGATAGGCTGTTTTTAGCAGCTCCTGCCCGGATATGGCGACACTATTCCATCCTTGGACGTATTTGGCTTTTATATAGATAGAGAATTGCATCAGTAGTGAGATATCTTCTGGAGCGATAGAAGGATCCCACCATCTTTTCAGCGACCTTGGCAACAGACTTGATGTACGTGTTCCATTTCAGATCAGGAGTAAAGATCAAACCCAGAAGCTTGTCTAGGTAATTTGATTTGTAAAGAACACTTTAATTAAATTCCACTTGGCAAACAATTTCAATTTATTTAATTGAAAATAATTGTTCTAAAGGCGAACCAGTTCAACTACAGACTATCATTACAGAGATTTCCAATTTTTGATTTGCTGATAAATTTTCGAGTTCGATGAAATCAGTTGAAGCGTAGTAAGCAGCAACAGAATTCAATTTTTTTACAAATTTTATAATGATATCTGTTGCTACTTTATCTCAAAATATGTTGCCTTCCTCTAGTTTATTTACAAACAAGCCAAGTATGCAGGGTCTCCCTCCACAAGTGAAAAATTTACTTTCACCATGACTAATGTTTGTGCAAAATTAAAAGAAAATCCAATGTGTGGTTATTAAGAAAAGTGTGAAAAAATGAATGGGTTAACGATTTTAGGGCAATTTTACTCCTATAATGTCCCCTGGGGATCAATCAGAGTGACCCCGGAAAATCCGTTCTGGCAAAAATTTACGCATAGGAGTGAATTACTAGGTCAAATCCCTCCTTTGTCGGGGGACCAACAAACTTTTTTCTTCATCACTGATGAAAATAACAATTCAGTTTAATATAAAGACTGGGAGAATATCTCATGCACGAGTTTTGCATCATGGTAATCAGGCTGACGTATAACCACTCTTTATTTATTGTGTTTGCTTTTCTGTTCATTTATCAAGTTGTGTCTTTCTTCCTGACTCTTACGTGACCATAACAATCATAGACTCCAACTTCAGTTTCAGTAAGTTCCTATTTATAATGCCTCCCCACTGGACAGAGTTAGACACCAGGGTCGTTTTTTAACGTGGAGAAAAGGAACAAAAATAAAAATTGTCTCAGTCGTGAAGGATTTCTCCTCCACTGACAGAGAACAAGAAACTGAAGCGCAGCATCCGAAGAACAGATGGTATTTATTTGCTCCCCCACCGAGCAAATTAGGCACAATGCCGATTTTTAATGTGAGGAGTAAAGGGAGGGGGAAGGGGAAAAGGGGACCAGCTCCCGAGAGGTGGGAAATGGGAGCTGGTTAAAGGTCAGGCATGTGGGGTTTCCCCCACATCTGGTCTTTGCTAGTCATAGCTAGTCATAGCTAGTCATAGCTTGCAGTATCTGTATACTACACTTTGATCTTGCAGTAAGTTCTGCTCGTATTTAAAACCCTTTATTTTGCTTTTTCTTACTGGGCTCAGATTTGGTCATTTGCTTTGGGATGCCTCGGAATCTGAATTTTATTGACAAGTTTCAAAGTAAACACCCGCAACAGAATGGCGCTTTCACGGTAATCGTATTAATATCAACTTCAACGTTCTTCCTAAATTTCTAATGCGTACACCGTGTTACAATTTAACAATTCTGTGATTAATAAAATTCAAGAGTCGGATTTTCTTCTTTTTTTTTATGTGTGCGTTTTCAAATTTCACTAGTATTTTCGCATTTTTCCGTGTTGTTAATTTGCAACATAACGCCAGATGCAAAATTTTTGAAACTCATCCTTGGTTAGAAAGACATCATTCAGCCTGGAACGCCTCGACCAGAAAAATCATTGACATGTCGAATTTATTTTATTAAAATCATTTGATAATTATTATACATTTTTTGTTAAGAAGAAACAATTCAACTGTAGACAGCTTTTATCTTGACCTTTAAAAGATGCTATTTTCAGTAGCAACATCGTTAATAGGTCCACCTGTCAACTATTAAAACTTCAGGTCTGTTCACTTTGACGAGTAAAATTTTAAAAAACAATTTATGTCCACGTTCAACTTTCAATTCAGCAAGTTGCATTTTCACAAGAAAATGACATAAATTTTGATCATTTGCATTGAAATCTACACTTTATCGACAATCTCCAAAGTCAGTGGATTTAATTTTGTGTCCATACTAAGGATAATGACAAACACTTACACTTGTAAAAAAGCCCGGGAGAATATGTCTCTCGGCGTTAGCATACACGTTATGCACAAGTATAATCATACTAGTTATTTGTTGTGTTTAAATTTTGTGTTCAATATATTTTGTTTTCACTAAATATCGAGTTGTGTCTTTCTTCCGGACCATTACGTCAATCAGGAATAACGAGTTTAAATGATGACAAATATTATTTTGCCTATTACAAAGATTCCAAATTTTATTTTATCACCAGCAAAATCATTGGCATGCCCACATCTCAATTGTTCAAGTACAACTTCAACAGTAGTGGTATCTCTTGCCACAATATCTCTAGATACAGTATAAAAATGCTCACATTTTATGTAAAAGTTCCACTTGCTTGATGTATGATATTCGTGTTTTAGAGATGTGTTGATAAAATTCGCGAGTAGGGTTTCCTTATTTTTGTGTGTGTGCGTTTTCAAGTTTCACTAGTGTTTTCGCATTTTTACGTGCAACATAATGGCAGATGCAAAGTTTTACTTGAAACTTATCCTTAATTAGAAATAAGCCATCGTAACGTAAAGAAAATTGATGCCAGAAATAAATGCTCCATTTAGAAAGAAACACGCTGGTACCATGTTATGCTAAATTATAACACGTTCCTTACAACAGCTCCTGCAAAAGCCATCTCCACGTACTAGACACGGGTAAAACCAATTCACCTGGTGCATTCATGACGACGAGAAGATGGACGAGCCACATAACGTGTGAAATTTCCAGACTGTTGATGCATCACTAAATTTAAACAGAGGTCAGAGATTGATGTGGTTATTTAACAGTCTGTCCTGCTTAATGGAATCCCATGCCAGAAACGCGATCGCCGCCAATTCAACCACCGCAGAAGATGACGAGGAAAAAAAATGAGTCATCTCAAGCTGAGCTATTAATTGGGTAGCGCCGGCGATCCTCGTGAGAACGGAGCTGCAAATTCGAGACAGAAATTTTGTCAAACAATTTAGAATGGGAAAATTCCTTAATGAGTGTCCAAGTTTTCTTTTAGTAATCATCTTTCAGATCCAATACTGAAACGCCTCGAACAGAAAAATCATCAAATTTTCAAATCTCTATATACACCTTCCATATTATCGATATCTACCGCTACAATTACTCCAGCTATCTTCAGGTTTGACGTAAGTACGAAGTTACCGTTTTATACCAGAGTCTCAAATTCAAACAGAGGACAGTGATTGACGTGGTTATTTAAACATCTATCCCGTCAAATAACCATCTATTCAACCACTGCAGAAGATGAGGAGGAAAGAAATGATTCATCTTTAGCTGAACTCTCAATTGGGTAGCGCCAGTGGTCTTCGTGAGAACAGAGCTGCGAAATTGGAAGTGAAAAAGCCAGAAGATAAAAACCTTCAATTTTAATAGAATTGCCTAAAACGCCTCAACCAGAAAAGTCATCGACATGCCATATTTTCAAGTTTCTAGTTATACCTTCCAAATTATCAAGGTCTTCAACTCCAACTACTCTGGGTAACTTTACATTTCATCTCAAAGTCCAAGTTACAGTTCAGTAAGTTTTCCTTTATTTTTATTTTTTAGAGGTATTTTCTGCTTAATATCGGATCCGCTTATTCAATAAGTCTTGTGTTGGAATCAGTACTTTATGATTCAAAATAAACATCAGCAAACAAGAATTCGTTCGGTTATAATGAACTCGTCTACTATGCCTGCACAATCAAATTCGAATACATGTGTTATATTATGGGACCTTAAGCTAGTAAGTAGCGATCATGTTAACTAGTATGAATTTTGGCGAGGGCCACATTAGTAAATATCTTTTGGTGGCAAACAGAAATACACCTATCGACAGGTGGCGTGATTGAAACGGATGTCAAAGATTAGACCAAAACAAAACACGTTTTAAATGATATAAAGAGATTACGTCTAGGTATTCCAGGAGAGAACAGAGATTTTCCATCCAGTCTCGGTCGGGAGCGATACAGATGAGACGCATTCGACAATGCAGAGATAATTTAAGCTAATGTTACCTGGAGATTTTGCCCGTCTGCGTCTCTCAATTCCCATTTTTAAGACTTAAATTAAGAAAATTAAGTAAATAAATAATTCACGTGTTCCTTTCCAATGAGAAAACTTTCTCTAAATAAAACCTTGAAAACTCAACAAGTTTCTCTTGTATTTCATGTACGACTAGTTTTGTTCGCCTAACAAAAATTGTGACGGATCTACAACCATGAAAGGATCACGGCCAGTCATAAATGACGGCAAGAAGCGGCTATGAAAGACAGACTATCACGTGTAAACACCTCGCGCAACTTTTGTATAGAAATACATTATTTAATTGAGTTACTTTATTCATCACGAACAAGAACGGAACACAGGCGATTAATCATGAGCGAGGTCGAACATGTGCGATTTGATCGCTCATCAGTGAGAACAAACACTTCGGAAGTTTTGTTAAGAAAAAAATATTACACATGTCCACCTCTTAATTTTTCAAACACGCCTATCACATTGCTGACACCTGCCAACCCAACATTGTCTGGTTTGTTGATATTCAACCAAAATACAAACACATTTTTTTGTTTTAGCTCGAAGTTCAACTTCATGTTAAGTAACTTTTTTCTTGATCTTTTTTGAAACACCTTAGTTTTCTCTTTTCCTTTGCTCATATGAGATTTGATCATTTGATTTTTCTTGTATCAGACTTAGCAATTTATTGACAATATTCAAAGTAGACACCAGCAACAAATGATGCAATTATTTTGAAATTAACAATCATTTACGATAATGACGTTTGAACGACGCCGAGTTTTCATTAAGCTCAAATGAAATGGTCTGACACTTGTCAATCCAACACCGCCTGGTATGTTGATGTTTGGACAAAACTTTTAACTCAAAGTTCAACTTCACGTTAAATAAATTTTTCTTTTCTTTTTTAAACACTTTTGTTTTCTCTTTATCAAACAAGTATTCGCTTGCACGGGCAAATTCTCTTGCTAGAGTCGATCTCTCTGCTTCTTTTACGCAGTTAATGAGATGCTACGTTTTTATTCAGCTCTCATAGATTAGTCTACAATGCGTACACTGTCAAATTCTGACACGCGTTGGCATCGTTTGTGTCGAGTTACTCGACTGCCGACATTTATGTTTTTGAGAATTATGAATAAAAAAGTGTAAAACGTTTGAGTTGTTTTTGTGTGCAAGTTTTCAGCTTTCACTACTACAAGCTGTGGCTGGCATAGTGATCTACACATGAATGGAGACGCAGATTAAGAAGCGGAAACTTTATAAGACGATCCAGAAGACGATTTTGTCGGACGATTCGGAAGCAGAAATTAAATGGCGGCAAGTTTTTTTCTAAGATCGACCTTAGCGACGCTTACCTACAGATTCTGCTAAACGACAAAAGCGCTAACCTCCTCTGTATTAACACTCATCGGGGTTTGTACAGATACGAAAGACTCGCGTTTGGTATCAAGGTGGCACCCGCAATATTCCAGCAAGTAATGGATACTATGCTGTCCGGCTTGGACACCGCAATCGCATATCTTGATGACATTATCATAGCGAACAAAAGCAGGGAGGAACATGAAAAACATATCAGACAAGTATTCAGTCGAATACAATATTATGGATTTAAGATACAAAGCAGATAAATGCGAGTTCTTTTTACAAACAATTAAATATCTGGGTCAAATAATCGATAAAGATGGCAGACGCCCAGACCCAGATAGGGCGAGCGTTAATTAAGAAATGTCGGCACCAGTAAACATAACTCAATTTCAGAGTTTTTTTTAGGTTGGGCAAATTATTACCAGGGGTTCATCCCAAATATGCACAAATTGCGCGCACCACTTAATGAATTGCTGAAAAAGGATAAGGCTTGGAAGTGGACAGAAGATTGCAAGACATCATTCCAAGAAATGATAAAAATCCTGACTTCAAAACTATTCCTAGCACATTTCAACCCACAGTTTGACATAATAGTAGCTAGTGACGCTAGTAAATATGGCGTCGGGGCGTTCATGCTACATCGAATGCTGGATGGCTCGAAACAGCCTATTGCTTTCGCATCACGGACTCTCTTGCCAGCGGAAAAGAATTATTCTCAGATCGAGAAAGAGGCCCTAGGAATTATATTTGCAGTTTCAAAATTCCACCGGGTCTTGTACAGAAGAATTTTTTTTTCTACAAACGTACCATAAGCTGTTGATATCCATTTTTGGATAAAAAAAGGACTTCCAACATTCACTGCGAACCGACTATTAAGATGGGGAACTATTCTGCTGAACTATAATTTTACAATTCAATTTCTCCCCTCAAAACAACTAGGCCATGCAGACAGTCTATCGAGACTGATTCCTGCCAAAATGGAACCTCTTGAAGATTCAGTAATCGCGGCACTACGTATTAATAGTGATGTAAAAACCATGAAAAACAATATTATCCGCGAACTGCCGGTCACACTTCAGCAAATTAAGTCAGAATCCCTAAATGACAATTTCATTCAAACCACGAAGCAGAAATTAGCACTGGGTGACACCAGTTCAGACATTTTTTCTGGTTGCGACGAAATACTGTTATACAGTGAAAGGGTTGTCATCCCCCAAACCCTTCAAAAAAGAATCTCAAGGATTTTCACATGGGGCATCCAGGAATAAACAGAATGAAAAGCCTAACGAGAAGTTTTGTTTATTGGCCAGCTATGGACCAAGATATTACCGATATGGTGAACAGATGCAAAGGTTGTGCTTTGGCTGCAAAAGCACCCTCGATAACATAGGCTGAACAACCATGGTCGAGGATCCACATCGATTATGCGAGCCCTGTGGAGGATTTTTACTACCTGATATTAGTTGGTTCTTACTCTAAATGGCCAGAAGTACTAAGATGCAAAAAACCGACCACAGCAACAATGACAAATTTTTTATTGGAATTGTTTGCTCGGTTTTGGGTTGTAGACTGTTTGGTTAGCGATAACGCTACACAATTAACCTCGACAGAGTTCAGAGAATTCTGCTAGACGTATCAAGTCAAGCATATTATGACACCCCAGTACCACACTAGAAGCAACGGCCAGGCCGAACGCTTCGTCGATACGCTCAAAAGGGCATTAAAAAAGGCGTCCGGTACACCGACAGAAAAGGCCCTTCAGCAATTTCTGCAGGTTTACAGAATCACGAGAAATCCGAACAAACCAGATGCGGGATTCCCAGCAGAAATCATGTTTGGACGGAAAATAAAATCCGTATTTGATAAACTGCTATCCAAACACATAGTACACAACAGAACCTCTACAATGCCAACGAAACGGTTTAACAGCGGAGATAACGTGTATTTTAGACATTTTATAAATAACGTTTCTTTTTGGGAATAGGGCACGATCTTACGAAGAATCGGCCATGTTACATACATCATTCAAGGCCCAAAGTTCCAACATAAGAAGCACCTGAACCAAATCAGGAAATGCTTCTATGAGGATCAAGAAGAACCACCGCAGGACGGCAGTGGGGCAATTGAAACTGTGTATAACTGTTTTGACATAGACCCTCCAAAATGGATGTCAGAACCGAGACGCTCCGGCAGAAAGAGGAAGCGCACAGACCCCTTGGTGGTCTGCCCCAAAGGGAAGAAATACTGATTTTCACAACCGCGAAAATCAGCTTGGGAGGGGGTATTGTGGGGGGGGGATCACCCTCTAAATGGACTGTTCTATCTATTATTTAAATTATAGACCTTTTGACCCCAGGTGTGGATTCAACACCAAAGCGACCCTCGCCTGCTCGGTGACGTTTACTACTCTTTTCAGTTGTAACATTTTTATGTTGTTGTTCCAGTAATACATTGTTTAAACTCTATTCCGTTGTTCTGTTTTCTTTGTGGCTTATTGCAAGCCATAACACTAAACTAACAGTGCAGGGTTATGTATTTACCCTGGGAAAACCACTCAGTAACACCGTCGACATAATTGCGCAAAGTGACATGAAAGTTCCTTTACTTCGGTGACTGATTTATCATGTAGAGGGAATTCATCAGAAATTGTACCATATTATATGCAGAGGGAATATGAAGACGGCAAAAATTAAGTTATGTTGAATGAAGCCGTGAGAAGGTGTGAGATTATTCTTGTTCAACGTGGCTTTAAGACCGTGTAAATCAAGAGAGTCAATCAGAGGGGAATATGACTGCCACGAGTGTATGAGTGCATAATGGTGACACTCCAATTGCCAGTTATAGAATTGCCCATGGTATAAGCAGCTGTCAAGACTAAGATTTCTCTTCCACTTAATATAAAACACATGAAATGTTCAAGATGAAGAGGGTTTTATCCGATTTATAGAGACAAATGCGAGTGGGTAGACCAAAGTCTGAGAATTGTTACTTAAGGATAGTTCCTCGTATCCCCAATGCTTAATTCATATATTGTTAATTGTGAGCGGGGACGAACATTTTTTTTTTACATGGGGGTCACCACTTATCAAGGCCCGAAGGCCACTCAGGGATAAGGGTTATTACGTGTACAGTAATCAATGAGATAGTATTGTAGTAATCATTAGTATTGGGGGTTTTGATAGAGTGTCTTACTTAAGGGGGCGGTTTTGTCAGGAGTTTTTTTATGTTGGACTTGAAGACATCCAAGTTGTAGTCAGGTGGGAAACAGGCAAGCGGCAGAGAGTTCCACTGGCGTGCAGTTCTAAGAAAGAAGTTTGCTCATGGAATCTACGTTTGGATTTAGGCACAGATAAAGAGCGGGGAAAATTATTGACAGTAGTTTCAGCCAGACGGGTGTTTTTCGTGAAATATTGGCGAGGGGGGGGGACGAGGGATTGAACATAGAAATAGCGATAAAACAAAGACATCACATGTGTGATGCATCGTCAGTAATCTACATCCTGTGTGATTTCAAGAGATAAGAGGTGTGTTCCAGGTTTGAATTCAGTTTGTCCTGCTAAAGTCAATTTCACTTAGGGATTTTGGCGGCCTTTACCTGATCGTGTGGGTTACTGATGTCTTTCTTACAAGAAAAATGTCGGGGCTTTTTTGACTTCCCTATTTGCTTTAAATGGTGAACGACTGTTGAGTGGTCGACCTCAAGTTCAACAGTAACTTCTCATGTGGGTTTTAATGAGAAAACTCTCTCTAAATAAAACCTTGAAAATCCAACAAGTTTCCATTGTATTTCATGCTCGTGTAGTTTTGTCTGTCTAGCTAAACAGATAAGGAATCAAAAACCACAGGAGAATCATGGCCAACGATGACAAGAAGTGATAATGAAAGAAAAAGCAGCACATATGAACACTTTGTGTAACGTTTGTGAGGAAAGACATTTAATTTCGGGATTGAAAAAATATTTACATTTTATTTACATTTCCACTTCTGATTTTCTCAAACGCACCTACTACATTAGTGACACCTACCACCTCAAAAGCACCTACTACATTAGTGACACTTACCACCTCAAAAGCACCTACTACATTAGTGACACCTACCACCTCAAAAGCACCTACTACATTAGTGACACCTACCACCTCAAAAGCACCTACTACATTAGTGACACCTACCACCTCAAAAGCACCTACTACATTAGTGACACCTACCACCTCAAAAGCACCTACTACATTAGTGACACCTACCACCTCAAAAGCACCTACTACATTAGTGACACCTACCACCTCAAAAGCACCTACTACATTAGTGACACCTACCACCTCAAAAGCACCTACTACATTAGTGACACCTACCACCTCAAAAGCACCTACTACATTAGTGACACCTACCACCTCAAAAGCACCTACTACATTAGTGACACCTACCACCTCAAAAGCACCTACTACATTAGTGACACCTACCACCTCAAAAGCACCTACTACATTAGTGACACCTACCACCTCAAAAGCACCTACTACATTAGTGACACCTACCACCTCAAAAGCACCTACTACATTAGTGACACCTACCACCTCAAAAGCACCTACTACATTAGTGACACCTACCACCTCAAAAGCACCTACTACATTAGTGACACCTACCACCTCAAAAGCACCTGGTATTTTCATGTTCAATCGTTCTGCCACATCTCTGAAATGCGTGCATCATCAAATTCATATGCATGTCTACCTCTCATTTCCTTAAGTACACCTTCCATATTACTAACACCTGCCAACTCAACAACTCGTAGTCGGTTCATATTTGGTCAAACTACAAACAAACATTCTGTTTTAATCCCAAATCAACTTCAGCTTTAGTAAGTTTTCCTGTTCTTTTTCTAAATACTTATTAGTTTTCTGATTATTTATTTTGATTTGTTTGGCATGAGAATCAGCAATTTAAGATACAGATAAGTTTATTAAGTAGTGTTGAAAAAATAAATTATGTTGAAAAGATGCTGTTGCTATGAAGGACATTAGAGTAAATTAATCTTAAAAAATGAGTGTAGTAAAATACTGATAAAAAAGATTAATAATATTAGCTGGACATGTAAAACTGCATATATATATATATATATATATATATATATATATATATATATATATATATATATATATATACTTGTTTATTGTTATACAAACATGTTTACATCCCGCTTCTACAAACAGCCATTTGTTTCAATCAAGCAACAGATATCATCAGGCAGCGACTTGACTATTCAAATGTTCAAGGAATAATCATTGAACATTTGAATAGTCAAGTCGCTGCCTGATGATATCTGTTGCTTGATTGAAACAAATGGCTGTTTGTAGCAGCGGGATGTAAACATGTTTATATAACTATAAACAAGTATTATCAGCTCTTTTTATTGAGCGCTATCTAACAACCTCGTTGAATTCACTAGTCTATTACTTTTGAATAAAAAAACCCCGAGTATAATTATATATATATATATATATATATATATATATATATATATATATATATATATATATATATATATATATATATATATATATATATGCAGTTTTATCTATGTTATGGTATTTACTTACTTAGCATCAGTCAAATGGCATAGAGGTTAAAAGCACCGACTGTCATCTAAGTAACCGAGTTTCACTGTATCATAAGCATTCAATGTTGGTCTAACCGCACTGAAGGGCTGGTATAGTGAAACGGTATGTCTTTGGATGACTATGTGTGTGTATGTGTGTGAGTGTGTGTGTGTGCGTGTGGTATGCGTGTTATAGTGAAACGGTATGTCTGTGGATGACTGTGTGTGTACGTGTATGTGTGTGTGTGTTATAGTGAAACGGTATGTATGTGGATGACTGTGTGTATGTATGCGTGTGTGTTATAGTGAAACGATATGTCTGCGGATGACTATGTGTGTGTATGTGTGTTATAGTGAAACGGTATGTCTGTGGATCACTATGTGTGTGTATGTGTGTGTGCGTGTGTCTGTTTTATAGTGAAATGGTATGTCTGTGGATGAGTATGTGTGTGTGTTATAGTGAAACGATATATCTGTGGATGACTATATATAATGGTATGTCTGTAGATGAGTGTGTGTTATAGTGAAACGATATGTCTGTGGATGACTATATATAAATATGTATGCATGTATATGTGTGTGTATGTGTTGTGTGTGTGCGTGTGTTATAGTGAAATGGTATGTCTGTGGATGATTATGTGTGTGTGTGTGTGTGTTATAGTAAAACAATATGTCTGTGGATGACTATATATACATGTGTATGTGTATATATATATATATATATATATGCGCATATGTGTGTTAAATATGTTATTTAATAGGATCATAATATCTAACTACAAAATTGTTTTTAAAATATTTAAGTATAATTTTAGAATAAAAGAATTGTTTTTTTTAATCACATTGTTCTGAAAAAGAAAGACATTTAATCGAGACTTTTTCATATTGATGTCAGCTAAATAATATATTTATTTAAAGTTACAAGAAAATATGACAATAATTTATATCGGTCATGACTGTTTTAAAGACAAAGCAATATTTTTCTATAAAATCAAAAATTCTATTATATATGTTTCGTTAAGAAAGCTATTTAAATGAAAGAGAGGAGGACTGATTTTACTTTATATATAAGATGTATAGCAGTAAATACAAGACGGATATACAAAGTTATCTTGAATTAACAGAACATGGAATTTTGATAAAAGGCCAAATCATTATGTGTGACACAGGTAAAGATGCGATTAATTACTTACAGGATCCAACCATCCGAAAACTTGTGTCCGATTCATCAGAATGATCTGGTATTCTTTGTTTCTTTGGAATCTGACGAATATAAAAAAAAAAAAAAAAATGAAAACTCTTTTTTTGCAATTCGCTAAATTCGTAAATATTTGAATTTTTGATGGAGAGTAACCTTTAAAAAGTAGATCTCTTCCACCATTTACCGTTCATAATAAATTAAAGTGGAAACCCGTTTGGCAAAACTATACTTTTGGAACCATACAGCTGAAACAAACATTTGAGGAGTCAAAAAGTTTATCCTATGTACATATATGGCCATACAAATAATTGGTTTAATTTCAGTGATTTTTTATATTTACAAATAGCAAAAATAATATTAGCCATCGTTTAGTAAAGATGGATTCAAATCTGATAGAAATTTAATAAATGTGATCTGAAACCAAAATGTATTTTATTTGATTTTTTTTTTATAATTTTAACGGATGAAAAGAAAAGTTGTCATTGGTTAGAGATTAAATATAAATTAAGAAAAATCGTACTTCTTGAATCTCTATGTCAATTTGAATCATCAAGAAGAAGATTTATCTGTACATTTTACGAAAGATTTTGGAAAAAAAATCTTATACCTCAGAGTTATCTCCCTTTGTAAAATCTTTTGTAAAAATGTATTCAATTATATTTGCAAACAACTGATTTCACCAAATTTTTGTCTCATGCTCAACTAAACTGTTTTAGAAAACAGATATTATATGCCTTTTTTTTTAGATAACCTTTTCATGACATACTGACATTATATTGAAGCTCTTTTACTCTGTGCTAAAGATATCAGTGTCACATAAACTGATAAATTTATTTCATGAATATAAGAGCGAATGTGGTCACCTTTAATATAACACAACATTATATTCTAGTTCTGTGTTTTTTTAAAGCACAACGTGAGTAGAGACTGATGGAGAGGGCCACGAGTTAGAATGTCTGTGGTATTCGTGGCATCGGACGACACTTGTGGTACTAAACGTAGCCCTATGTGGTGTGGTGGAGGCATATAGGGCCAGACAATTTGTACCAATCTATTTACACGTTCATATGCGGGATTTTAGCTTTGTAATTGTTAATTGGCACTATTTGCTTGATTGTTGTATGAAAAAAAAATCATTGGTTCAATTTACTTTTTTGATAAAATATCGGCTTTGTATTTATGTTGAACTAGCAGTTCAGCTCAGCTTTGCTCGATCCTATATATATATATATAGTGAGATCTTTGACTTACTTTTTGTTTCATCAAATACTTTTGCATGCAAAATCCGATCCCGCATTTTGCTAATTCCTACTTTCTGATGAGAAGAAAAGTATTTCTTCGAAACTCCACGGATTAAGGACTATCCACTTATCTAGTGTTTCCTTTTCAGATTAAATATGTTTTTTACGCATTTCAAAGTGTTTTTTTTAACATGTTTTATTAAGTCTTTGCTCGTATTATAAGCTCTATCTCCTATTTGGTTTTATCGAGCTTTTACATCTGGTTGAGATAATTTTATAAATATTAATTCTGTAATATTTATAATATACTTTAGTTTTACCATCTTGAATCATTTTGGTAAATTTGATTGTAATTTTTATTTTATATATATATATATATATATATATATATATATATAAATATATATATATATATATTTATTTACCAGTGGTGAAAAAAAAACCGGACTAAAGTGCTCAATGTGTAGTCAGAGCAGTATATAGGAAATTTATTACTGTGAGTCCAGAATGAGTTTACAAATTGTTTCAACTAGAGGAAAATCCTCAAAAAGAGGAAAAATTCAACTAGCATCATCAGAATTCATAGATGGACTCAATGGAGGGTCCATCTATGAATTCTGATGATGCTAGTTGAATTTTTCCTCTCTTTGAGGATTTTCCTCTAGTTGAAACAATTTGTAAACTCATTCTGGACTCACAGTAATAAATTTCCTATATATATATATATATATATATATATATATATATATATATATATATATATATATATATATATAATAAGAATTACAGTTAAGTTTACCAAAATGATCCAAGATGACAAAATTAAAGTAAATTATAAATATTAAAGATTTAATATTTATAAAGTAATCTCAAATAAAGAAACCAAAAACAAAAAATCGACCTTTTATAATTTAGTGTATTATATTCATTTTTTTAAATAATAACTGACAAGAAAAGGTTAGAAGAAACAAAAATTAATTTCGGAAGGGGGGATGTTTTAAAAAAAAGGAAATGTTTTAAAAAAAGGTTCAAAGAAATTCTTTTTAAAAATATATTTTGCCATTTTTTTTTTAATGTTTTGAAGTTTTTTTCTTGCCAAGAAAACTGGAAACAAAATTGTTTTTTTTTGCAAGTATTTCTTGTAAAAAAGATTTTTTTTTAATTGTAAAAGAAGATTTTAAATATTCACTATGTTGGTACTGTTTATAATTTGCATGTAACAACTGGTGTTTATTTTTCCTTTTCCAATATTTATCCAAAAGTCGTCTGCTAGGCGTGCACGCGCCGCCGTGTCGTTCGAATTCAGCGCGCCGCGTCGTGATTAGCTGATCGGCGTGTTGGTAGGCGTGGTTAAACCCAAACTGTTGCTCGGCATAATCCGGTTGTTGACGTCATGTTCCGGCCAAAGCCGAGCGAACGCCAAAATACGTCTGGTTTACAAAATACACCAATACCGAAAAAAAGGAGTGGAAAACAAAACAAAACAAAAAATTCCCTCTCCCAAATATTAGATAAATAATCATTACAAAAATAAAAACACAAAAAATACCAAGAAGAAAAACAAAAGTATTTTCAAAAACTTTTCTGACAAAATATGTTTTTAGTAAAAAAAAAAAATTATGAAACTTGATGTTATTATTTTTTTATTATTATTATTGTATTTCCATTTTTCTTCATTGTAATTACTATACGATAATTGTTCTTTTTAGCGTTTTAAAATTTGATCAGCGCTCAGGATATTCCGGCTGTCTATGTAAACTGCTGAATTTTTGTAGGAATTTTTGACACCCCTAACACGAAACTGCGAATACAATATAAAAATCTCGTAATTTCTCTGTTAAAAGTGGGTTATTTATTTTCTTTATGGATTATACTTCCAAAATAAACTATTACAGTTGCTTTAAAAGTAATAGAAATATATATATTTTTTTAAAACAGTAATGAATTTTCCGAACTCAATATTTTTCAATTTTTAAACTTTAAAAATCTATCAAAATTTTTCTATTGATTCTATTTTTACGATATTTTCAGGGTCAATGTGAAATTTTATGTTCTTTCCAATAAACCGAATATAATATTTTAGACAAACGTTTTTTTTTAAATTCACGCCCCCCATTTGTGTAAGTGTCACACATTTTCAAGTTTCTCTTAAAAAGTAAATAATTAATTTATGTTGAATAGTTTTATATATCACAATTGAAGAGAAAAGGTCAATAAATAATATATTCAAATTTAAAACAAAAAAAAAAAAATCCGTTTTTAGAAATTTACCTGTAAAGGCCGAAGTTTAAAACCTTTTAAAAAAAAACACATTGTTTTTTTTTTTTTTTTTTTTTTATGAAACCTTGGTCCTTGCTCCTTTAATTGAAAAAAAAATTAGGGCGTGAATTACATTTTTCGAGGAGTTATAAGCTTGGAAAGACAGGGGGTCGAATAATTCACGCCTCTCATTTTGAAATGTCTATTAAAAAGTAAATAATTAATTTATGTTGAATAGTTTTATATATCACAAATTGAAGAGAAAAGGTCAATAAATAATATATTCAAATTTAAAACAAAAAAAAAAATCCGTTTTTTAGAAATTTACCTGTAAAGTCCGAAGTTTAAAACCTTTTTTTAAAAAAAAAAAACACATTGTTTTTTTTTCTTTTTTTTAATGAAACCTTGGTCCTTGCTCCTTTAATTGAAAAAAAAAAAAATTAGGGCTTGAATTACATTTTTCGAGGAGCTTGGAAAGATGGGGTGGAATTATTCACTATTTTCACGAAATTTATGATACACCTAAAGCTGCTGGGATATGCTGAAGCAACATCACGTAAATACGGGTCAGTAAATGCAAAAGTACAAACAATTTATCGAAATTAAAGTCTACTTTTAACTTTACCATGAAAAATATTATTTCATTTATTTTTTCGTAAAAATAATTTTCAGAAAAATAAAAACGCATTTTTCTTTCATTATTCTTTCACATCTGAAAGCGGTTGCGTTTTGATTTTAACGCCTGTTGCGGTTTTAAATCACCGCCTGTATTCCCCCCCCCCGTTATTTCTCTTTGCCTTCCCTTAAACAAAGGACGCGATAGGCTAACGCGAGCTAAACGTATGAACATATCCGGGTTCAACGTACACATTCACCTTCCCTTTCTTTCTCTTCGGCGCATGTAGGAGTTCAAATATATTAAGCTTAACATCAACAATTCAAACAATTGACATTTTTACTTTTAGACAAAATTAATTTAAATGGAATCAACAAACTCTCAAGCTACTTTTGATTGCATAAATTTTGTTCTAGAATTAACTAAAGTCGTTTGTTTGTCATATTAAGAGCGACACCTCTAACATCACGCTGTCCAAATGAATACAGCCAGCGTCGGCCCAACCAAGCTTTTTCTTCCCGTTTCTTCTTTTACATTTCTGTTTTATTCTTTCGAATGAACCAGGGAGCAGTGAGGTTGAGTTCCTCTCCCTCTCGCTAGCGGATTCGTCCTCAGAGGAGCAGTCTTTTCTTCGCTTGGTCCCCGTCTCAATTGGTATGGGAACCGTTGGTTGTTGCTGCTCCTTTAATTGCTGTTTTTTCTATTGAAGCTGTTGCTGCTCCGATTGCTGCTGCTCCTGTTCTGGCTGTTGCTGATGCTGTTTTTGTTGTTTTCGCGGCATCGGCTGTGGAATTGGGCGTGGCAGCTGATGTTGTTGCTGCGGCTGGTTCGGTTGCTGCTGCTGTGCCTGCTGCCGTGGCTGTTGTGGAGGCTGCTGTTGTTGTTGCTGTCTCGGTTGTTGGGTTGGTGGTGGGACGGTGGCAAATGGGATTGTAGGCTTCTGTTTCCACCCTATTACCATGCTTCATTCCTCCTCCTTGGCCTCCTGCATGGTCTTGGGTTTCCTCGGTGCTAGGGTTAGTGCTCCGGTTGCAGGAGTTGTGACAGTCTGTTTTAACATTGGTACTGTCTCAGGGGAGCAACCTTTGGTGTCACTTGAGTAGGGGTTGACATTTGGGGGCAGCTCTTGGCCATGTGCCCCTGCTTTTGGCAGAACCAGCAGTACGGTCGATGGCCCTCCACCATCATCGTCATAGTTGCCTCCATGAAAGTCAGCTGTGCTGGTATCGCTAGGAAGCCTTCTCTCTTTAGCCTCATGGCCACAGTGTAACTGCCCAAGTGTGTGCCAGTTTGCGATCGTACTTTTTCTACCTCGCCGAACTGGGTGAAGAAGGGTCCCAATATTTCTGCAGGTATATAGATAGGTACGTTGAATACCTGCACCGGGTCCTTCTCCTGCCCTGGTATTCGGGCATTAGTTTAATTCTCCCATGCTTGATTTCTTGTAGGGAGAGTTTCTCTGCATCTTCCTTGGTAGGTAGGAGGATGTCCCACATGACGTAGCTCTTCTGGTACAGGTGTAGTACCCTGATGTTTAGTTTGTGTCTTCCTTTTTCATCCCTATGAGGCGGTTTTCTGGTATATCGGAGATGACGAGGGACAGGACTCTGTCTTTGATTCCCCCCAAGCACCTGGCACTGGTTTAATTTCTGCTCCCTCTATGTATTGTCTGTACTTGGTCAAGTACAGGTCTCTGTACTTTTGAAGGTACAGTTGCTTCTCTACAGTCTTCCCCAACGCAGACCCCTTTGTTGGTGTTGGTGTTGGATCTTTGGTGGTGTTGGACCGTTTTTGCTGTTCCTTTGCGGAAGAGTTGCTATTTTGGGGGTATTTCCCTTTCAGCTTTCCTTTGGGACCAACTCTCCTTGCTCGATGCTTCTTCCAGGAAACAGCTCTTGGTGCCTCCAGCTCACTCCTGCAGCCTTCCAGCCCTTGGTGTCTTCCAGCTCCTCTTGCAGCTTTCCTGCAACCTTGCTTGCACCTCGTTCCTCCGGTCTGCAACTTCGTCTGCACCTTGCTCCTCCAGCCTGCAACCTCACTTGCACCTCGCTTCTCTGGCCTGTAAACTCGCTTGCACCTTGTAATTATTTTTGAAAATAGGATAAAAATCGTTTTATTTCATCTTTTTTTATTATTGTTTATTTCAATAAAAATCGATTAATAATCGATTTACAAAAAAATGTGTAATTCATGTAGATGCAACTAAGTGTGAAATGTTTTCACATTTTTTAAAAATATAAACTTAAAATGATCACTACAAAATGAATAAAAATAGCAAAATAATCTCAACTACAAACTGTGAAATCTCAATTTTATAAACTTACTGGCAGGCTGCCTGGCATTGCCCGGTCGTATGTTTGCTGCAAGCCTAATAATTAAAACATGAACCAATAGATATTACATCATGCATGCATATTTGTAATGCCATCGTTCAACCTTCACCTGGCAAATTTCATTTCTTTAATTTTCACTCTTTTGCACCGATTTCCCCTGGCTAAAACTCAAATATAAAGTTTCGCATGGGTTTGAATATCCTATATATTAAGTTTCATGTCTGAAGATCGAAAACTGACAAAGGAGTTTGCTAGACATTTTTTAAAAACAAATATATATGCGCATACATATATATATATATATATATATATATATATATATATATATATATAAAGAGTTTTGTGTTTACTATAAACTTCTTACGCAAATATTACACAAGTATAAATCATGTAGAATATCTGCATGAATATAATTACATGTAATAAATAACTAAAGATGATCATCCTATAAGAAAATCGAAAAAACTAATTGGGAATTAATTAAAATGAATGTTTAAAAGAATATGCAAATTAGATCTTTTATAGATGAATGCAATTTTACGACAAAGTGGTATTTTTTAAAAAATAAATAGAAAAAAAGTTGTTGTTTTTTTTTGTTTTTTTTTTAGATATGCATCACCACTTATCAAGGCCTAGAGTCAATTGGACAATATAGTAATCGTTAGTAATGGAAATTCGGTAAATTTGTTAACTTAAGTGGAACGGCTCATCAAGAACTTGATTACGTTGGACTTGAAGACAATCAGATTGTAGTCAGCTGGAAAGCAGGAAGACGGAAGACAGTTCCACAGGCATACACTTCTAAGAAAGAAGCTTTGTTCATGGAATCTACGTTTAGGTTTAGGCACAGATAAAGAGTGGGCGGAATTATTGATAGTGTTTTCAGCTAGACAAGTGTTTCTTGTGAAAGTTTGACGATGGGAGGGGACCATAGATTGAAGTCCAGCACTTGACATGAAAATGACGATAAAGCAGAGACAAACTCGCAACATCTCTTCTGTGAGATAGAGGTTGCAGGGAAGAGAAAAGGACATCTCCTATGAGGCTACGAAATCTATTTTGAACGCTATCAAGGCAGGACAAGTCCTTTCTAGCAGCTTCTGCCCAAATGTAGCAACAGTACTCCATCCTTGGACGTACCTGGCTCTTATATAGATAGTGAATTGCATCAGCAGTGAGATATCTACTGGATCGATAGAAGGATCCCACCATCTTTCCAGTGGTCTTGGCAACAGATTTGATGTGCGTGTTTCATTTCAGATCAGGAGTAAAGGTCAAGCCCAGAAGCTTGTCAAAACATGGGCCTCTCAAAGACGAGACCCATCCATTTTAATTGATGCCAGATGGGGATCAGAGCGTTGAAAAAGGTTGGTTTTAGATGCATTAAAAGTAACCAGCCACTCCTTTCCCCATTATATCACGTGCTCAAGATCAGAGGAGAGAGAATCGGAGAGAACTTGGTCGTTTACGGTCTTAAATGTGCTACCATTGATGGTAGTGTCATCAGCATACATGTCTACGAATGATGTAGGCATGTTATTTGGAATATCATTAATGTAGATCAGGAAGAGAGTTGAGCTCAGGGTGGACCCCTGAGGGACTCCAGCATTAATTCTGTGAGCTTCTGATTTTTTGCCCACAAACTACTACTCTTATGAATATATCAGAGAGAAATGATTTAATAACTGAGAAGACATTTCCAGCCATGGTATAGCTGGAGATCTTGTGAAGTAAACCTTTATGCTATCCCCTATCAAAGACCTTTGATATGTCAAGAGCAATTGCCCTAGAAAGGTTGCCTCCGTCGAGATATTTGCTAATCCTATGAGATATAACTGTAAGCACATCTGCTGTAGATCTAGAAAAACAGAAACCATATTGTGTGTCACTAAGAAGGTTATTTTTGCTGAGATGGTTGATTACTTCTCTATTTAACACAAATTCCAGCAACTTACTCATGATGCACAGGAGACGAGAGATAGATGACCGATCACTTGAATTCTTAAATACAAGGCATACTGATGAGAATTTCCAGGGTGATGGGAAGCAATTCTCCTTAAGACAACGTTTAAACAGTTTTGTAAGTATGGGTGCTAGTTCTGGTTGAAGTTTTTTGAGTACTATAATTGGAATACTGTCAGGGCCGGTTGCTTTACTGGAATCAAGGTTTTTGATTAGCTTGGCAACATCACGTACAGATATTTGTATATCACATAGCGTGTTTTCTGATACAGGAGGAAATATTGGGGGTCGTAATTTGTTAGATGAAAGTACAGGAAAAAGAATTTTTTTTTTCAAGAAAATTATTTTTTTTACGGCTGTTCATTGCCGGCGGAAGAACTTTCTCGAGATGATAATGTCAGGCACGGAAATTAATTTATGCATTCTAGAAAAAGGAATAAAAACATCGGAGCAGACAACCTCATATCGTCAGGAGAAAGAAATTCCTATCCAAACAAATGAGGTGCAAGAATTGTAAACACAAATGCTTATTGAAACGAAGAGCGCCAAGCCATTGAAATAAATAAATAAATAAATAAATAAACAGAAAAAAATATCGCCCTCAACGTCACCCCAAAAATAATAAAAAAATTACAATGGAAAAAAAAAAAAGTAAAAATAATGTCGATTTAGCGTTTCAACATTTGAACAACGCACGTCTGAAACCGATGATTGCCGATCACGCCAGATCCACGAAATTTCCGAGAACTCGGTTAATTAAATAGATAAATAATAATAAATGAATAAAAAATATATTATTTGACTCACACAGGACTGTCATCATCCTATATCGTCTGTTTTCCTTGACTGGTATTTTTGTCGATTCCCTTTTCACTATGAAATGCAATACAAATTCGATAAATAACACGACCACATTCTTCGGACAGTGATCATATTTACCCATGGAAATTTGATTATAGGTGGTTTTGGCTCATCGACACTGTGGTTTGGGTTTGCGTCCTGGCCTTGATTTTCTGACATCTTACCTGTTATAACAAAGCGCTGTGGACAAGTCAAACAAGTAGCGCATACAATTTTGTTCCGATGAATATTCAGCCCTTTACTTAAAACTCGACAT
>NC_136491.1:16196494-16473994 GCF_053919585.1 Euprymna scolopes | reverse complement strand
CCACTTGAAGATAAGGGTTAAAGGGTGTAGTGGAAAGGTTGTAGGTTGGATTACGTAGAGGGACGGTTCATCAAGAACTTATTTACATTGGACAATCAGATCGTAGTCAGCTGGAAAGCAGGCCAACGGTAGAGAGTTTCACGGGCGTACAGTTGTAGGAAAGAAGCTGCGCTCATGGAATCTATATTTTGATTTAGGCACAGATAAGGAATGTGGGAAACTATTGGTAGTGGTTCTGGCTAGATGAGTGTTTTTCGTGAAAGTTTGGCGGGGGTATCATAGATTGAAACTCAGACGAGTACTTGCCATGGAAATAACGATAAAGCAGAGACAGGCTCGCAACCTTATTTTATTCCGAAAAAATCCGAAGAATAGTTGCATTGATTTCTGAAAAATCAAAGATGGCGTAAATATCATACAAACAATATAACTACTCTTCGGAAATTTTCGGTATAGGGATCATCTTCTGCAGTATACTATGAGGAAAGTTCACATACCTCCCCGTAGTGACTTAGCCCACAATATATTGTAGTCTACCTTGCACTGTAGAGAATCTACTGTTGATTTTATAAAATTATCTGTAAAGAATAACTACAGTTAAAGTTTAAATTGCAAAAGTCAAGTATCATGGTTCATTTGTACTCTAAACAGAAAAAATTCATTTCGAATGTGCCCCTGTCATATCAAAGAACCAATTGTTGATTTTATTAAATTATTTTTACATTGTCATTTAAGTTAATGCTAAATATACAAAATTAAGGTATCATTTATCAATTATGCTCTAAAAAGAAGCATTCGTTTCGAATACGCCTCCGTCTTATAAATAAATCTGCAGTTGAGTTTATAGGCTGACCATTTCTGTTTGAGCTGCGATAAAACTTATTATTGCACTTGTGGTGTTCGGTTGTATAAAAGTGTTAACTTTGATCAAAATCGGATGTTTTCGATTATCGATGTTCGATACTTAACAGTACTTAGCATTCAATACATTAGCACTATGTAAGAACACTCCTAGACACATAAAATACCTCCGTGTGATATTTAAAATAAATATCGGTCCAGCCATTTCCGTGTCCATAGGGAACAAACTCTCTTACACACAGACAGAGTTCCTTGTATATATATATAATAGTAAATAGAGAATTTTTTTGTGTGTGTGTGTATCAAAAATTGTAATTGTAAAACTTAGGTGATATCAGATAAGAGGTTGGATATTTAAAACCAATTAATAGATTTACTAATCATACATTTTATAAAGCATGAGGTGCACCACTAGATTTTTTAAAAAAATCAATAAAAAAAATAGACGAAGATTAAGCTCATGTAACAGGAAATACGGCGCTAAAAATCATTTAAAAGACTTACCAATTCTTATGGTCCTGGATATGACCTTAAACTATATCCGATGGTGAGGCTCCAGCTTGCGGGCTTTGTGGAGTGTGGAGCCATTCCTTAATTGCCTTTGCTCCCAGGTCTACTCTGACCCGGAGTGGTAGTACCTGTTAGGGTCTCAACTTTAAATAAAAACTTACTTGAAAAAAATATATATATCCTATTAAAATATTTTTTCTTCAAAATCACATAACCTAAAAAGGGTTGATATGCCGTAAAACAAAAAGCAACCAACCAATTCTTAAACTTATGTAATATGAGATACAGCTATGAATATTTTAAATTTTCGTTAAAAACTTTCCAATAAGAAACCTTATAGTAATTGTCTGTATTTTTGAGATGAGTTGTTTTCATTGATTGAGTTTGTCGGACTGTTTTCCTCATCTTGGTTGTTATTGTCACAATAACAACCAAGATGAGGAAGTCAGTCCGACAAACTCAATCAAAGAAACCTTATGTATCCTATTTCACTTTTAAAAGATAAATTTAAAAAAATTCTATTTATAACATTTTTATAACATTACATTAGCATAATACATTTCATAATGTTCCTATTTACTTGCCTCTCCACGAGGGCAGAGGTAGACACAAGGCCGGATTTTTATGTGGGGTAATCTAGCTCTGCAAAAAGGTCACTCTGGATAAGAACAGAAATAAAAATTGCCTCAGTCTAGAAGGATTTCTCCTCCACTGATCGAGGTCAGAAAAGGTGAAGTGCAGTATTAGAACAGATACTACACTTTGATCAAAGACTTTTGAATCATAAAACATACGTAACATGTGATACAGAAACACACTTTTAAAAAATCAATTGAAAAACTTTCCATTTAAAAAAAAATTATATAACACGTATTTATTTATTTATTTATTTATTTATTTGTTTGTTTATTTAATTTATTTATTTAATTTATTTATTTGTTTGTTTATTTATTTATTTGTTTATTTATTTATTTGTTTATTTATTTATTTATTTGTTTATTTATTTATTTATTTATTTATTTATTTGCGGACTATTCTCCTCATCTTCTAGTAGTTGTTGTTTCACGATGGTTCGGACAACTCATCCTCTAGCCTTCTTCAGGTGGTTAACTGCAACGGGATAGGAATGTTGAGTCTCTTAACTGTATCCTCAGCAATTACTGCCTTCCATAGTTGTTGTCGCCCCACCATGTTTTGGCCAACTAATCACCTGGCCGGCTTTGAGTAGGATTCCAATAATAAAATAATATACCATTCGGTACGGACCCGACCATGAAAGACCAGATAAGAACGAAAAACTTGGATCACCGTTCGGGTGTCTGTGTCGCAGTGAATAGAGGCGTTGAATCTCTACGGTTCCATGTGATCATTGTCTGGAGATAGCGGTTTCAGTCCTACCCAAAGACGGCCAGAGGATTAGTTGGTAAAAACGTGGTGAGACGACCGTAAGTATGGAAGGCAGTAATTGCTCAATGCTGAGGATATAACATTCCTATCCTGCCGCGGTTAACCACATGACGAAGACTCAGAGGAATAGCCGTCAAAACGTTGTGAAACAACAACTATGTAGATGAGGATAACAGTCCGCAAATAAATAAATAAATTAATTAATTAATTAATTACTCATTTCAAAGGATTAGCAAAATAATATGAGATATAGTGTAAAAAGTTGGGTTTTTTTAATATTAACGAAAAAAAAACTTGAATTATGAACACTTACGTTATATGAGATGCAAAAATACACGTTTAAAATTCAAAGACTTTCGAATTATAAAACTTATGTAAAAAAATTTTAATAGAATTTAAAGACGTGCCAATTATTAAACTGAGATGTATATACTAAGGATTACAGATGGAGACGATCGGGGCAAATTTTGTACCCGTTCAGGATGTTCGTATTTGAGGAGAGCGGGATTTTCAGTATAAACCGGTAGCCGTGCATTCCCAACTTTGCTTTTCTGTTATCCTGTGTGGGTGGGTGAGGTGGGATAAATAAACTTAATTAAAGTCACAGAAATTGAAAAATTCCAATAAACTACTATTTCCCGCGTTAAAATCTAATCATTGAAAATGTAAAAAAATAATAATGATGGTAAACATATTTATTAAAACTTTTGCTTCAAAAAGATGTTTATCAAAATAATGCCGCAACGCAAAAAAAAAAAATGAACTGATTTCTTTACTGAAAAGAGCGGGGGGATAAAATTGAAAGGCGAAAGAAATTTAAAATCTTATTATTGAAAATGAAATAACAATAATGGAAGACAAACATTTCTATCAAAACTTTTGCTTCAAAAAGATGTTTATCAAAACAATTCCACACCGCAAAAAATGTTTTCTTAAAGACAATGCTACAACACAAAATGATGTTTTTTTTAAATGCTACAACACAAAAAAAAAATGTTTTTTTAAAATGCCACAGCACAAAAATGTTTTTAATGCCACAACATACAAAAACGTTTTTCCAAAAAAATGCCACAATACAAAAAGATATTTTTCAAAAAAATGCCACAACACAAAAAGGTGTTTTTTAAAAAATGTGACAACACAAAAAGATGTTTTTTAAAATGCCACAACACAAAAAGACGTTTTTCCAAAAAAAAAATGCCAGAACACAAAAAGATGTTTTTCAAAAAATGCCACAACACAAAAAGACGTTTTTCAAAAAATTGACACAACGCGAAAAGACGTTTTTCCAAAAAAAAAAAAAATGCCACAACACAAAAAGATGTTTTTCAAAAAATGCCACAACACAAAAAGACGTTTTTCCCAAAAAAAAATGCCAGAACACAAAAAGATGTTTTTCAAATAATGCCACAACACAAAAAGACGTTTTTCAAAAAATTGACACAACGCAAAAAGACGTTTTTCCAAAAAAAAAAAAATGCCACAACACAAAAAGATGTTTTTCAAAAATGCCACAACACAAAAAGACGTTTTTCAAAAAATTGCCACAACACAAAAAGACGTTTCTTCCCCCCCCCCCCAAATAAAAACGCCACAACACAAAAAGATGTTTTAAAAAATAATGTCTCAACACAAAAAGAAATGAACTGATTTCTTTACTGAGGGAGAATAAAAGTAAAAGGTGAAAACAACTAACCTTTTGAACGTATTTCTCTGTCGGCTGCTTAAATCTAATCTCGCCTTCATTTCTGCTCTCTTATATAGAGACCCTCCAATTATTTCAATTTACATCACGTGGGAGACACCGCTGGAGTTTTAGGCTGAAACAGAAACAGAAACCAGCGATACACGTGCTAAACATATTAATATCGGGTTCTTCCTATTCGTTGCGGTGGGAGACTTTTTTTTTTAGGAGGTTTTTGTCGTTATCTTTTTTTTTCTGAATCTGGAGAAATTTACCTAATTCAAAACTTTAATATCTTTTTGTTCCCAGATATATGTTTAAATCCTAAAAAAGAAAAATACTTTTAGAAAATGCGTTCTTGCTAGAACCTTTTCTTTATCGTTTTTTATAAACAAAAAAAAAATTCGAAAATATAATTTCAAATATTACTTTTTTGTTATTAATACGTTACTTATAATAAATAGATATCCGTACGATTTCAGATAAAGTGTCTGAAGTTAATCCCGGAAATGACCGAAGTAATTTACGATTTGAAGGTCACCTTTTTTGTTTGTTTTAGGAAGATTTTTCTACAATTTTTTAAATGTTGAGGGCTAAATGTTCTTTTAGTCTAACTTTAACCTAACCCTTGCTTTATAATTATTTGCAGTTTTCGCAGTTTCCAAATTGTAAACTGCTTCGGTCATTTCTAGGACTGACTCGAGATTCTCCGTCAAAATATTGAAATGGTTTTGATTTTCCTTCAAGGTTCTTAAATCATCTGGATTCCCATTTATTATGAGTAGCAAACATTCGGCGTGAGACTTTTTTTTTCTTTTATATGCTGCTGTTTAAAAACATTAAGAAATTTACCTAATTCAAAACTGTAAAATTATTTTTATATGTTTATATTTAAAAAACAAAATGGCAAATACTTCTGGCTTAAATGGCCGAACAGGGCCAATTTAACTTTTTTATAAATATTTTTATAACCAAACCAAAAGAATTCAAAAATAAAATCTGAATTATTTTTTATTTTATTTATTTATATTTTTGTACTTGTACAGTTTAATGAATACATTAAAAAATGAAAATATCGAAAAAAGTTTATATTGTACGTATCCGTTATGGAATGCAGTTCTCCGAAAAAAAAATTCACTTAATTTCATCAAGTAGTTTTGTTTTACAGTGAAAAACAATTTGTTATGATACCGAGAAAAAGGTTCGATTTTTAGGAAGAAAAGCTAGTATTAAAGATGGGGAGGGAGTGTTAGCGCGTTAACTGGACTTATCTCCCGTGGCGTGTTCTAAACTTCAAACGAAAATTAACAAAAATTCCAAGATGTCTGCCTTCAACGTACTCTCATAAAAACATGTTTTTCCTCTGTAAAAAAAAACTACTCGATCAAATTAAGAGAAATTTTTTTTCGGAGATCTTCAGTTCAAAACGGATACGTACAATATAACCTTTTTTTTCGATATTTTCATTTTTTTTAATGTCTTGATTACACTGTACAAGTACTTTTTTGTTGTTGTTGATTTGGTGTTTATAATCAATGGGTATCCGGACGATTTCAAACAAAGAATTTGGAGTCAGTTCCGGAAATGTTCGAAGCAATTTACGAGTTAAACGTCCCCATTTTGTCTGTTTTCGGAAGTTTTTTCAACATTTTTGGGGTAAACTTTTTCGGTTATTTCTGGGACAGACTGGAGATTTTCTCATCAAAAGTACTGAAATCCTTTGGATTTTCCCTCAAGGTACTTAACCATCTGGATACTCGTTCATTACGAGTAAGAAAAATTCAATTAAATTAAGAAGAATCAATTAGTTTAATTTTATTTTATTAAAAAAAATAAAACTTGCAGGACCTGTGTAAATTCCACAGCAGATTATTTCATATGTAATATATTTACATTGGCATTCTGTAGATGTTCAGCGTAAATGGAGACGCTCTGATATTATTGTAGCCCTTTTGTTAAAACTGCAAAATATTTATCTAAACTATTGTTAATTATTACGACATCCGGTCTTCTTGCTTGGATGAGTTTATCCGTTTGTATGTCCATGACCCATAGGATTTTGTGATTCTCGTTTTCAGTTACTGTTCCTGGCTTATGTTTGTACTATTTGTCTGCATGTTCGAGATGCGGTTGTTTGTATAATTCCCAGTGTACTGCTCTTCTCACTTGGTCGTGCCTGTTCTTGTATTCTTTTTGGGCTAGTTTGCTGCATTCACTTACTATATGGTTTATCATCTTGTCTCTTTGTCCACAGAGTCTGCATTTTCTGTTTTCTTGTGTTTTGGCGATTTTTGCTCTGATGTGGTTTGTTCTTATCGAGTTATCTTGTGCCGTTTTCAGTTTCTCTATTTATGTGTCCTTTTCTCATCCATGTCCACGTGTTTTCGTTATTCTCATCTTTTGTAATTCTTACGAATCTTCCGTGTAGTTGGTTCTCTTCCCATTTTTTATTGTCTTATCCTTTGTCTCTCAGTTTTTTGTTTTGTTGATTTTTTTTTCAGTGTCTATAATTCCCCTTTCAACGTTTTGCATTATAATTTTTGTAGTTCTTTTTGGTATCCTTCGCACAGTCTTTTATACATACCAGTCCCCTCCCGCCATCTTTCCTTTTCACGTAGAGTCGGTCAACATCGTCCTTTGGGTGTAGTGTGTTGTGCATGGTCATGAGTTTCCTAGTCTTCTAATCGAGCTCTCTTAGTTCTTCTTTAGTCCAACCTATGAACGGTCCAGAGTATCTTACTAATGATATTGCCCATGTTTTTATACCTTTTATTAGGTTTCTGCTATATACTTTGGTTTCCAGAAGTTTTCTTGTTCTCCTGAGGTATTCCTTTCCAATTCTCTCCATTATTTCTGTTGTTTTGATGTTGTCTGCTTCCAGAACTCCCAGGTATTTATAGGCACTTGTTCCTCTAATGCACTCATCTCCGTATGGTTGGGTAGTTTCATGCCTTCTGTCGTCTCCAGTTTTTCCTTTCTTATAACTAGCAGTGCACATTTTTCCATGCCAAATTCCATTTGGATATTCTGGCTGAAGATCCTGGTAGTGTTTACTAGTGTCTCAGGTGGTTCATTTTTTCCTCTGTATTAAAGAACTTGTATCCGACGTGGCACTTTCTCAGTATATTGTTCAGGGGCATCATGGCTATGATGAACAGTAATGGTGGTAGTGAATCTCCTTAGAAGATGTCTTTTGTATGTTAATTTCTGTTATGTGTTGTCCATCAGCTGTCATGTCCAATCTCCACGTTTTCATTCCATTTTCTATCATGTTAATGATTCTGCTTGGTATTTTATACATTTTTAAGCATTCTATTATCTATGTTAGGGGAATCCTGTCGTATGCTTTTTTTTTTGTAATCGATCTACGCCATGGTGAGATTCTTTCTCCTTCTTTTTACTTTCTTTTTGGGGTTTTTGGTCTATATATAGCAGATCGCGTGGTCCTCTTTTACCTTTTTGGCATTCTTTCTGTTCTTCAGGAAGAAGTCCACGATTATTCAGGGAGTGGTAAATTTGTTCCCGCAGTTGTGCTGTTAATATTTTCCACATATTGGGTAAGCACGTGATCGGCCAATAATTGCTGGGGGCGGTACCCTTCTCAGTGTCCTTCTGTATCAGTGTGATATTACCTTTTGTCATCCAATCTGGCACGTTTGTTTTCTGTATGCATTTTGTCCGGTTTTAGGCTAGTCTTTCGTGTAATGTGGTGAATATATTATTATTAGTAGTAGTTTGCTCATTATTATTATTATTATTATTATTATTATTATAATAATAATAATAATAATAATAATAATAATAATAATAATAATAATTTGCATTGTCGCAACAGCTACTTGCCACTGATTTCTCGTTGGCACCGACTATTGATCTTCACTGGAATTTGAGTGGCGATAAGCCTTCCCAAGATCCCAGTTCTCTTTGCACTGATCCAGCGGAGATCTGGTCAGTTCTCTCTCCTTGGTGTTTCCTTCCTTCTTGACTCTACTTGGCTATTCGGTCTCACTCTTATTTGGGGGCAATGATGTAGTAATGGTGGATGGGGTGGGGTTAGAGAACTTATAGGTATGCGGCTTCAATGTTCGTAGTTCGATGTAGCGCTTCATGTTTTGCCTCTGCAGCAGTTTGTCTGGCCCGCGCTTGTGGCTCATGTGTGTTAGTCTCCACATTCAAGAGTTTTCCTTAATATTTCAGCCGTTTTCATTATTGTTGATCCTTATATTTTTCCAGTTATTATTATTATTATCATTATTATTATTATTATTATTATTATTACTATTATACTATGCAACTGATAGTAATTCCATATAGTATTTGGAAGTAACCACTAATTATCAGATAGATATCCTCGCCGCTGAAAGTCTACACCGCAACGTTTGATCATGTCATATGATGACATAATGATTTGAAAGCGAATCATCAAAACGGAAAAAATTATTACTGACTTCATGTTAGAATCAGCCTTGCATCGGCATGAGTGTGGAGTTGAGCATGAAAAGCATTTTCTTTAACCGTGTAACACTCGCGAAAAATATTAATTAACTATGAAATCACAAAATAATCTAATTTCATCATTACCAGCTGAGAAAATAATGAATATTACAAGCGAACATAAGGATATTGATTAAAAAAAATACAGCTGGCCAGTGTTGTAAGTTCTAGCGCAATATCATTACAGCGGTTTGTTACGTTTATCTTAAAGCCAAAAGTGCTTTTCACCACCCAAGCTGTTTTGCCTTATTTGAAAGGAATGACGCTGTTTTTGAAGAAGCCTCCTACAGTGAAAAGCTTCACGGAGAACTTTCGCTGTAGACTAGAAATGAAATACTTACAAATAATTTTTTCTTTTATAATTTTTTTTTTTTATATATATAATATATAGTGGGTGAACTAAGTATCCGATACAAAGTTAAAGGTTAATTTATTTTCATTACACGAAAACAAAAACAATAATAAAGTGCGATTCTAATGTATTTTTGTATGATTTTTTGTACGAGATTTAAATTTATCGTGCAAAAGTACATTAGATTAGCACTTTGATATTGTTTTTGTTTTCTTTTTGGGAAATAATATTTTTATATAAGTGCTATGACTTGGTATTAGCCATAATAAAAACAGAACAACTGTGTGAGTTAAAACGTGTATTAACAAAAGACAAAAAAAAAAAAAGATTACAGAATGAAAATAGTGTTACGTTCCACCGAGCACGTGGCGTTAACTCCGGAACTAGAACCCTTCCTGGGATCGTTAAGCGTTCCGGTATATATGGACGGTGGTTGAGTCCATTCAGAGAGTGGTTTCCCACAACCCCCCTCCCAATCTGATTTCTCCGGGTGTGAACTCAGTATTTTTTCTTTTGGGGACAGATCAGCAAGTGGTTTGTGCACCTTCTTTCTGCCGGAGCATCCTAGTTCTGGCATGACTTGTGGCGGTTCTATGTCTAAAACATCATATACAGTTTCGGTTGCTTCTACGCCTTCCTGTAGTGGTTCTGCTCGATCCTTGGGGGTACGTTTCCTTATTTGGTCCAGGTGCCTTTTCTGTTCGCATCTTTTCCTGTTTTTTTTTTTTTTTTTTTTTTTTTACATTTTCCCCCCCCAAACAAGGCAAATTGCCACTTTGGTGTAGGGAGCTACTATCAGGGGCAACAACTACTGGGGTACTATGTAGGGATTTGGGCAGCAAGATGTCGGTTCAAGTTACACTTGAACTTCTGCGCGTCAGTACTGTTAGGGAAACAGGGACCTGGAATGGAATTCCAGAGTCTAGCGTTTCTGGAGAAGAAACTATTGGAGTAAAAAGATCTTTTACATCTAGGGATCTCTACAGTGTGGGGTGGGATTTAGCAGCCTGTCGGGTTTGTCGAGGGTGCTCACGTCGTGGGGGCACAAGTGATTGCAGTTCGTCAGAGTATTCACCACTAAAATACTTGTAGAAAAGGCAGAGGGATGCAACATTTCGTCGATGTGACAGAGGCTGAAGCTTAGATGCCAGTTCAGGGCCTATCAGGTTTGCGACTCTCTTTTGAACCTTGTCAAGGAGCAAGAGACTAGTAGCAGATGCACCAGCCCAGATGCGTCAGCAATACTCCGTACATGGGCGAATGGTGGCCTTATAGAGGTACAGGATACTTTCGGGTGTTAGCAGTTGTCTAGCACGGTAGAGAGAGCCCACCTTTCTTGCAGCGGCCCTGGCAATGCCTTCAATGTAATTGTTCCAACTCATGTTTCCTGTGAACGTTAGGCCAAGGAGTTTGAAAGATGTACTCTCAGCTAAAGAGTCGTTGGCCATTGCTATATGTGGTAGAGAGGGTTTCTTGTAATTATTGAATGAAACTAGGTTAGTCTTGGCAGCATTGAACGCGACCAACCACTTTTGTCCCCATTCCACCACAGATTGGAGGTCTTCCTCTAGTGTTTCTGCCATTTCTTTAGAAATGTGTTCATTCGTCTTCCTTGTGTAAAAATAAGGCGTTTTTAATTGTCTGATGTTACTTCCAACAACTTAAAAATCATAGCAATGTTTGTTGACTGCCGCTGCATACGTGGCAAATTCGTCATTATCGTCTTTGGTCACGTTTAAACCTCTCCATCTCTTATGAAAAAGAGACGTTCGGGGGGGGGGGGGCAGTTTTGTTAGCAGATTTACCGTCTCGTTGAGCGATAATTCCGTAGTTTTCCGTGGAAGCCCACGAATTTGTCGTGTTCAGCCGCTGCAAGTTTTCGTAGTAGCAGTCGGGTCTTTTGATCTGACCAGTTACCGCAGTAGATATTTCGAATTTTTTTTTTACAATAAAAGAAAAACAGAACTATTCAATTCCTTTAGCGTAAAAAAAAAATCAACCAAAAAAAAAAAAGAACAGTTAATAGCTTAGAAAAGGTTATATTTTCCAGGGGTGGAGAACAAACGAATAAAGTTGTTTTGTTTTTTTTTTATTATGCTGAGAGAGAAAATATTTTTTAAACACTCAACCCAATCAGAAGATTAAGAATTCAATCTTATTTTTTGTTCTTTTAGCTTTTGAAATGTACTTTTCATTTTACTTACATCTTATCTGGTACAGAATTATTATTTTTTTTTCTTTTTCTTTTCTTTTTCTTTTTCGGGGACTTGAGTTTTACCCGGTTAATTTTTTTTAGTCAATTAACAGAGTTGTTATTTTTTTTTCTTTTAAAGTTCTTCCTCGAATTCACGTATTGCCAGTGTTATAGGACACTGGTTTATTAAATTCCTTTTGCAGCCAGTGTTTGGAGACACTGGTTTATTACTGCTGGTAAGGCATTAAAGTTTGGGTGTGAATGCATTTCTTAGACTCCTTCTGTCGCCAGTGTTATGGCTTGGTATTAGACATAATAAAAACAGAACAACTGTGTAAGTTAAAACGTGTATTAACAAAAGACAAACAAAATTTTACAGAATGAAAAGAGTGTTTCCGTTCCACCGAGCACGTGACATTAACTCCGGAACTAAGACCCTGTCTGTGATCATTAAGCGTTCCAGTATATATCGACGGTGGTTTAGTCCATTAAGAGGGTGATTCTCCGCAAACAATAAGACAATCCCAGCCAAAAAAGAAATACCTCAATATATTTGATAGAGCAAATGAAACTTATAGTTTTATTTTTTTTAATATTTAAATTTCGACCATTTATTATTTGAACAAAGAATACAATTGAGAGTACTTTCCTTAACCCATGGATTTTCGATGTAGGATAATCTCCTTAGAGGATAAGTTATAAGCAAAATATTAAACCTAGTTTGAAATAATTTTGCTATTCAGCACATACAAAGAAAATATATTAACGATGAAATCTTTTTAAGGGGCATAGAGAAAGAAAATAAAGGTTGAAACAGCGAAAGAATATGAAATTATGGTATCCGAGTATAGTGTCAATCCTTGAATAGAGTAGAATGATGATGTTAAATAAATTTTGCTAATGATTACTCTTAGGAGATGAGCCTACATCGAAAATTCATGGGTTAAGGAAAGTACTATGAATTGTATCCTTTGTTCAAATAATTTTTGTTTTAAAAAATTATATTTTTATGGTTGAAATTTAAATATTTTTAAAAACTTTAAATTTTATATATATATATATATATATATATATATATATATATATATATATATATATATAAAATGAAAATTACAAGTGAATTTATCAAAATGATCCAAGATGGTAAAATTAAAGTAAATTATAAATATTAAAGAATTAATATTTATAAAATTAACTCAGCCAGATGTAAAAGCTCGATAAAACCAAATAGGAAATAGAGCTTATAATATGAGCAAACAGTTAATAAAATATGTTAAAAAACACTTTCTTGAAGTTTTACATTTGGAATGAGTTAAAAACATATTTAATCTGAAAAGAAAACACTAGATAAATGGATAGTCCTTAATCCGCGGAGTTTCGAAGAAATACTCTCCTTCTCATCAGAGGGTAGGAATTAGCAAAATGCGGGATCGGATTTTGCATGCAGAAGTATTTGATGAAACAACAAGTAAGTCAAAGTATATATATATGTATATATATATATTATTAATCTTATTATTATTATTATTATTATTATTATTATTATTATTATTATTATTATTATTTATTTATTTATTTATTTATTTAAAAAAAACGATCTGATCTGGGAATCTAAGTAGGACAAACCCTGGTTTGCTTGCCGGTATTATGGTGAATGAGATCTCTAGCTAGGATTAGCATAGATTATCCAAAGGGACAGTGACGAGGATGACCAAAGACCTCCCTTCCCCAATTTTTGAGTGACCTTGTGTCTAATGTTTTATTTTGTAAAATTTGCCACATAAGAAAAATATATACCTCAAATCTGTTGTCCTAGACGCTTGAAAATTGTTATATCATTCTATCAATTTAGAAAGTATCCGGATCCTGGTGCAATCGTCTACCCGTATGAGAATCTGGTTCGGCTCAAGATGGAGTATAGCTACACATCCGGTGAAGATCACTGTTTTGCCATAATAGAGCACAAAATTAAATCCGAAATCTAACGGAATTATATCATTTCTTTCTTCTCTACAACACTTGTCTCATAAAAGAAACGTCGTTAGCTTTTCTTACTTCACTGCTAGTTTCATAACAGGTGTCCTACTTAAGAAATCCCAGCTGTGAAAAGCTCCAAGTAATGGCTTTCAGGCAATAGCTGAAATAAAATGCATCAAATCTGTTGTTATAGTCGTTGGAAAATAGATATATCATTCTCCCAATTTATAAAAGTGCCAGGATCCTGATGTAATTCTCTCTCTGTATCAGAGTCTGATTCGACCTAAGATGGAATACTGTTGCAGATCCGGGGAACTACCGACCAGAGCAATTTTCATGCTGTAAAATTAAACTTTGAAATCTAATGGGGGGGATAGTTTTTTATCTATTACCCCCCTCCCCATTTCTCATAAAAGAGACGTTACTAGCCTTTCTTTACTTTATTGCGTTTTTTATTATTATTATTATTATTATTATTATTATTATTATTATTATTATTATTATTATAGTTGCTCTACTGGGTTTGTATCTCTGATCCCCCTCCCCTGTAAAACATTCACAGCAAAAACTTTTTTCCTACAACCATTGTAAAGAATTTCCCTTTATTCCTTTATGCATCTAAAACTTAACAATACTTCATATGAACAAAGTTTCTGCCAAAGAACTTCCCATCTATGAAACACAATGCCACAGAGCTGCTTCCCAGTTAACTACAACATAGTTGTTTTCAAGTGCAATATAAAAAAATGCTTGTCCTCTTAAGCAACTAAATTTTGTCCATTTCACCAATCGTTTCCAATCCTCTTGTGATGTTGTTCATCGTCCAACTACCATACTAATTAACCCTTATCCTCGAGTGGCCTCTAGGCTTTGATAAGTGGCAATATTTTAGTCTATCCGGCTTATGTATGCTATGTAATGATGTATGAAAGTGAAATCGGGTTAGTGAAAGCTGAGGATATGTGTTGCATGGGGAGAAATAATCTGAGAATTATACAATAGATGAGATATGCTAGTCTTTATTTACTTTATTATTATTTTCATAGTAGTGCTCGACTGAGCTCTGATCGCTGGTTCTTCCGTGTAAAACATTCACAAAAATTCGTCTAGCAATAACCAATGTAAATAATTTTCTGTGTGTGTGTGTATGTGTGTGTATGTGTGTGTATGTGTCTGTGTACATAAAACTAAACGAAACCTCCATGAACAAAGTTTTTTTTCCAAGAACGTTCCATCTATGAAACACAATACTGCAGGACTGTTTCCCAATTGACTACGACATGGTCGTTTTCAAGTTTAAAGTAAGTGCTCGTCTGTGCTCCAATCTATAGTCCCTCTCACCAAGCTTTCACAAAAACACTCGTCTAGCTGAAGACACTATCAATAAGTTTCCCCACTCTTTACCTGTGCTTAAACCTAAACGTAGATTCCATAAACAAAGCTTCTTTCTTAAAACTGCACTCTTGTGGAACTCTGTTCTGTTTGTCTGCTTTCCAGCTGAATACAATATGATCGTCTTCAAGTCCAACGTTTACAAGTTCTTAATGATTGGATTCAATTTACCAAATTTCCACTACTAACGATTCTTACGATATTATACCATTGACTACTGTACACTCATTAACCCTTTTCCTCGAGTGGCCTCCGGGCCTTGATAAGTGATGACTCCAGTGTAAAAAAATGTAAACAAATGTTAGTCAAGCCATCCTCCTAAATAATTAAATTCTACTCATTTTACTCATTTCAAATTCTCTCAAGGTGATTTTCATTATCCAACCCTGATTCTCGGGTGGCTTTTAGGCCTTGCTAAGAGGTAAGCAAAGGCTCACATATCCGAACCTACCATTGCAAAAGTTGGCGGAAGACTGCCAGCGAGTGATTAGCGGGAAAAGGGATTCAGAGAACATTGAAGAATCCGGTGTCACATAAGAAAGATACATAAGTCAAAACCCTACTCTCCAGAAAAAAAATTTAAAAGAAAGAATATTATTTTCCCCTCCCCGGCACACAAAAAAGACAATTCGCTGAAAATTGAAATAAGTCACCGTCAAGTCCATGTTATTGGTGCGGTGCCCTGCATTTAGTTAAAGGCTGCCCATACCACAAAAAAAAAACAACATGATTGACTTGTAACAGAATTGGACATAAAAGTTTGCATTGTACCTATTTACAATGCCTCCCCACGGGACAGAGTTAGACACCAGGGTCGTTTTTTAACGTGGAGAAAAGGTACAAAAATAAAAAACTTGTCTCAGTCATGAAGGACTGCTCCTCCACTGAAAGAGGACAAAAAATGGAAGTGCAGCATCTGAAGAACAGATGGTATTTATTTGCTCCCCCACCGGGCAAATTAGGCACAAGGCCGATTTTTAATGTGAGGAGTGAAGGGAGGGAGAAGGGAAAAAGGGGACCAGCTCCCGAGAGGTGGGAAATGGGAGCTGGTTAATGGTCAGGCATGTGGGGTTGCCCCCACATCTGGTCTTTGCTAGTCATAGCTAGTCATAGCTTGCAGCATCTGCCGGAACAGATGGTATTTATTTGCTCCCCCACCGAGCAAATTAGGCACAAGGCCGATTTTTAATGTGAGGAGTGAAGGAAGGGGGAAGGGAAAAAGGGGACCAGCTCCCGAGAGGTGGGAAATGGGAGCTGGTTAATGGTCAGGCATGTGGGGTTGCCCTCACATCTGGTCTTTGCTAGTCATAGCTAGTCATAGCTTGCAGCATCTGCCGGATCAGATACTACACTTTGATCTTGACCAAATGGTCAAGTTGTTTGCATTGTAAAACAAATAACAAAATTCGATGTGTTATTGTTTTAGGTTATTTTTTACTACATCAGATCATGTCTTCCTCGGCCTTTTTCCCCCTCAATTAACTTCAATTGAGATGTGTGTACATTTGTTTATACTAGAATTTAAAAAATGCACGCCACAAATTCATAACCCTGTTAGTTAGTGGAAGCTCAGAATTTATTTATATGTAACGTGGCACTACATACATTACAGCTGTTGTAACACTTGACTAAGAGTGTTACACTTTCATTTACTGATGATGAGTGTATAACTCGTTATATATATATATACTTCTTCTTCTTCTTCTTCTTCTTCTTTTTCTTGACGACGACGACGATTCAGGTTCTTTTGATAATCGGAAAAATCCAGTTAAAGAAAGAACAGTCTGATTGTATTAAAGCAAACGAATGGCAGTTGGAATTCAAGACTTCAACATAATTGATTTTTACATTTAACATTTCTGATTACATTAACTTCAATTACAAAAGAAATACAATAGACATAACATTTTCTGTTAACAGAAACTTAGAATAATATCTAGTTTGGAATCATCTAAAGAGCGACCGCAAACTACCCTGCTCGACAACAAACACCGACCCCAAACATTGTTTCCGTGGTTTTATTTTCTTTTGTCTTCTCTTCTGGTCGTGTCGTTGTCTCCATAATGTTATCGCTTGGACGGAACCCCAGTGCCTCACTGGTGTAGCTATTTCGGGGAGATTCAATCCTAGGCCAAGTGAGCCGTCTGCTAATTGTTATAATACGTACGGGCCCTGATTACATTAGATATGTCCACTAATAGATATCAGGTGGGTATATATGTGTGTGGTTGGTTGCATGATAGAATGGGCGCGCCGACCAGACGAAAATGACAAATAAGTAATTGTTTGGTTAAAGATTTATTTTCAATTCATTTATTAAAAAAATCATTGTCTCGCACAAAGGGAAATGTTAATTCGCTTTTAGATTTCGATTGATAACAAAAGAAATTGTCAACTAAAAAAAAGTTGATCCGTTGATCTTGGCTGATGAGCTCAGATGGGGTCTTTTATTTGGCTATGGAAAGCTTGAGTCAGACTAGTGTTCTGTTGATCGATCATGTTTCAACGAGAATAAATGTAATGAGAATTGATCGATCGAAAAGGAAATCGCATTCCTACTCGATCACACTTTCAGGATAAATAACAGTGCAGAGCTGTTTTTCAGATTTTCCGTCAGTGAATGTGGAGCAGTTCATCCGAGAACCTGATAAGCGTAAGCAGATCAGCTCCGCCAGAGTAGTACTGATAAAGAATTTCCACGATGTTTGCAAAAACTCCCTATCAAAGTAGCAACTCAGAATTAATTCAAAACAGCAAAGATATACCTCGACATTAAAAAGATCGAATGCGTCGATATAAAAAAAAATATATAATTTTAAAAAAGAGTATTAAAAAGAGAAAAAGATTAAGTGTGAAAAGAAACGGGAAGGGGGATTAAATGTCGGCCACCACTAAAACTTTGTTTCATTCTGATTTTGACGACAATTTTTTTTTTCTCTACATCCTCGCTGAGGATACTGGCGCATCAACCGTTTGATGAGGATCTCCCCTGGACGACTACACATCGGTCCGTTGAGCGAATTTTATTTTGGCAACGACAACGTTGCCCTTGTACGTCTCCGTCCTTTTTTTTTAACCTAACAACTTGAAATCTGTAACCGCAAATAACCTAACAACTTGAAATCTGTAACCGCAAATAACCTAACAACTTGAAATCTGTAACCGCAAATAACCTAACAACTTGAAATCTGTAACCGCAAATAACCTAACAACTTGAAATCTGTAACCGCAAATAACCTAACAACTTGAAATCTGTAACCGTAAATAACCTAACAACTTGAAATCTGTAACCGCAAATAACCTAACAACTTGAAATCTGTAACCGCAAATAACCTAACAACTTGAAATCTGTAACCGCAAATAACCTAACAACTTGAAATCTGTAACCGCAAATAACCTAACAACTTGAAATCTGTAATCGCCAAATACGTGCTATAACCACTAGAATTTCTTGTAACCGGTCATTTCCTTGCGGTCCGGCTATAAAATGGGTGTGTTATAAGTATCCGATACAAAGTTGGTTTATTTTATTACATGAAAACAAAAATAATAACAAAGGGCTATTCTAATGTATTTTTGTATGATTTTTGATACGAGATTTAAATGCATTAGACTAGCACTTTGATAGTGTTTTTGTTTTCGTGTAATAAAAAATAAATCAATTCTTTGCTTTGTATTGGATACTTATTACACCCACTATATATATATATATATATATA
The DNA here is from genome assembly GCF_053919585.1 of Euprymna scolopes. Lineage (NCBI taxonomy): Eukaryota > Metazoa > Mollusca > Cephalopoda > Sepiida > Sepiolidae > Euprymna > Euprymna scolopes. The sequence goes on along the minus strand of NC_136491.1, from coordinate 16,455,404 downwards.
TATATATATATATATATATATATATATATATATAACAATTATAATAACAATAATCATAATAATTATTATATAGAAATAGTATTATTCTATATTACCTTCATATACAAAGGACCTTCCAAAAGTAATGTTTCCTATTTTTTATTCTGCCCGATTTAATCAGAGGGGATTGCGTGCCTAAGTTCTCGAGTTTTAAAAAATGCCACTTCTCCAAATTTCAATTAATCTTCCCGCTAAACCACTTGGTCATAATGGCACCTCTATACAGTGAATGCAATAAATATCCGATACACAGCAAAAGGTTGGATACTTTTTAACCTTAGATATTACATTTATGTAATGATCTAGTGAAAGCGTAATTATGTACGATTTTTGATACGAGATTTGTAATTATCATACAAAAATACATTAGAATAGCACTTTGTTATTGCTTTTGTTTTCTTGTAATAAAATAAGCAATATTTGCTTTGTATCGGATACTTATTACACCCAATGTATTTCTCACATTGGTGGCTGCCAATTGGGGGTGCGCACAGGTTCGCAAGTATAAAGTATAAAATAAAAGAAAATGCAAAAAATACAAATTACAACACATTCTGCAAATATCAGTAATATTCTGGGTGTGTGTTTGACGCCATTGATCTTCTACACAGCTATACAGTCGTCCGTTTTCATCAGTTGCCGTAAGCTCATCTCTCTCATCTCGGTCTGTTCCGAGCCACGACTGCAATCTACCATGTCCAACTCGTAAATGTCCGAAGCTAAAAACTTTCCTCAACTGTCGCAAACCCAAGAATTCTGTAAATTGTCCCTAACTCTCGTAGACTGTCACAAAACTCATTACCACTCCTAAAACTGCCCGTAAAACTCATTCTAAACATACTGACCACCAATGTCCGGTCTTGTATTCCTACCACACCTTGATTAACAATTCTATTTTAGTTGCCTTTTGTGCACATTTGTAACGAAGCCAGTGACATATATACAAATGATCAAGCCGTCATAAAACTTTAGTTTTATCACCGTACAAGCAGAAATACCCGGCATATAAAATCAACAGAAGCTTCTTTGATAGGACAGGGTCGCGTTTGAAATTAATGTTTTTGTTAAAGGCATAAATTGGACATATAAACATCGGGATCGGAGAAAGAGGGAGAGAAAAATATTTTTAAAAGAGGTGAGAAAGCGCGTATCGGTACGAAAGGCACTCTTAACAAGATGCAAGACTCGTTAATCCTTTCGAACCTTTACAAGATTGTCAGACGACCATGAACTTTTGAATGAATTGCAAACATAATAGCTGGTTATAGTTGCAGATAAAGAGACTGTTGACTCAGAGAGGAAAAAGCTGGAATGCGATCATATTCTGTTGGATTTGAAAATACGTGTCAACGGCCTGGTGTTAAAACGACTGTCAATAACAGAAATAAAAACTCGTGTCGAATTTCTTTTTCTTTGTTTCTTTGCGAGATTTCATACACAACATCGAGTTCATGCTAAAATGTAACAAGCACGTTACACTTTTATGAACACCTTACTATACCTTTGATAAACTTCTTTCCTCTTTCTAAGACTTTTTGGGAAGGGAACGTCGATAGTATCACATGTCTATGACATTGCACAACAGCGCATGAAAATCATATTTAACATCTTATATAACCTTTGCGTTTTCTTTTTTTCTATTTTTCTTTTCAGTTGGTTAAATGTTTATTCGTCATTAAATATACACACATAATTGGCATAATAAATGTAGCGCATGACAGTTAGTTGGGAATTAAAACAATATTTGTTGTTGATAGAAATGCCATGACAGTTTATTAAGCATAAATTGGAATATATTATAAAAAAGAAACTAATTAATATTTAAAAAAAAAAAAAAAAGAAATGTCCAGCTATCTTATTTATTATAACCGAACGTCTTTTAAAGATTCTACCTATCCCTTTAAGTGCAATTGTTTTATTCTCTTTTGCACTTGGTTCAACGGGTATATTTGCCAAGTAGTTTCTTAAACTATTTTTCATTAACCCGATTTTCCCTATAATTTCTAAAATTATGAAGATCTTCCCAAGATTCCAGTTTTCTTCTTTTTTTTTTTCATGTTCATAAGAAGCTTGGCATCCCACTATCTTCTCCCTCTCGGTTCTGTTTAATTTAGCATCATTGGAGCCACTGTCTTTTACTAAGGTTGCTTTCTTTGTTCCTTCTTGTCCCATACCACTATGTTCGGTTTAATAGCTCCGTTTCCTAAATACGTAGCTGCATGAATTGCCTAGTCATAGCAGATGGTGTATAACTTATTTCCAACTGTTCTTTCTGATATATGTTTCCAGTGCTCACTGCTACACTGGATATTCACCTTTTTACAGATGGCCCAATGAAGATATTTACACACCCCATTGGGTCGCATTGTATAGTATCCATCATCTCCTTAAAACCAGGGGTCATCAAGTCTTGATCTTGGGCAGCCATTATAGTGTCTCTCTTGATCATCGTGGAGCTATCCGCTTTTTAGCTTGTCTATGGAGCCTTCTATGTGTGGGCTTATGGGGATTATAAAAAAGACCAGTTCATGTTTCTAAAGGTTGGTGGTCAGTTAGGCCGATACGTTTTTCTGGATACGGAGATTCCTTAAGCTAAAAGATTGTGTTCATATATTTCGCTTTGGTCAGGCAAAACTCTAATTTTGAAAAATGTACTGTTCAATCTAAGAGAACAATTACCAATTTAACTTCGCAAGAAAAAAAAAGCTTTTTTTTTACAAAGGAGTCACCTCTTATCAAAGCCCGGAGGCCACTCGAGGATAAGGGCTGGTTGAGTGTACAGTGGTCATTGGGACAATAACGTAGTAATTGTTAGTAGTGGAAATTTGGTAAATTATATTACTTAAAGGGTTAGGGTTAGGGTTATCAAGAACTTGAAGACGATCATATTGTAGTCAGCTGGAAAGCATGCCAGAGCGGAACAGAGTTCCACAGTCGGGTAGTTCTAAGAACGAAGGTCTGTTCATGGAATCCACGTTTAGGTTTAGGCACAGATAAAGAGTAGGGGAAATTATTGATAGTGGTTTCAGATAGACGAGTGTTTTTCGTAAAAGTTTGTGTAGTGAAAATTGAGTATGACTGCAGTCATGGAGGTGGGCTGCATGTGCGAACTCGAAACCCGAGCGATGGGAGACGAGAAGGCGACGAATCAACAGCTTCAATCGCGTATTAATTTGCATAAATGAGATAATACAAGGCCGGGAGTAAAGATGTTTCAGGGAGTCCAGCCGTTGAGTTCTCGAGAATCGGTTAGAGTTAGGGTTAGAGCGGAGAGTGTCACTGAGAATCGAGTCCAGGTTTTTTTTTTTTTCGATTAGAAGCTATTTCGGCGTTAAATATGGAGCCAATGAGGCCGAGATGAAATGGGAAATTTTAAATGATTCGCGTCGAACCTGGAAAATTAACAGTCGCGTTAAAAATTGAAAAGCGTTGTCGAAGAGAGAATTGGATGAGTCGTGTTAAACTGCGAAGGTTGAAGATATGAAGTGAGTCGGACTTTTTTGCCTTTTTGTTTGATAATCCCAGTGGGATTCGTTGGATTTCTTTAACTATCGTCTTCAAATGAACGTGTTGGAATGCAGTTCGATCTACCTGTGTGTATTAAAGTCGTCGTTTTTCAAAGAGGAATTTAGAGGGAAATCCTGTTGTGTTTAAAAGAAAAAAATTATTGTTTTTAAACGAAAAATATTTTACTCGAGTACAATTCGAGTGGAATTTTATTGTGTTTGGAAAAGTCATCGTTGTTAAAAGAACTTGAAATGCGATTCGGATAACTTGTATGTATAGAAGTCCTATTTCAATGCGGAATTTAAAATGAAGTCCTGTTGTGTTAAAAAGAAAAGGTGTCGTTTTTTAATGAAAGTGCAATTCTAGTCGGATTTTATTGGTTTGAAAAAAGTCGTCGCTGTTAAAAGAACTTAAAATGTGATTCGGACGACTTGTATGTATTTAAAAGTTATTTTTAAATACGGAATTTAACATGAAATCGTGTCGTGCTGAAAATGAGAAAAGAAGGTGTCGTTTTTGAACGATAGTTATTTTGGTGAGAATACAATTCAAGTCGATTTTGTTTATGAAGAAAAAGTAGTCACTGTTAAAAAGAATTACACTGCGATTTAGCCGACTTGTATGTAAAGTCGTTTTTAAATGAGAAATTTAAAAATTAATTTGGGTCTAGCCGTGTAGCCCCACTTTTGGTAAGTAGAATCTGTCTTTGTCGGAGTGTTGAGCGCCAGCTGTGTGTCGAGCAAAGACGGATACTACTTCCCTACCCAGTTTATGATCATGAGATCAGGGGGACGTGTAGTGAAAATTGAGTGTGACTGTAGTCACGGAGGTGGGCTGCATGTGAGAACTCGAAACCCGAGCGAGTGATAGGGTTCGATTGCGCATTAATTTGCATTAATGAGATAATATAAGGCCGGGAGTTAAGATGTTTGAGAGAGTCGAGCCGTTGAGTTATCGAGAACCGGATGGAACCTGGTTAGAGCGGAGAGTGTCGCTGAGAATCGATTCCATGTTTGTTTGTGTTTTTCGATTAGAGTTTGGCAAAGCGGGGGCCATAGATTAGAGCTCAGACAAGTACTTGCCATTAAAATAATAATAAAGCAGAGACAGACTCGCAACGTCTCTTTTGTGGGAAAGAGGTTGCAGGGAAGAGAAAAGGACATCTCCTACTAGGCTACGAAGTCAGTTTTGAACTCTGTTAAAGCAAGCTAAGGTAGAGGATTGCACCGGCATTCTACCGGAGCGGTAGAATAATGCAACCATTTTTCCACCGACGTTAGCAACGGATTTGATGTACGTATGTTAATTGTTTCTAAAACTGGTGTTGTGGTTCTTGTTTGGAAGATAAATACTTTTGTGACAGCACTAACTGAATCGAATAGCATTTTTTCTTTCTTTTCTTCCTGCTAAAAACAACGCGCGGCTCTTTACAAACAGATTTTTCTTTCTCCAACTTTGCAACATGGCAAGAAAGAAGAAGAGAAATAAACGAAAGAAAACAACGTACTGAGGATGGAGTCTAGCTCCAAAATATATTTATATTATAAATTTCAAGTAAAATATTTGCTTATTTCCTTATTATTACGTTGTGATTTGGCTTTCAATTGCACTTGATGCGTATTTTATTTTATTGAAATAAGTTTTTTTGTTTGTTTGTTTTTGTTTGTTTGTTTGTTTTTGTGAGGGTTTCTTTCACAGGAACTAATAAGAAAAACAAACATATGAAATAAGGAGCTAAAGTGACCAAAAAGTGGGTGCTCACTGCACGGTAATGAGTTAGTAAAATAAAATTATCTCTCTCATATATACATATCCAACAGCGCCGGCAAAAAAGGTATAGCCGTTTACAAGCGCGCATAATTTTGGCATAATAATTATACTCACTATTCCATAGCTAGCCATAACATATACTGACCCAACGGGTTACGGGTAGCATAGTTATAATTAGCATAGTATATTTATGTAATCATATAATGAAAATACCTTTAACAACCGTTTTATTAATACTACCATTAATACAATTTCCGTTGCTAAAATTTCTATTAAAACATGACAGTTTTACAGTCTTTGCCTGATACACAACCCTCTATGATGATTCCCGTGAGAAATTTGAAACCGAAAAGCTGATTCTAAATTTGGACAATGTATGCATGAACACGACCAGTGTGGCCGTTTTTGCGTGAGGAGAATTAAATTAACGTTGTTCCCAAATAAATCACTTGGCGTTGATAATCATATTGAAACATTGGTAATTTTCAAATTTAAACGCAACAAATTTCACTTTCAATCAGGATTGTTGTTGACAGTATATTTTTAATTCTTATATACTTCGTGTGGCAAGAAAGATCACGGGGCCAATTTGCTGTTTCAAACGTGTCATAACGCTGATGTTGTTGATTCGGCTTATAACTCAAATGACACTACATATACTCAATTTTAACGGTTACACAAATAATAACCAATGAGCGTGTCATGCATGGAAGAAAAATTATTCGATAATCTGACGCGTGCATACCAATAAAAACAAGATAAACTAACGAGATCATCGCCTGCGTAGACTATTAATATCAGTTAATGATACGCCCGCGACAATCAGTTCAACAGAAGTTTGGGCCATTTTGAAGCTAGGTAGATTTTCTTCTGTTGGGTTGCGATATAGTTTTGTGCAGTTCTAGGTGGCCAACCCTTTTTGTTTGAGAATGGGCTATTTTACCACTTCTTGGTTGAGAATGGGCTATTTTATAGCTAATCACATGAGATATCCCAACCGGTGAATACTGATAGGGCTGCTCAAGAATTTTTGTGGATCAGAGTGCACTTGTTCTGGCGTATGCTTGCTTTGCATTCTTCACATTTTGACCTTGTGTCACAGAAAACTGTCTACAGCATTCATAGATTGTTGTCTGATTAGTTGATTTTAATCATGTGACATAGAAGGGGTTTGAAGTGAGATAAGCTGCGGTTTTAAACATTCTTGTGGTAATATAATAATGTACGTTTCTGTTAGGGTTTTAGGTGATCCCCCCCCCCTGTGATGACCACCAGAAACAACTCATGTTGGATATTTTGATATATTAGCACAAATCTTCCGCACTTCAGTTCCTCGCGAATAATTGTGTGTACAGTTCCCACACTGACATCAAACTGTGCACTTATTGTCTCTATAGGCACACGACGATTCTTATCCATGAAATTCTTTATTTGACCAATCAACTCTTGTGTTCTGAATTCCTTACTCCTCTCACACTTCTCATTATCCCTTACAGACTCCCTGACTTCCTTCAATTTCTTATGCCACTCAAAAACTGATGCTCGATTCATGCAATATGGCGCAAAAGCAGTCAGAAACATTCCGTACGTTTCTGTAGCATTTTTCCAACAAACAAACAAAATTTTATTGCATATCGTTCTTCTAAAGTGTCCTCACACGTTTAGATTGCATTTTTGAAATTCACCGGCTGTGACAATCAAACTTTAGTAGGATGTATTCCAATTCCTGCTGTAGCTGTTTATTTGAACCTAAAATCATAAAAATTGGTCAGTCATCTCATAAGATGTTAAGAAATAACATACTGAATTTTCAAGCATCTACGACAATTTTAAATTCCAGTACAAAAAGATCTGGAAATTTATTGAAGGCGCCTCGTACCAAAAGGTCATTTAAATAAAAAAGGAAAATCGATCCATAATTGTTGATTAGAACAAATATTCATAAGATGCGTCCATTCAATCTATGCTTTTAAAGATGGGAATGTGGCATCTTAGGTGACTTAGGTCATTTGCCGGTGTCATCAAAGGAATAAAGTAAGGCAAAGGAATTTTATTTAGAAAATGCATATAAACACGTAGCGCAACGGATAAAGTACTAAATGATAATCAGTTCTACGTGATTTTCTTCTGAAATGTGAAGGTCCAATCTAGACTACAAGCAATTATTAACAAATAATAAATATAGACCAAGACTTCTATCTTGTCATGGCTGGTGGGACGGGAACAATCTATCTTGTGGTTCAATTAGAATTTTCTATAGATTTCCCGAATTTAACATAAAGATGCCTGATTTCGCCAAAAACACCTGAAGAAGGCCGATACTTACAATTGCCGAAAGAATAATGATGGTGTGTGCGTGTGTTTATGTGTACTTGTTAAGCTATTACTTATTTTAACTATTTTTCAAACTCTCAACATTGTCATCCTGAAAGAGAAACAGCAACACGGACGATTTATAAGAATCGTCCATGTTGCTGTTTCCCATTTTTCTTTTTCTCATATTATTCCTTGTCTCTCTTTTGTATTTTTTGTTTGTTTGTTTTTTGTTTTTTTTAACCAGTGTGTCTTGCTACGGTAATTATTCGTTCAGTGTTCTGCATTATGTATTTTTATATTTTCGTGTCATTTACAGTCTTCCATACAAACCTGTTCTCTTTCTTCGTCTTTCTTTTTCACGTAGAGTCGGTCAGAATCATTTTTAGGTGTAGTTCATTGTGCATAGTCATGTGTTTCCTGGTCTTCTGCTTGATATGCCTTAGTTCTTCTTTGGTCCAAACTATTAACAATCCAAAATATCTCACTAGTGATAGTGCGCATGTGTTTATATCTTTAATTAGATTTATACTATATAGTTAAGTTTCGAGGAGTTTCATTCTTCTGAGGTAGTTCTTTCCAATTCTCTTTAATTTCTGATGTTTTGATGGGGTTTTTGCTTCCAGAACTCTCAAATATTTGTAACTGTCATGTTCACCCAGTGTTTTCATCTCCGTTTGGTTGGGTTGTTCCATGCCTCCTCTTGCCTCTAGTTTTGCCCTTCTTATAATCAGCAGTGCAAACTTTGTCATACCATAATTCCATCCGGTTATCCTGACTGAAAATTTTGGTTATGTTTATTAGCGTCTCTAGTTCCTTCTTGAATCTTGCAAGCAGTTTCAGGTCGTCCATATACATTAGGTGATTAATTCTTTCATCTGTAAAAGTGAAATTATATCCATATGCATGCATATTTTCCTGACCTAACTCTATTACTTATTTTGAAGATTACAATTTAGATGGTGTTTGGTTAAAATCACGAGACGAGGTGAAACATGAGTTGGATTAATATTTCCCATCAAAACTTAAGGAATGTTACAAGAGAGGCATTTATAAGTTGGCGAATGAAATCAGGTTATATGGAGTACACTTTTGTTATTGCTATGAATAAAAATTTTCAAAAACATTTTTTTCATTTTGAAGATAATATTTTAAATAAGCAAAAAGTTTTTCACCAATCTGATGAATACTATAAATGTTAAGATCAACAAGTACATAAAGGTGGTCAAATTGGAATTGTTTCAAGTTAATTCGACCAATTATGGCTAATTAATTGTTTACTGATTGTAATTGTTTTGCAAGTTCAATTAAAATATTAGAATAACTTCATAATAACCACTTTTATTTTGTCAAACTCTTACTGTTTATACTATATGAAGTCATTTTTAAAAAGAGCATTAAAACACGTTAAAAAGAAAAGAAAGGAATCCAATTCGATTAATAATGAAACTGAACTTTATTCAATATAAAATATAAATATTATCTATGTAAAATTACGTAATTTTAAAGCAATACACAATCTAATACTAATAAAACTGAATTATGAATTTAGAGACAAAACATTAAAGAAGCATTAAACACGAACATTTCTTAACTTTCGGGACAAGATCACATTGTAGTATCTGTTCTAATGCTATATTTCACCTTTTCTGTCCTCGGTCGGTGGAGCAGAAATCTTTTATGACTGAGACGATTTTTATTTTTGTTCCTATCCAGAGTGCCCCTATTGAGAAGTTAGATTTCCCGTATAAGATTATATGTTGAAATATTTAAATAACTATTACTTTTGATATAGAAATTGTATTTAAAAGTTTGGTTTTCTGTTCTTCTATATACATTTCCCCATGTTTGAACATCGGAAACATTAAGCACCCTTTACTTACAAGTCGATTTGGCAATGACATCACGCTGTCATGTTTACTGGCCTCCTTCTCTCTCGGTAGCCGTGATTTGGTGCCCGCAACCTACTTTATGTTTTAATATTTTGTTTTCTATAAACTGTTACTTAATGACTTAATGATAAGAAACAATACAATAATCTCAGTAGAACTCAACTGCAGACTCACGAAATATACATTCGGCTCATGACATTGCTCAGTATTGTATCGGTTAATGAAGATAATTTTTATAAAATTAGATGTTGGTGATTTTTCCTACATTTTTTAAGACATAAGAATAATCTTTTTAATTTATACAGAGTAGAACGATAGATTTGGGTATACAGAGTACATTTTTTAATAAAAATTTTCAAAAACAATTTTTCATTCTTAAGATGACATTTTAAATAAGTAAAAAGTTTTTTCACCAATCTGATGAATACTATAAATGTTAAGATCAACAAGTACATAAAAGTGGTTAAATTGCAATTGTTTCAAGTTAATTCGGCCAATTATGGCTAATTAATGGTTTACTGATTGTAATTGTTTTGCAAGCCCAATTAAAATATTAGAATAACTTCAAATAACCACTTTTATTTTGTCATGAGAATAAATGTAATGGCGTCAATCAGTGACGTAGCAGGTTTCCCATCGTATAGAGACAAGGCCTCATTTGGTGCCCGCAACCTTCTTTATGTTTTAATCTTTTGTTTTCTATAAACTGTTACTAAATGACGCTAATTAAAAGAAGCAATACAATAATCGCAGTAGTATTCAACTGCAGACTCACTAAATATACATTCGGCTCATGACATTACTCAGTATTTTATCAATTATTGGGGATCATCTTTTAAATTAAATGTTGCTGATTTTTTCTTCATTTCTTTTAAATATAAGAATAATTTTCTTAACTTATATTTTGTATTAAAATCATAAAAATAATATTTAATTAAAGGTTCTGGAAGAGCGCCGGCGACGGACAGCTAGTATTGTATATGTTTTGATCATATATCTATTTATATAAAGTTAGATATGTCAATATATTGATATATTTTATGTATAGGAGTCACTATTAAATAAATAAGACGATCATCATTAATTTTGGAACATAGCTACTACGCTTAAATGGTCCAAATGTGTATTATATTTAGTTTAATTTAGTTTCACGCGGATGGAGTAAAAAGTGGATGAAAGTTATTCGTTAATATTCAGATAAGTGATTTTTGTGATTTTTTTATAATGGATATTAAACATCAATTAATAAATATTTACCTTATTCTAGTTGTTTGGGGTCTTTGAAAAGGTTTTTGTTGGGCATAATTTGGGTACAATATTCAATTTGAAAATTATATTTCAAATTTGCATTGAATTTGATCCATAGTTATTAGATCCCAGACATAAGGTTTAGTATCATTATATCTTGATTTTAATATTCGTAGAATAAAAAAAATTAATGCAAAACTGTTTTTATTTATTATTTAATGTACGGATACTGATGATCAAATTTCTATAGATTCCCGAGTTCGACATGAAAGTTCGTGAGTTTTACAAGATGCGCCTAAAGGTCGGGGGTTAAATCCGCGTAAACATTATACACGATACATTATATATGGTGTTCAAAAATCTTGCATTAATAAATGTAAAGGTTCGTGTGTCAGTGCAATTGACATATACAACGAGTCATTCGGTATGATTGACAGCTGATGACCTTTGGATTAGAGGTAACAGCTACGGCTATGACAGGCGCATATTTTTTCATTATTTTGACTCTTGAGTAAATATAAGTTAATATCTTATATGTTTTTAGATAGAGTGGTGTGATTCTCTGTTGATTAACTGTGTTTAACTGCGTTGGATATACACTCGAGAGTCAAAACAATGATAACAATATTCAATTGTCATAGTCCAAGTTATAACACATGAAAACTCAGTAAGAAATTTAATAAGATAATTTTAGGGCATCGCGATGATTGCTCAGCCAGAAGCCTATTGAATACCCATTAGTGAAAGTAATAAGACTCCTTCCTTTTCTCTCTCTCTCTCTCTCTCTCTCTCTCTCTCTCTCTCTTTCTCATTCTCCGTATATATATATATATATATATATATATATATATATATATATATATATATATATATATACGGAGAATGAGAATGAGGAAAGAGAAAGCAGATATATTTTAGCTCGGCTATAATAATAATTTGCTAATTTTTTTCTTTTCTATGAAGAAAAAAATAGCATTATTTTAAACTCCGTGGAATAAGGATTTTTGGAAAATTGTTTTTGGAGTATTCCATGGAATAATCAATTTACTTGCCAACTTGAATTTATAGTCTTGATTTATTTTATTCTCCTTTTGGCAAGCTCTACTTTCTATTGTGTTTGCATTGAGCTTTTTATTTGGTTGGGATAAATATATTAAGATATAAATATTAATATTTACTTTAGGTTGAAGTTTACACTGGCTTGCATCTGGTAAACATTTCATTCCCATTGCCTTGATATATATATATATATATATATATATATATATATATATATATATATATATATATATATATATATATATATATATATATAAAAGTAGGTAGTATAGTATGACTTTATGGATACAGAAAGAAAAAACTGTAGCCTTTTAGGAAATTTTCAACGTTTCGTCTCCATTTTGGGGAGGATTTCTTCAGGAAATGATAGAGATGATGAGGAAATAAGATATACCATGGTGAGCAGGAAAACCTTCTTGCCTTCTCCTCTGAAAAGTTAGATATTTCTATGTATATAGTTTTTTTTATGTACAAGGAGGGAAAGCGATTGAAAAAGAAGTGTAAACGAAATTAATCAGGTTTCAAATCCATGTTATGCTCTTTGATCATCAATTTGCTTATGATACGGGATAAATTGTAAAAACCGTTTCTTTGTTTGATATCACCGGAATTCATAATTAACGCCGATTCAAGTAATCTTTGTAGGAGTTTATCGTGAGCAAATTAAACTTTTTGGGCCTTTGTGAAACTAAAGGAGTGGTTAGGGTGTGAAACATAGGCAAAGAGTGCGTTCAGGAATTGTCATTTTGTATATCTCTTTTATGTTCTGAACGTCCTTACCTTAAATATCATTGGGTTTCTCCTACATTCAGCAGCGATTGCAGGGAATGTTATATGTTCCGGTGTTAGATGTGAATGTCCTGGAATGGTGCTTTGTGGTCTTCAATATATGATCGAAAAACCACATCTACTGTCGATACTTTTCCCCACTCTTTATCTGTGCCTAAATCCTAAGCGTAGATTCCATGAGCAAAGCTTCTTTCTTAGAACTGCACGCCAGTAGAACTCTCTGTCGCTTGCCTGTTTCTCACCTGACTACAACTTGGACGTCTTCAAGTCCAACATAAACAAACTCCTGACAAACCGCCCCCTTAAGTAAGACACTCTATCAAAACCCCCAATACTAATGATTATTACAATACTATCTCATTGATTACTGTACACGCAATAACCCTTATCCCTGAGTGGCCTTCGGGCCTTGATAAGTGGTGACCCCCATGTAAAATATATATATATATATATATATATATATATATATATATATATATATATGCAATAGTTAATGACGTGGTTTTCATCGTTCGTATTCCTAATTTGTTCAGTGTATTACAAATTGTAGTGTTGTTGGCCTGGGTGGGTACGAGAAGGTGTCTATTGGATAGGGAAGTATTAGATGTGTTATATTTTTGCTTATTTATATTGAAGAATATTTTTATTGCTTTTTTCTTTGCATTTGATATAAAATATATACGAAATTTTAATGTTTTTAGTGAATTTGTAATATGTTGGCGTTCTTCGTCAAGATATATAGGGCTGCAGATTTTGAAAGCACGTAAAAAAAAGCCAATTATCATCTGAGACTTTATTCTGTTGTTACGGTGTGAGTAAAAGTGTATGCAGTCGTTTTTGTATGTGGTTTTTCGATGTGCTTTAAGTAGTAAATTATTTTTTTTATTTTATGATGAGTAAAAACGGTAAGGAATTATTTTGTTCTGTTTCGTGAGTAAATTTTATTTTTATATTTTTATGACCCTAATCATGCGGTTCTTTTGGTTAGATTATTTGAAAATAAATCCTCGTTAAAGATCACACGGACTATACTTTTCTAATGATATCATGACACGAAAAAGAAAAAAGAAAAACAAAAAATATTTTATATCTGATGAAGATGTATATCGACAAAACTATTTTGTATTTAAATAAATATTTGTGAAAATAAGTTCTGTGTTTTACGTGCTTCTTAGAAATTCTAATTAAAAAAAAACTTACATCGAGAAAAAAAAATTCTTTCCCAATTGAATAATAACAATCTGGATATTTGCGTTACCTTTTGCAAAATGAAAACATACCTGTTTATAGAGAATTTTTTTTTTTTTTTTCCAATAGCAAATCTGATTATTTTGTTATAATCAACGCTTTGCTCTGTCGGTTGTTTTTAATTCGAAGAAAGCAGTTAAAATTGTAATTCCTCAAATAAATTTTATTGATTTGTTAAAGCATTTCCAATTAGCATTAAGAATCACCATTTATCAAGGCCCGGATTCCACTCGAGGATAAGGGTTAATTGGTATACATTAGTCAATGTGGTTACAGCGTAGTAAACATAAGTAATGAAATTTTTGTAAGTTGGATTACTTGGGGGGAGCGGTTCATCAAGAACTTGTTTGCATTGGACTGTAAGACAATCAAATTGTAGTCAGCTGGAAAGCAGGCCAATAGAAAAGAGTTCCATAGGCGCGCAGTTCTAAGAAAGAAGCTTTGTTCATGGAATCTACATTTAGGTGTAGGTACAGATAAAGAGTGTGGGAAACTATTGATAGTGATTTGGACTAGACGAGTGTTTTTCGTGAAAGTTTAGCGGGGAGGGGTGGCCATAGATTTAAGCTCAGACGAGCACCTGCCATGGAAATAACGATAAAGCAGAGACAGGCTCGCTACGTCTCTTCTGTGAGAAAAAGGTTGCAGGGAAGAGAAAAGGGCATTCTTCACTAAGCTACGAAGTCTATTTGAACTCTGTCAAGGCAGGATAAGCTGCTTCTAGCAGCTCGAGCTCAGCTTCAAGTAAATGTTTTACACTAATTTTTTTTCCGTCCAGTTGAAAGCAAATGAACTGTTATATTTATATCAATCTCTCGTTTATATGACTGTGTCAGTTATTGAAATTAGACTGTGGGACACGGGACGAATATATGAACATGAATTTGGTTAAAAAATCTTAGGCGTAGATCAGCAATAGTATTTATATGTTTACAACTGAGCAAAGAAGTTGTTTTTATAATCATGGAAATAATTGAAGTCACTGTGCTACACAAGGCCACAAAATATTTGCTCTCTGAAATAAATAGGTTGTACTACTGCAAGCGGTTACTAATCAAGGCAAAACAGTGGTGTACTTAACAAATGGCAAGTTAGCGTTATAGAGGTTCAATTCTGGAAGTCATAACTGCCAGGAATTGATACCCAATAACTTATTAAATGTAGATATATTTATATTGATAGCCTCCACGTTTGGAGCTCATCAAACTCCTCGGATTAACATTCACAGTTCTCCAACTTCCAACGTAGACCCCTACTACCATGTCTCCTTCTCCAACATCAGGGGTCTACGTTCTAACCTTCCAGAGGTTGAAACCCAATTACATGAGACTAAACCAGACCTTTTATTTTTAAGTGAAACTGGCATTGGACAGGCTATTTCCCTAGAAGAGTTCGCAATTAAAGGATACTCTAACTTAACTTCTAAATCTGACCCCCAAGATCGCCATGGGCATGGAATTTGTGCCTATATTAGGGATAACTTTCCATGTGGTAGGGACATCTCCCGGGAAGATCCTAACTTACCCTATATGTGCTTCCGGGTTGCTTTAGCTCACACTACGGCATTTATATTTACTCTCTATCACCCCCATAACAGCGGAGTTACTATCATTCAAAGCATATCTAAGAAAATTGACCAAGTCTTATCTGCTTATCCTTCAGCTAACATTCACGTATGTGGTGACTTCAATGTTCACAACGTCGAATGGTTGACCCACTCTAACAAGACCGATGATGAGGGAAGGTTCTGTCATGATTTCTCCATTGCCTATGACCTCACTCAGATTGTTCAGGAACCCACCCGTGTGCCCGACGAGCCTACTAGACCTTTTTCTCACAACTTGCCCTGAGCTATGTTCAGTTTCTGTTCTGTCGCCTCTTGGCTCTTCCGACCACTCTGTTGTATCAATTAAGATAAAAATGAAATGTAATAAGTCCCCAGACGTACCTCTCCATCGTACAGTATATCGATACACTAAGGCTGACTGGAATAGCTTCCGTACATTTATATCTGATCTACCTCTGCATTCCATGTTTAAAAAGGGTGTGTCCTCTATAGTATTAGACCTGACGGAATGGTTAACTGTAGGTATTGACCGTTTCATACCTTCGAAAAAGTTTCAGCAAAAACCTAACAGCCAGCCATGGTTCTCTCCAGAATGTGCTGCTGCCATTGCGCACAGAAATCACTTTTTCCACTGTTTCCAACGTAATAGATGTATAAAAACTAAAGCCTCTTTACGGACTGCCAGCAACCATTGTAAGAAAGTAATAAGGAACGCAAGAGAGTTGTATGCTCAATCTGTTAAGTCCAAAGTAGCTGAGCAGCGGCTTGGTTCCCACCAGTTTTGGCAAATAGCAAACAGAATCATGAACAGAAGCGTGTGCTCCATCCCAACTATTATCAATGGACCTGAGGTAATCTCGTCAGCATCAGACAAAGCCAAACTCTTTGTCAAGAACTTCGCAGCTAATTCTACCCTTTGCAATCAAGGCTGCCAACCCCCAATATTTCCTCCTGTATCAGAAAACACGCTATGTGATATACGTATATCTGTACGTGATGTTGCCAAGCTAATCAAAAACCTTGATTCCAGTAAAGCAACTGGCCCTGACGGTATTCCAATTATAGTACTCAAAAAACTTCAACCTGAACTAGCGCCCATACTTACAAAACTGTTTAAACGTTGTCTTAAGGAGAATAGTTTCCCATCTCCCTGGAAAATTTCATCAGTATGCCCTGTATTTAAGAATTCAGGTGATCGCTCATCCCCCTCTCAGTACAGGCCAATAAGTCTCCTGTGCGTCATGAGTAAGTTGCTGGAATCTGTGTTAAATACAGAAGTAATCAACCATCTCAACAAAAATAACCTTCTTAGTGACACTCAATATGGTTTCCGTTCTGCTAGATCTACAGCAGATGTGCTTACAGTTATATCTCATAGGATTATCAAATATCTCGACGGAGGCAACCTTTCTAGGGCAATTGCTCTTGACATATCTAAGGCCTTTGATAGGGTATGGCATAAAGGTTTACTTCATAAGATCTCTAGCTATGGTATTGCTGGAAATGTCTTCTCAATTATTAAATCATTTCTTTCTGATAGGTTCATAAGAGTAGTAGTTGAGGGGCAAAAATCAGAAGCTCACAGTATTAATGCCAGTGTCCCTCAGGGGTCCATCCTGGGCCCAACTCTTTTCCTGATCTACATTAATGATCTTCCAAATCACATCCTTACATCATTTGTAGACATCTATGCTGACGACACTACCATTTATGGTAGCACATCTAACACAGTAAACGACCAAGTTCTCTCCAATTCTCTCTCCTCTGATCTTGAGCACGTAGTACAATGGGGTAACGAATGGCTGGGTACTTTTAATGCATCTAAAACCAAGCTTCTCTCTTTACATCATCAACATTCTGATCCACATCCGACATCAATTGAAATGAATGGCTCTCGTCTTCAGGAGGCCTCAAGTTTTGACAAGCTTCTTGGCTTGACCATTACTCCTGATCTTAAATGGAACACGTACATCAAATCTGTTGCCAAGGCCGCTGGAAAAATGGTGGGATCTTTCTATCGATCCGGTAGATATCTTACTGCTGATGCTATTCTCTATCTATATAAGAGCCAGGTACGTCCAAGGATGGAATACTGTTGCCACATCTGGGCAGGAGCTGCTAGAAAGGACTTGGCCTGCCTTGATAGAGTTCAAAATAGACTTCGTAGCCTCGTAGGAGATGTCCTTTTCTCTTCCTTGCAACCTTTATCTCACAGAAGAGATGTTACGAGTTTGTCTCTGATGTATCGTTATTTTCATGGAAAGTGTTCGAATGAGCTTCAATCTATGGTCCCCCCTCGCCAAACTTTCACAAGAAACACTCGTCTAGCTGTAAACACTATCAATAATTCCGCCCACTCTTTATCTGTGCCTAAACCTAAACGTAGATTCCATGAACAAAGCTTTTTTCTTAGAACTGCACGCCTGTGGAATTGTCTTCCGTTTTCCTGCTTTTCGGCTGACTACAATATGGTTGTCTTCAAGTCTAACATAAATAAGTTCTTGATGAGCCGTTCCATATAAGTTATCAACTTTACCAAATTTTCATTACTAATGGTTACTATATTGTCCAATTTCTACTGTACACTCTTTAACCCTTATCCTTGAGTGGCCTCTTGGCCTTGATAATGTGGTGATGCCTATGTATAAAAAAAAAAACATGAATTGGGACAAATACATTGAAAACATTGCCAAGGCCGCTACAAAGAAGGTGGGTTCCCTCTATAGTGTTAGAAAATTACTCACATCTGAAAGTATCCTGTATCTCTACAAAGCAATCATTCCCTCATATGTGAAATATCGTTGCCGTATAAGTTGATGCATCTACTAGCTTTTCTCTCTCTCTCTCTCTCTCTCTCTTTCTCTCTCTCTCTCTTTCTCTCTCAGATAAGGTCTAACAAAGAATATCCAATCTAATAGGTCCGCACTATCAACCAAGCTCCAACCCCTGTCCCATCGCCACAATCCCTGTATATGTTTTACAAATATTTTAATAGAATGTGATCTGATAAACTCATAGCTCTTGTGCCTTCTCGACTAACCCATCAAGTTGCAAAATCCCATCCCTTCACTGTTGAGGTTTCTAGATGCTGGAAGGCTTTCTACTTTAATGATTTCCCTCTTTCAGACTGCTAGACTTTGGAATTTCCTCCATATTTTCTGCTTTCCTGGCTTGTATTAATCTGCAGAAGTTTAAATGTAATGTGAACAAACATTTCGCTCATCTCCTCGCATAATCCACTGTAGACATGTTCCCAAGAAGAGCACCTGACGTCCAAGTGGCATTATGCCTTGTTTGGGGTGAAGAAAAGTAAAAAAAACATCTATTATTCCTAAAATGTGTTTACCAGCTTACTCTCTCTCTCTCTCTCTCTCTATATATATATATATATATATATATATATATATATATATATATATATATATATATATTACCATATTCCCTCTGCTTAACTTATTTTGTTTTCAAGTAAGATCTTTGACTTACTTGTTGTTTCATCAAATACTTCTGCATGCAAAATCCGATCCCGCATTTTGCTAATTCCTACCCTCTGATGAGAAGGAGAGTATTTCTTCGAAACTCCGCGGATTAAGGACTATCCATTTATCTAGCGTTTCCTTTTCAGGTTAAATCTGTTTTTAACTCATTTCAAAGTGTTTTTAACATATTTTATTAACTGTTTGCATATATATATATATATATATATATATATATATATATATATATATATATATATATATATATATATATATATATATATATATAAATCAGCTAACAGGGAGTATTGATTCATCTGCTCCCTAAAAGTCTTTAGGGAATGTCAACAGTCAGACCGGACCGCCAGCCAAACAACATCTATTCTCTTTCGTTCCCTGTCCACCGGACATCCCGCTATAGCATTGACGGTCTCGATTTTAGACAACTGCTATCCAGCGGGGATGACACGATTCTGACTGATCGACCTTAAAAGAACGTTCTTTTACTTCTTCCCTTTCAGCAGCCTGACCTGCCAGTTCTTGCTACAAATAAAATACTCTTCATTGTTAAAACAGTCGACCGAAGTAAAAGATTCCTAAGGAAATAACTTTATCTCGGGAAAGTTCTTCCACTGGCAATGAATAGGCGTATAAAAAAGTAAAATAAAATAAAAATATTAAGTTTTCTTGAAAAAAAACAATTTTTTTCCTGTACTTTCATCGGTAAATGTAACCTTACGCTACAACAGAACATCAACCACTCTTAATTTGTTTTTTAGGGGTATTCGAGGTCACTGACAACGAATCTGATACTCAAACACGCCGCATATTTACCGTTTGCATGGTATGAGTCCCGAGACCTTGGGACTATTTGGTGCCATTTCAGCGCCTTCTGTAGTGTTTTTCTTACATGATATTTTATAAACAATATATATATACCGCTCACCATGTGGGGGTATCAAATTGGTTAAAGGGAAAATTATTCCCGACTCACATTTAAGTAAAAATGCACTTTCGTAAATTATTTAATTCATTTACAACGTATCGCAAAAACAAAACAAAAACAAAAACATCTATACTATGTATAATATATATATATATATATATATATATATATATATATATATATATATATATGATTACTTCTTTTAATCATATAAAGTAATATACTTTGATGCATAATATAATTTGATGCATAAATTTTTCAGTACTTACTTCAACAGTGCTTGATACATAGGTAAAGCTATGTCTGATACGTATGTAAGAATTTCTCGCTTTTTCTTTCTCTATCTTTCTCTCTCTCTCCCCCTCTCTATCTCTCTCTTTCTCTCTCTCTCTCTCTCTCTCTCTCTCTCTCTCTCTATATATATATATATATATATATATATATATATATATATATATATATATAAAGTGTTTTAAAAAGAAATCTGTGTTTCTTTTCTGCCTTGTTCTTTGCTATAATCTATTAGGAAGGAAAAACAATTACCTCTCCTAACACACATAAAAGAATGGCCCGTAAAAAAACCCAATCATTTGAAGCCAGACATACAGACAAACGGACAGCTATATAACCGTTTATATATTATATTATTATTTATCTATTTAATTATTTATTTATTTTTACATAAATAATTATTTCTCTTATTTAGTCATTTATTCACATTATAATTTTGTTAATTTATTTTTTACTTATTTATTTATTTAATTTATTAATTCATAACATATTTCATTTATTTATTTTATTTTGTTTATTTTCTTCTTTTTTCTTTCTGATATGAGTGCGTCCTAACTCAACGACTATGTAAGAGACGCAGCCGTTAAACTTTTAAACGCTAAGCCGTTGATCGAAATGGCAGACGCTAAAATTATTAAATGTCGAGTTTTAAGTAAAGGGCTGAATATTCATCGGAACAAAATTGTATGCGCTACTTGTTTGACTTGTCCACAGCGCTTTGTTATAACAGGTAAGATGTCAGAAAATCAAGGCCAGGACGCAAACCCAAACCACAGTGTCGATGAGCCAAAACCACCTATAATCAAATTTCCATGGGTAAATATGATCACTGTCCGAAGAATGTGGTCGTGTTATTTATCGAATTTGTATTGCATTTCATAGTGAAAAGGGAATCGACAAAAATACCAGTCAAGGAAAACAGACGATATAGGATGATGACAGTCCTGTGTGAGTCAAATAATATATTTTTTATTCATTTATTATTATTTATCTATTTAATTAACCGAGTTCTCGGAAATTTCGTGGATCTGGCGTGATCGGCAATCATCGGTTTCAGACGTGCGTTGTTCAAATGTTGAAACGCTAAATCGACATTATTTTTACTTTTTTTTTTTTCCATTGTAATTTTTTTATTATTTTTGGGGTGACGTTGAGGGCGATATTTTTTTCTGTTTATTTATTTATTTATTTATTTATTTCAATGGCTTGGCGCTCTTCGTTTCAATAAGCATTTGTGTTTACAATTCTTGCACCTCATTTGTTTGGATAGGAATTTCTTTCTCCTGACGATATGAGGTTGTCTGCTCCGATGTTTTTATTCCTTTTTCTAGAATGCATAAATTAATTTCCGTGCCTGACATTATCATCTCGAGAAAGTTCTTCCGCCGGCAATGAACAGCCGTAAAAAAAATAATTTTCTTGAAAAAAAAAATTCTTTTTCCTGTACTTTCATCTAACAAATTACGACCCCCAATATTTCCTCCTGTATCAGAAAACACGCTATGTGATATACAAATATCTGTACGTGATGTTGCCAAGCTAATCAAAAACCTTGATTCCAGTAAAGCAACCGGCCCTGACAGTATTCCAATTATAGTACTCAAAAAACTTCAACCAGAACTAGCACCCATACTTACAAAACTGTTTAAACGTTGTCTTAAGGAGAATTGCTTCCCATCACCCTGGAAATTCTCATCAGTATGCCTTGTATTTAAGAATTCAAGTGATCGGTCATCTATCTCTCGTCTCCTGTGCATCATGAGTAAGTTGCTGGAATTTGTGTTAAATAGAGAAGTAATCAACCATCTCAGCAAAAATAACCTTCTTAGTGACACACAATATGGTTTCTGTTTTTCTAGATCTACAGCAGATGTGCTTACAGTTATATCTCATAGGATTAGCAAATATCTCGACGGAGGCAACCTTTCTAGGGCAATTGCTCTTGACATATCAAAGGTCTTTGATAGGGGATAGCATAAAGGTTTACTTCACAAGATCTCCAGCTATACCATGGCTGGAAATGTCTTCTCAGTTATTAAATCATTTCTCTCTGATATATTCATAAGAGTAGTAGTTTGTGGGCAAAAAATCAGAAGCTCACAGAATTAATGCTGGAGTCCCTCAGGGGTCCACCCTGAGCTCAACTCTCTTCCTGATCTACATTAATGATATTCCAAATAACATGCCTACATCATTCGTAGACATGTATGCTGATGACACTACCATCAATGGTAGCACATTTAAGACCGTAAACGACCAAGTTCTCTCCGATTCTCTCTCCTCTGATCTTGAGCACGTGATATAATGGGGAAAGGAGTGGCTGGTTACTTTTAATGCATCTAAAACCAACCTTTTTCAACGCTCTGATCCCCATCTGGCATCAATTAAAATGGATGGGTCTCGTCTTTGAGAGGCCCATGTTTTGACAAGCTTCTGGGCTTGACCTTTACTCCTGATCTGAAATGAAACACGCACATCAAATCTGTTGCCAAGACCACTGGAAAGATGGTGGGATCCTTCTATCGATCCAGTAGATATCTCACTGCTGATGCAATTCACTATCTATATAAGAGCCAGGTACGTCCAAGGATGGAGTACTGTTGCTACATTTGGGCAGAAGCTGCTAGAAAGGACTTGTCCTGCCTTGATAGCGTTCAAAATAGATTTCGTAGCCTCATAGGAGATGTCCTTTTCTCTTCCCTGCAACCTCTATCTCACAGAAGAGATGTTGCGAGTTTGTCTCTGCTTTATCGTCATTTTCATGTCAAGTGCTGGACTTCAATCTATGGTCCCCTCCCATCGTCAAACTTTCACAAGAAACACTTGTCTAGCTGAAAACACTATCAATAATTCCGCCCACTCTTTATCTGTGCCTAAACCTAAACGTAGATTCCATGAACAAAGCTTCTTTCTTAGAAGTGTATGCCT
Source organism: Euprymna scolopes (assembly GCF_053919585.1). NCBI lineage: Eukaryota > Metazoa > Mollusca > Cephalopoda > Sepiida > Sepiolidae > Euprymna > Euprymna scolopes. The sequence goes on along the minus strand of NC_136491.1, from coordinate 16,432,331 downwards.
GTGGAACTGTCTTCCGTCTTCCTGCTTTCCAGCTGACTACAATCTGATTGTCTTCAAGTCCAACGTAATCAAGTTCTTGATGAGCCGTTCCACTTAAGTTAACAAATTTACCGAATTTCCATTACTAACGATTACTATATTGTCCAATTGACTCTAGGCCTTGATAAGTGGTGATGCATATCTAAAAAAAAAACAAAAAAAAACAACAACTTTTTTTCTATTTATTTTTTAAAAAATACCACTTTGTCGTAAAATTGCATTCATCTATAAAAGATCTAATTTGCATATTCTTTTAAACATTCATTTTAATTAATTCCCAATTAGTTTTTTCGATTTTCTTATAGGATGATCATCTTTAGTTATTTATTACATGTAATTATATTCATGCAGATATTCTACATGATTTATACTTGTGTAATATTTGCGTAAGAAGTTTATAGTAAACACAAAACTCTTTATATATATATATATATATATATATATATATATATATATATATATGTATGCGCATATATATTTGTTTTTAAAAAATGTCTAGCAAACTCCTTTGTCAGTTTTCGATCTTCAGACATGAAACTTAATATATAGGATATTCAAACCCATGCGAAACTTTATATTTGAGTTTTAGCCAGGGGAAATCGGTGCAAAAGAGTGAAAATTAAAGAAATGAAATTTGCCAGGTGAAGGTTGAACGATGGCATTACAAATATGCATGCATGATGTAATATCTATTGGTTCATGTTTTAATTATTAGGCTTGCAGCAAACATACGACCGGGCAATGCCAGGCAGCCTGCCAGTAAGTTTATAAAATTGAGATTTCACAGTTTGTAGTTGAGATTATTTTGCTATTTTTATTCATTTTGTAGTGATCATTTTAAGTTTATATTTTTAAAAAATGTGAAAACATTTCACACTTAGTTGCATCTACATGAATTACACATTTTTTTGTAAATCGATTATTAATCGATTTTTATTGAAATAAACAATAATAAAAAAAGATGAAATAAAACGATTTTTATCCTATTTTCAAAAATAATTACAAGGTGCAAGCGAGTTTACAGGCCAGAGAAGCGAGGTGCAAGTGAGGTTGCAGGCTGGAGGAGCAAGGTGCAGACGAAGTTGCAGACCGGAGGAACGAGGTGCAAGCAAGGTTGCAGGAAAGCTGCAAGAGGAGCTGGAAGACACCAAGGGCTGGAAGGCTGCAGGAGTGAGCTGGAGGCACCAAGAGCTGTTTCCTGGAAGAAGCATCGAGCAAGGAGAGTTGGTCCCAAAGGAAAGCTGAAAGGGAAATACCCCCAAAATAGCAACTCTTCCGCAAAGGAACAGCAAAAACGGTCCAACACCACCAAAGATCCAACACCAACACCAACAAAGGGGTCTGCGTTGGGGAAGACTGTAGAGAAGCAACTGTACCTTCAAAAGTACAGAGACCTGTACTTGACCAAGTACAGACAATACATAGAGGGAGCAGAAATTAAACCAGTGCCAGGTGCTTGGGGGGAATCAAAGACAGAGTCCTGTCCCTCGTCATCTCCGATATACCAGAAAACCGCCTCATAGGGATGAAAAAGGAAGACACAAACTAAACATCAGGGTACTACACCTGTACCAGAAGAGCTACGTCATGTGGGACATCCTCCTACCTACCAAGGAAGATGCAGAGAAACTCTCCCTACAAGAAATCAAGCATGGGAGAATTAAACTAATGCCCGAATACCAGGGCAGGAGAAGGACCCGGTGCAGGTATTCAACGTACCTATCTATATACCTGCAGAAATATTGGGACCCTTCTTCACCCAGTTCGGCGAGGTAGAAAAAGTACGATCGCAAACTGGCACACACTTGGGCAGTTACACTGTGGCCATGAGGCTAAAGAGAGAAGGCTTCCTAGCGATACCAGCACAGCTGACTTTCATGGAGGCAACTATGACGATGATGGTGGAGGGCCATCGACCGTACTGCTGGTTCTGCCAAAAGCAGGGGCACATGGCCAAGAGCTGCCCCCAAATGTCAACCCCTACTCAAGTGACACCAAAGGTTGCTCCCCTGAGACAGTACCAATGTTAAAACAGACTGTCACAACTCCTGCAACCGGAGCACTAACCCTAGCACCGAGGAAACCCAAGACCATGCAGGAGGCCAAGGAGGAGGAATGAAGCATGGTAATAGGGTGGAAACAGAAGCCTACAATCCCATTTGCCACCGTCCCACCACCAACCCAACAACCGAGACAGCAACAACAACAGCAGCCTCCACAACAGCCACGGCAGCAGGCACAGCAGCAGCAACCGAACCAGCCGCAGCAACAACATCAGCTGCCACGCCCAATTCCACAGCCGATGCCGCGAAAACAACAAAAACAGCATCAGCAACAGCCAGAACAGGAGCAGCAGCAATCGGAGCAGCAACAGCTTCAATAGAAAAAACAGCAATTAAAGGAGCAGCAACAACCAACGGTTCCCATACCAATTGAGACGGGGACCAAGCGAAGAAAAGACTGCTCCTCTGAGGACGAATCCGCTAGCGAGAGGGAGAGGAACTCAACCTCACTGCTCCCTGGTTCATTCGAAAGAATAAAACAGAAATGTAAAAGAAGAAACGGGAAGAAAAAGCTTGGTTGGGCCGACGCTGGCTGTATTCATTTGGACAGCGTGATGTTAGAGGTGTCGCTCTTAATATGACAAACAAACGACTTTAGTTAATTCTAGAACAAAATTTATGCAATCAAAAGTAGCTTGAGAGTTTGTTGATTCCATTTAAATTAATTTTGTCTAAAAGTAAAAATGTCAATTGTTTGAATTGTTGATGTTAAGCTTAATATATTTGAACTCCTACATGCGCCGAAGAGAAAGAAAGGGAAGGTGAATGTGTACGTTGAACCCGGATATGTTCATACGTTTAGCTCGCGTTAGCCTATCGCGTCCTTTGTTTAAGGGAAGGCAAAGAGAAATAACGGGGGGGGGGAATACAGGCGGTGATTTAAAACCGCAACAGGCGTTAAAATCAAAACGCAACCGCTTTCAGATGTGAAAGAATAATGAAAGAAAAATGCGTTTTTATTTTTCTGAAAATTATTTTTACGAAAAAATAAATGAAATAATATTTTTCATGGTAAAGTTAAAAGTAGACTTTAATTTCGATAAATTGTTTGTACTTTTGCATTTACTGACCCGTATTTACGTGATGTTGCTTCAGCATATCCCAGCAGCTTTAGGTGTATCATAAATTTCGTGAAAATAGTGAATAATTCCACCCCATCTTTCCAAGCTCCTCGAAAAATGTAATTCAAGCCCTAATTTTTTTTTTTTTCAATTAAAGGAGCAAGGACCAAGGTTTCATTAAAAAAAAGAAAAAAAAACAATGTGTTTTTTTTTTTTAAAAAAAGGTTTTAAACTTCGGACTTTACAGGTAAATTTCTAAAAAACGGATTTTTTTTTTTGTTTTAAATTTGAATATATTATTTATTGACCTTTTCTCTTCAATTTGTGATATATAAAACTATTCAACATAAATTAATTATTTACTTTTTAATAGACATTTCAAAATGAGAGGCGTGAATTATTCGACCCCCTGTCTTTCCAAGCTTATAACTCCTCGAAAAATGTAATTCACGCCCTAATTTTTTTTTCAATTAAAGGAGCAAGGACCAAGGTTTCATAAAAAAAAAAAAAAAAAAAAAACAATGTGTTTTTTTTTAAAAGGTTTTAAACTTCGGCCTTTACAGGTAAATTTCTAAAAACGGATTTTTTTTTTTTTGTTTTAAATTTGAATATATTATTTATTGACCTTTTCTCTTCAATTGTGATATATAAAACTATTCAACATAAATTAATTATTTACTTTTTAAGAGAAACTTGAAAATGTGTGACACTTACACAAATGGGGGGCGTGAATTTAAAAAAAAACGTTTGTCTAAAATATTATATTCGGTTTATTGGAAAGAACATAAAATTTCACATTGACCCTGAAAATATCGTAAAAATAGAATCAATAGAAAAATTTTGATAGATTTTTAAAGTTTAAAAATTGAAAAATATTGAGTTCGGAAAATTCATTACTGTTTTAAAAAAATATATATATTTCTATTACTTTTAAAGCAACTGTAATAGTTTATTTTGGAAGTATAATCCATAAAGAAAATAAATAACCCACTTTTAACAGAGAAATTACGAGATTTTTATATTGTATTCGCAGTTTCGTGTTAGGGGTGTCAAAAATTCCTACAAAAATTCAGCAGTTTACATAGACAGCCGGAATATCCTGAGCGCTGATCAAATTTTAAAACGCTAAAAAGAACAATTATCGTATAGTAATTACAATGAAGAAAAATGGAAATACAATAATAATAATAAAAAAATAATAACATCAAGTTTCATAATTTTTTTTTTTTACTAAAAACATATTTTGTCAGAAAAGTTTTTGAAAATACTTTTGTTTTTCTTCTTGGTATTTTTTGTGTTTTTATTTTTGTAATGATTATTTATCTAATATTTGGGAGAGGGAATTTTTTGTTTTGTTTTGTTTTCCACTCCTTTTTTTCGGTATTGGTGTATTTTGTAAACCAGACGTATTTTGGCGTTCGCTCGGCTTTGGCCGGAACATGACGTCAACAACCGGATTATGCCGAGCAACAGTTTGGGTTTAACCACGCCTACCAACACGCCGATCAGCTAATCACGACGCGGCGCGCTGAATTCGAACGACACGGCGGCGCGTGCACGCCTAGCAGACGACTTTTGGATAAATATTGGAAAAGGAAAAATAAACACCAGTTGTTACATGCAAATTATAAACAGTACCAACATAGTGAATATTTAAAATCTTCTTTTACAATTAAAAAAAAATCTTTTTTACAAGAAATACTTGCAAAAAAAAACAATTTTGTTTCCAGTTTTCTTGGCAAGAAAAAAACTTCAAAACATTAAAAAAAAAATGGCAAAATATATTTTTAAAAAGAATTTCTTTGAACCTTTTTTTAAAACATTTCCTTTTTTTTAAAACATCCCCCCTTCCGAAATTAATTTTTGTTTCTTCTAACCTTTTCTTGTCAGTTATTATTTAAAAAAATGAATATAATACACTAAATTATAAAAGGTCGATTTTTTGTTTTTGGTTTCTTTATTTGAGATTACTTTATAAATATTAAATCTTTAATATTTATAATTTACTTTAATTTTGTCATCTTGGATCATTTTGGTAAACTTAACTGTAATTCTTATTATATATATATATATATATATATATATATATATATATATATATATATATATATATATATATATAGGAAATTTATTACTGTGAGTCCAGAATGAGTTTACAAATTGTTTCAACTAGAGGAAAATCCTCAAAGAGAGGAAAAATTCAACTAGCATCATCAGAATTCATAGATGGACCCTCCATTGAGTCCATCTATGAATTCTGATGATGCTAGTTGAATTTTTCCTCTTTTTGAGGATTTTCCTCTAGTTGAAACAATTTGTAAACTCATTCTGGACTCACAGTAATAAATTTCCTATATACTGCTCTGACTACACATTGAGCACTTTAGTCCGGTTTTTTTTTCACCACTGGTAAATAAATATATATATATATATATTTATATATATATATATATATATATATATATATATATAAAATAAAAATTACAATCAAATTTACCAAAATGATTCAAGATGGTAAAACTAAAGTATATTATAAATATTACAGAATTAATATTTATAAAATTATCTCAACCAGATGTAAAAGCTCGATAAAACCAAATAGGAGATAGAGCTTATAATACGAGCAAAGACTTAATAAAACATGTTAAAAAAAACACTTTGAAATGCGTAAAAAACATATTTAATCTGAAAAGGAAACACTAGATAAGTGGATAGTCCTTAATCCGTGGAGTTTCGAAGAAATACTTTTCTTCTCATCAGAAAGTAGGAATTAGCAAAATGCGGGATCGGATTTTGCATGCAAAAGTATTTGATGAAACAAAAAGTAAGTCAAAGATCTCACTATATATATATATATAGGATCGAGCAAAGCTGAGCTGAACTGCTAGTTCAACATAAATACAAAGCCGATATTTTATCAAAAAAGTAAATTGAACCAATGATTTTTTTTTCATACAACAATCAAGCAAATAGTGCCAATTAACAATTACAAAGCTAAAATCCCGCATATGAACGTGTAAATAGATTGGTACAAATTGTCTGGCCCTATATGCCTCCACCACACCACATAGGGCTACGTTTAGTACCACAAGTGTCGTCCGATGCCACGAATACCACAGACATTCTAACTCGTGGCCCTCTCCATCAGTCTCTACTCACGTTGTGCTTTAAAAAAACACAGAACTAGAATATAATGTTGTGTTATATTAAAGGTGACCACATTCGCTCTTATATTCATGAAATAAATTTATCAGTTTATGTGACACTGATATCTTTAGCACAGAGTAAAAGAGCTTCAATATAATGTCAGTATGTCATGAAAAGGTTATCTAAAAAAAAAGGCATATAATATCTGTTTTCTAAAACAGTTTAGTTGAGCATGAGACAAAAATTTGGTGAAATCAGTTGTTTGCAAATATAATTGAATACATTTTTACAAAAGATTTTACAAAGGGAGATAACTCTGAGGTATAAGATTTTTTTTCCAAAATCTTTCGTAAAATGTACAGATAAATCTTCTTCTTGATGATTCAAATTGACATAGAGATTCAAGAAGTACGATTTTTCTTAATTTATATTTAATCTCTAACCAATGACAACTTTTCTTTTCATCCGTTAAAATTATAAAAAAAAAATCAAATAAAATACATTTTGGTTTCAGATCACATTTATTAAATTTCTATCAGATTTGAATCCATCTTTACTAAACGATGGCTAATATTATTTTTGCTATTTGTAAATATAAAAAATCACTGAAATTAAACCAATTATTTGTATGGCCATATATGTACATAGGATAAACTTTTTGACTCCTCAAATGTTTGTTTCAGCTGTATGGTTCCAAAAGTATAGTTTTGCCAAACGGGTTTCCACTTTAATTTATTATGAACGGTAAATGGTGGAAGAGATCTACTTTTTAAAGGTTACTCTCCATCAAAAATTCAAATATTTACGAATTTAGCGAATTGCAAAAAAAGAGTTTTCATTTTTTTTTTTTTTTTTATATTCGTCAGATTCCAAAGAAACAAAGAATACCAGATCATTCTGATGAATCGGACACAAGTTTTCGGATGGTTGGATCCTGTAAGTAATTAATCGCATCTTTACCTGTGTCACACATAATGATTTGGCCTTTTATCAAAATTCCATGTTCTGTTAATTCAAGATAACTTTGTATATCCGTCTTGTATTTACTGCTATACATCTTATATATAAAGTAAAATCAGTCCTCCTCTCTTTCATTTAAATAGCTTTCTTAACGAAACATATATAATAGAATTTTTGATTTTATAGAAAAATATTGCTTTGTCTTTAAAACAGTCATGACCGATATAAATTATTGTCATATTTTCTTGTAACTTTAAATAAATATATTATTTAGCTGACATCAATATGAAAAAGTCTCGATTAAATGTCTTTCTTTTTCAGAACAATGTGATTAAAAAAAACAATTCTTTTATTCTAAAATTATACTTAAATATTTTAAAAACAATTTTGTAGTTAGATATTATGATCCTATTAAATAACATATTTAACACACATATGCGCATATATATATATATATATATATACACATACACATGTATATATAGTCATCCACAGACATATTGTTTTACTATAACACACACACACACACACATAATCATCCACAGACATACCATTTCACTATAACACACGCACACACACAACACATACACACACATATACATGCATACATATTTATATATAGTCATCCACAGACATATCGTTTCACTATAACACACACTCATCTACAGACATACCATTATATATAGTCATCCACAGATATATCGTTTCACTATAACACACACACATACTCATCCACAGACATACCATTTCACTATAAAACAGACACACGCACACACACATACACACACATAGTGATCCACAGACATACCGTTTCACTATAACACACATACACACACATAGTCATCCGCAGACATATCGTTTCACTATAACACACACGCATACATACACACAGTCATCCACATACATACCGTTTCACTATAACACACACACACATACACGTACACACACAGTCATCCACAGACATACCGTTTCACTATAACACGCATACCACACGCACACACACACACTCACACACATACACACACATAGTCATCCAAAGACATACCGTTTCACTATACCAGCCCTTCAGTGCGGTTAGACCAACATTGAATGCTTATGATACAGTGAAACTCGGTTACTTAGATGACAGTCGGTGCTTTTAACCTCTATGCCATTTGACTGATGCTAAGTAAGTAAATACCATAACATAGATAAAACTGCATATATATATATATATATATATATATATATATATATATATATATATATATATATATATATATATATATATATATATATATATAATTATACTCGGGGTTTTTTTATTCAAAAGTAATAGACTAGTGAATTCAACGAGGTTGTTAGATAGCGCTCAATAAAAAGAGCTGATAATACTTGTTTATAGTTATATAAACATGTTTACATCCCGCTGCTACAAACAGCCATTTGTTTCAATCAAGCAACAGATATCATCAGGCAGCGACTTGACTATTCAAATGTTCAATGATTATTCCTTGAACATTTGAATAGTCAAGTCGCTGCCTGATGATATCTGTTGCTTGATTGAAACAAATGGCTGTTTGTAGAAGCGGGATGTAAACATGTTTGTATAACAATAAACAAGTATATATATATATATATATATATATATATATATATATATATATATATATATATATATATATGCAGTTTTACATGTCCAGCTAATATTATTAATCTTTTTTATCAGTATTTTACTACACTCATTTTTTAAGATTAATTTACTCTAATGTCCTTCATAGCAACAGCATCTTTTCAACATAATTTATTTTTTCAACACTACTTAATAAACTTATCTGTATCTTAAATTGCTGATTCTCATGCCAAACAAATCAAAATAAATAATCAGAAAACTAATAAGTATTTAGAAAAAGAACAGGAAAACTTACTAAAGCTGAAGTTGATTTGGGATTAAAACAGAATGTTTGTTTGTAGTTTGACCAAATATGAACCGACTACGAGTTGTTGAGTTGGCAGGTGTTAGTAATATGGAAGGTGTACTTAAGGAAATGAGAGGTAGACATGCATATGAATTTGATGATGCACGCATTTCAGAGATGTGGCAGAACGATTGAACATGAAAATACCAGGTGCTTTTGAGGTGGTAGGTGTCACTAATGTAGTAGGTGCTTTTGAGGTGGTAGGTGTCACTAATGTAGTAGGTGCTTTTGAGGTGGTAGGTGTCACTAATGTAGTAGGTGCTTTTGAGGTGGTAGGTGTCACTAATGTAGTAGGTGCTTTTGAGGTGGTAGGTGTCACTAATGTAGTAGGTGCTTTTGAGGTGGTAGGTGTCACTAATGTAGTAGGTGCTTTTGAGGTGGTAGGTGTCACTAATGTAGTAGGTGCTTTTGAGGTGGTAGGTGTCACTAATGTAGTAGGTGCTTTTGAGGTGGTAGGTGTCACTAATGTAGTAGGTGCTTTTGAGGTGGTAGGTGTCACTAATGTAGTAGGTGCTTTTGAGGTGGTAGGTGTCACTAATGTAGTAGGTGCTTTTGAGGTGGTAGGTGTCACTAATGTAGTAGGTGCTTTTGAGGTGGTAGGTGTCACTAATGTAGTAGGTGCTTTTGAGGTGGTAGGTGTCACTAATGTAGTAGGTGCTTTTGAGGTGGTAGGTGTCACTAATGTAGTAGGTGCTTTTGAGGTGGTAGGTGTCACTAATGTAGTAGGTGCTTTTGAGGTGGTAAGTGTCACTAATGTAGTAGGTGCTTTTGAGGTGGTAGGTGTCACTAATGTAGTAGGTGCGTTTGAGAAAATCAGAAGTGGAAATGTAAATAAAATGTAAATATTTTTTCAATCCCGAAATTAAATGTCTTTCCTCACAAACGTTACACAAAGTGTTCATATGTGCTGCTTTTTCTTTCATTATCACTTCTTGTCATCGTTGGCCATGATTCTCCTGTGGTTTTTGATTCCTTATCTGTTTAGCTAGACAGACAAAACTACACGAGCATGAAATACAATGGAAACTTGTTGGATTTTCAAGGTTTTATTTAGAGAGAGTTTTCTCATTAAAACCCACATGAGAAGTTACTGTTGAACTTGAGGTCGACCACTCAACAGTCGTTCACCATTTAAAGCAAATAGGGAAGTCAAAAAAGCCCCGACATTTTTCTTGTAAGAAAGACATCAGTAACCCACACGATCAGGTAAAGGCCGCCAAAATCCCTAAGTGAAATTGACTTTAGCAGGACAAACTGAATTCAAACCTGGAACACACCTCTTATCTCTTGAAATCACACAGGATGTAGATTACTGACGATGCATCACACATGTGATGTCTTTGTTTTATCGCTATTTCTATGTTCAATCCCTCGTCCCCCCCCCTCGCCAATATTTCACGAAAAACACCCGTCTGGCTGAAACTACTGTCAATAATTTTCCCCGCTCTTTATCTGTGCCTAAATCCAAACGTAGATTCCATGAGCAAACTTCTTTCTTAGAACTGCACGCCAGTGGAACTCTCTGCCGCTTGCCTGTTTCCCACCTGACTACAACTTGGATGTCTTCAAGTCCAACATAAAAAAACTCCTGACAAAACCGCCCCCTTAAGTAAGACACTCTATCAAAACCCCCAATACTAATGATTACTACAATACTATCTCATTGATTACTGTACACGTAATAACCCTTATCCCTGAGTGGCCTTCGGGCCTTGATAAGTGGTGACCCCCATGTAAAAAAAAAATGTTCGTCCCCGCTCACAATTAACAATATATGAATTAAGCATTGGGGATACGAGGAACTATCCTTAAGTAACAATTCTCAGACTTTGGTCTACCCACTCGCATTTGTCTCTATAAATCGGATAAAACCCTCTTCATCTTGAACATTTCATGTGTTTTATATTAAGTGGAAGAGAAATCTTAGTCTTGACAGCTGCTTATACCATGGGCAATTCTATAACTGGCAATTGGAGTGTCACCATTATGCACTCATACACTCGTGGCAGTCATATTCCCCTCTGATTGACTCTCTTGATTTACACGGTCTTAAAGCCACGTTGAACAAGAATAATCTCACACCTTCTCACGGCTTCATTCAACATAACTTAATTTTTGCCGTCTTCATATTCCCTCTGCATATAATATGGTACAATTTCTGATGAATTCCCTCTACATGATAAATCAGTCACCGAAGTAAAGGAACTTTCATGTCACTTTGCGCAATTATGTCGACGGTGTTACTGAGTGGTTTTCCCAGGGTAAATACATAACCCTGCACTGTTAGTTTAGTGTTATGGCTTGCAATAAGCCACAAAGAAAACAGAACAACGGAATAGAGTTTAAACAATGTATTACTGGAACAACAACATAAAAATGTTACAACTGAAAAGAGTAGTAAACGTCACCGAGCAGGCGAGGGTCGCTTTGGTGTTGAATCCACACCTGGGGTCAAAAGGTCTATAATTTAAATAATAGATAGAACAGTCCATTTAGAGGGTGATCCCCCCCCCACAATACCCCCTCCCAAGCTGATTTTCGCGGTTGTGAAAATCAGTATTTCTTCCCTTTGGGGCAGACCACCAAGGGGTCTGTGCGCTTCCTCTTTCTGCCGGAGCGTCTCGGTTCTGACATCCATTTTGGAGGGTCTATGTCAAAACAGTTATACACAGTTTCAATTGCCCCACTGCCGTCCTGCGGTGGTTCTTCTTGATCCTCATAGAAGCATTTCCTGATTTGGTTCAGGTGCTTCTTATGTTGGAACTTTGGGCCTTGAATGATGTATGTAACATGGCCGATTCTTCGTAAGATCGTGCCCTATTCCCAAAAAGAAACGTTATTTATAAAATGTCTAAAATACACGTTATCTCCGCTGTTAAACCGTTTCGTTGGCATTGTAGAGGTTCTGTTGTGTACTATGTGTTTGGATAGCAGTTTATCAAATACGGATTTTATTTTCCGTCCAAACATGATTTCTGCTGGGAATCCCGCATCTGGTTTGTTCGGATTTCTCGTGATTCTGTAAACCTGCAGAAATTGCTGAAGGGCCTTTTCTGTCGGTGTACCGGACGCCTTTTTTAATGCCCTTTTGAGCGTATCGACGAAGCGTTCGGCCTGGCCGTTGCTTCTAGTGTGGTACTGGGGTGTCATAATATGCTTGACTTGATACGTCTAGCAGAATTCTCTGAACTCTGTCGAGGTTAATTGTGTAGCGTTATCGCTAACCAAACAGTCTACAACCCAAAACCGAGCAAACAATTCCAATAAAAAATTTGTCATTGTTGCTGTGGTCGGTTTTTTGCATCTTAGTACTTCTGGCCATTTAGAGTAAGAACCAACTAATATCAGGTAGTAAAAATCCTCCACAGGGCTCGCATAATCGATGTGGATCCTCGACCATGGTTGTTCAGCCTATGTTATCGAGGGTGCTTTTGCAGCCAAAGCACAACCTTTGCATCTGTTCACCATATCGGTAATATCTTGGTCCATAGCTGGCCAATAAACAAAACTTCTCGTTAGGCTTTTCATTCTGTTTATTCCTGGATGCCCCATGTGAAAATCCTTGAGATTCTTTTTTGAAGGGTTTGGGGGATGACAACCCTTTCACTGTATAACAGTATTTCGTCGCAACCAGAAAAAATGTCTGAACTGGTGTCACCCAGTGCTAATTTCTGCTTCGTGGTTTGAATGAAATTGTCATTTAGGGATTCTGACTTAATTTGCTGAAGTGTGACCGGCAGTTCGCGGATAATATTGTTTTTCATGGTTTTTACATCACTATTAATACGTAGTGCCGCGATTACTGAATCTTCAAGAGGTTCCATTTTGGCAGGAATCAGTCTCGATAGACTGTCTGCATGGCCTAGTTGTTTTGAGGGGAGAAATTGAATTGTAAAATTATAGTTCAGCAGAATAGTTCCCCATCTTAATAGTCGGTTCGCAGTGAATGTTGGAAGTCCTTTTTTTATCCAAAAATGGATATCAACAGCTTATGGTACGTTTGTAGAAAAAAAAATTCTTCTGTACAAGACCCGGTGGAATTTTGAAACTGCAAATATAATTCCTAGGGCCTCTTTCTCGATCTGAGAATAATTCTTTTCCGCTGGCAAGAGAGTCCGTGATGCGAAAGCAATAGGCTGTTTCGAGCCATCCAGCATTCGATGTAGCATGAACGCCCCGACGCCATATTTACTAGCGTCACTAGCTACTATTATGTCAAACTGTGGGTTGAAATGTGCTAGGAATAGTTTTGAAGTCAGGATTTTTATCATTTCTTGGAATGATGTCTTGCAATCTTCTGTCCACTTCCAAGCCTTATCCTTTTTCAGCAATTCATTAAGTGGTGCGCGCAATTTGTGCATATTTGGGATGAACCCCTGGTAATAATTTGCCCAACCTAAAAAAAACTCTGAAATTGAGTTATGTTTACTGGTGCCGACATTTCTTAATTAACGCTCGCCCTATCTGGGTCTGGGCGTCTGCCATCTTTATCGATTATTTGACCCAGATATTTAATTGTTTGTAAAAAGAACTCGCATTTATCTGCTTTGTATCTTAAATCCATAATATTGTATTCGACTGAATACTTGTCTGATATGTTTTTCATGTTCCTCCCTGCTTTTGTTCGCTATGATAATGTCATCAAGATATGCGATTGCGGTGTCCAAGCCGGACAGCATAGTATCCATTACTTGCTGGAATATTGCGGGTGCCACCTTGATACCAAACGCGAGTCTTTCGTATCTGTACAAACCCCGATGAGTGTTAATACAGAGGAGGTTAGCGCTTTTGTCGTTTAGCAGAATCTGTAGGTAAGCGTCGCTAAGGTCGATCTTAGAAAAAAACTTGCCGCCATTTAATTTCTGCTTCCGAATCGTCCGACAAAATCGTCTTCTGGATCGTCTTATAAAGTTTCCGCTTCTTAATCTGCGTCTCCATTCATGTGTAGATCACTATGCCAGCCACAGCTTGTAGTAGTGAAAGCTGAAAACTTGCACACAAAAACAACTCAAACGTTTTACACTTTTTTATTCATAATTCTCAAAAACATAAATGTCGGCAGTCGAGTAACTCGACACAAACGATGCCAACGCGTGTCAGAATTTGACAGTGTACGCATTGTAGACTAATCTATGAGAGCTGAATAAAAACGTAGCATCTCATTAACTGCGTAAAAGAAGCAGAGAGATCGACTCTAGCAAGAGAATTTGCCCGTGCAAGCGAATACTTGTTTGATAAAGAGAAAACAAAAGTGTTTAAAAAAGAAAAGAAAAATTTATTTAACGTGAAGTTGAACTTTGAGTTAAAAGTTTTGTCCAAACATCAACATACCAGGCGGTGTTGGATTGACAAGTGTCAGACCATTTCATTTGAGCTTAATGAAAACTCGGCGTCGTTCAAACGTCATTATCGTAAATGATTGTTAATTTCAAAATAATTGCATCATTTGTTGCTGGTGTCTACTTTGAATATTGTCAATAAATTGCTAAGTCTGATACAAGAAAAATCAAATGATCAAATCTCATATGAGCAAAGGAAAAGAGAAAACTAAGGTGTTTCAAAAAAGATCAAGAAAAAAGTTACTTAACATGAAGTTGAACTTCGAGCTAAAACAAAAAAATGTGTTTGTATTTTGGTTGAATATCAACAAACCAGACAATGTTGGGTTGGCAGGTGTCAGCAATGTGATAGGCGTGTTTGAAAAATTAAGAGGTGGACATGTGTAATATTTTTTTCTTAACAAAACTTCCGAAGTGTTTGTTCTCACTGATGAGCGATCAAATCGCACATGTTCGACCTCGCTCATGATTAATCGCCTGTGTTCCGTTCTTGTTCGTGATGAATAAAGTAACTCAATTAAATAATGTATTTCTATACAAAAGTTGCGCGAGGTGTTTACACGTGATAGTCTGTCTTTCATAGCCGCTTCTTGCCGTCATTTATGACTGGCCGTGATCCTTTCATGGTTGTAGATCCGTCACAATTTTTGTTAGGCGAACAAAACTAGTCGTACATGAAATACAAGAGAAACTTGTTGAGTTTTCAAGGTTTTATTTAGAGAAAGTTTTCTCATTGGAAAGGAACACGTGAATTATTTATTTACTTAATTTTCTTAATTTAAGTCTTAAAAATGGGAATTGAGAGACGCAGACGGGCAAAATCTCCAGGTAACATTAGCTTAAATTATCTCTGCATTGTCGAATGCGTCTCATCTGTATCGCTCCCGACCGAGACTGGATGGAAAATCTCTGTTCTCTCCTGGAATACCTAGACGTAATCTCTTTATATCATTTAAAACGTGTTTTGTTTTGGTCTAATCTTTGACATCCGTTTCAATCACGCCACCTGTCGATAGGTGTATTTCTGTTTGCCACCAAAAGATATTTACTAATGTGGCCCTCGCCAAAATTCATACTAGTTAACATGATCGCTACTTACTAGCTTAAGGTCCCATAATATAACACATGTATTCGAATTTGATTGTGCAGGCATAGTAGACGAGTTCATTATAACCGAACGAATTCTTGTTTGCTGATGTTTATTTTGAATCATAAAGTACTGATTCCAACACAAGACTTATTGAATAAGCGGATCCGATATTAAGCAGAAAATACCTCTAAAAAATAAAAATAAAGGAAAACTTACTGAACTGTAACTTGGACTTTGAGATGAAATGTAAAGTTACCCAGAGTAGTTGGAGTTGAAGACCTTGATAATTTGGAAGGTATAACTAGAAA
Organism: Euprymna scolopes; assembly: GCF_053919585.1. Taxonomy (NCBI): domain Eukaryota; kingdom Metazoa; phylum Mollusca; class Cephalopoda; order Sepiida; family Sepiolidae; genus Euprymna; species Euprymna scolopes. Next base: position 16,416,366 of record NC_136491.1, on the reverse strand, counting down.
CTTGAAAATATGGCATGTCGATGACTTTTCTGGTTGAGGCGTTTTAGGCAATTCTATTAAAATTGAAGGTTTTTATCTTCTGGCTTTTTCACTTCCAATTTCGCAGCTCTGTTCTCACGAAGACCACTGGCGCTACCCAATTGAGAGTTCAGCTAAAGATGAATCATTTCTTTCCTCCTCATCTTCTGCAGTGGTTGAATAGATGGTTATTTGACGGGATAGATGTTTAAATAACCACGTCAATCACTGTCCTCTGTTTGAATTTGAGACTCTGGTATAAAACGGTAACTTCGTACTTACGTCAAACCTGAAGATAGCTGGAGTAATTGTAGCGGTAGATATCGATAATATGGAAGGTGTATATAGAGATTTGAAAATTTGATGATTTTTCTGTTCGAGGCGTTTCAGTATTGGATCTGAAAGATGATTACTAAAAGAAAACTTGGACACTCATTAAGGAATTTTCCCATTCTAAATTGTTTGACAAAATTTCTGTCTCGAATTTGCAGCTCCGTTCTCACGAGGATCGCCGGCGCTACCCAATTAATAGCTCAGCTTGAGATGACTCATTTTTTTTCCTCGTCATCTTCTGCGGTGGTTGAATTGGCGGCGATCGCGTTTCTGGCATGGGATTCCATTAAGCAGGACAGACTGTTAAATAACCACATCAATCTCTGACCTCTGTTTAAATTTAGTGATGCATCAACAGTCTGGAAATTTCACACGTTATGTGGCTCGTCCATCTTCTCGTCGTCATGAATGCACCAGGTGAATTGGTTTTACCCGTGTCTAGTACGTGGAGATGGCTTTTGCAGGAGCTGTTGTAAGGAACGTGTTATAATTTAGCATAACATGGTACCAGCGTGTTTCTTTCTAAATGGAGCATTTATTTCTGGCATCAATTTTCTTTACGTTACGATGGCTTATTTCTAATTAAGGATAAGTTTCAAGTAAAACTTTGCATCTGCCATTATGTTGCACGTAAAAATGCGAAAACACTAGTGAAACTTGAAAACGCACACACACAAAAATAAGGAAACCCTACTCGCGAATTTTATCAACACATCTCTAAAACACGAATATCATACATCAAGCAAGTGGAACTTTTACATAAAATGTGAGCATTTTTATACTGTATCTAGAGATATTGTGGCAAGAGATACCACTACTGTTGAAGTTGTACTTGAACAATTGAGATGTGGGCATGCCAATGATTTTGCTGGTGATAAAATAAAATTTGGAATCTTTGTAATAGGCAAAATAATATTTGTCATCATTTAAACTCGTTATTCCTGATTGACGTAATGGTCCGGAAGAAAGACACAACTCGATATTTAGTGAAAACAAAATATATTGAACACAAAATTTAAACACAACAAATAACTAGTATGATTATACTTGTGCATAACGTGTATGCTAACGCCGAGAGACATATTCTCCCGGGCTTTTTTACAAGTGTAAGTGTTTGTCATTATCCTTAGTATGGACACAAAATTAAATCCACTGACTTTGGAGATTGTCGATAAAGTGTAGATTTCAATGCAAATGATCAAAATTTATGTCATTTTCTTGTGAAAATGCAACTTGCTGAATTGAAAGTTGAACGTGGACATAAATTGTTTTTTAAAATTTTACTCGTCAAAGTGAACAGACCTGAAGTTTTAATAGTTGACAGGTGGACCTATTAACGATGTTGCTACTGAAAATAGCATCTTTTAAAGGTCAAGATAAAAGCTGTCTACAGTTGAATTGTTTCTTCTTAACAAAAAATGTATAATAATTATCAAATGATTTTAATAAAATAAATTCGACATGTCAATGATTTTTCTGGTCGAGGCGTTCCAGGCTGAATGATGTCTTTCTAACCAAGGATGAGTTTCAAAAATTTTGCATCTGGCGTTATGTTGCAAATTAACAACACGGAAAAATGCGAAAATACTAGTGAAATTTGAAAACGCACACATAAAAAAAAAGAAGAAAATCCGACTCTTGAATTTTATTAATCACAGAATTGTTAAATTGTAACACGGTGTACGCATTAGAAATTTAGGAAGAACGTTGAAGTTGATATTAATACGATTACCGTGAAAGCGCCATTCTGTTGCGGGTGTTTACTTTGAAACTTGTCAATAAAATTCAGATTCCGAGGCATCCCAAAGCAAATGACCAAATCTGAGCCCAGTAAGAAAAAGCAAAATAAAGGGTTTTAAATACGAGCAGAACTTACTGCAAGATCAAAGTGTAGTATACAGATACTGCAAGCTATGACTAGCTATGACTAGCTATGACTAGCAAAGACCAGATGTGGGGGAAACCCCACATGCCTGACCTTTAACCAGCTCCCATTTCCCACCTCTCGGGAGCTGGTCCCCTTTTCCCCTTCCCCCTCCCTTTACTCCTCACATTAAAAATCGGCATTGTGCCTAATTTGCTCGGTGGGGGAGCAAATAAATACCATCTGTTCTTCGGATGCTGCGCTTCAGTTTCTTGTTCTCTGTCAGTGGAGGAGAAATCCTTCACGACTGAGACAATTTTTATTTTTGTTCCTTTTCTCCACGTTAAAAAACGACCCTGGTGTCTAACTCTGTCCAGTGGGGAGGCATTATAAATAGGAACTTACTGAAACTGAAGTTGGAGTCTATGATTGTTATGGTCACGTAAGAGTCAGGAAGAAAGACACAACTTGATAAATGAACAGAAAAGCAAACACAATAAATAAAGAGTGGTTATACGTCAGCCTGATTACCATGATGCAAAACTCGTGCATGAGATATTCTCCCAGTCTTTATATTAAACTGAATTGTTATTTTCATCAGTGATGAAGAAAAAAGTTTGTTGGTCCCCCGACAAAGGAGGGATTTGACCTAGTAATTCACTCCTATGCGTAAATTTTTGCCAGAACGGATTTTCCGGGGTCACTCTGATTGATCCCCAGGGGACATTATAGGAGTAAAATTGCCCTAAAATCGTTAACCCATTCATTTTTTCACACTTTTCTTAATAACCACACATTGGATTTTCTTTTAATTTTGCACAAACATTAGTCATGGTGAAAGTAAATTTTTCACTTGTGGAGGGAGACCCTGCATACTTGGCTTGTTTGTAAATAAACTAGAGGAAGGCAACATATTTTGAGATAAAGTAGCAACAGATATCATTATAAAATTTGTAAAAAAATTGAATTCTGTTGCTGCTTACTACGCTTCAACTGATTTCATCGAACTCGAAAATTTATCAGCAAATCAAAAATTGGAAATCTCTGTAATGATAGTCTGTAGTTGAACTGGTTCGCCTTTAGAACAATTATTTTCAATTAAATAAATTGAAATTGTTTGCCAAGTGGAATTTAATTAAAGTGTTCTTTACAAATCAAATTACCTAGACAAGCTTCTGGGTTTGATCTTTACTCCTGATCTGAAATGGAACACGTACATCAAGTCTGTTGCCAAGGTCGCTGAAAAGATGGTGGGATCCTTCTATCGCTCCAGAAGATATCTCACTACTGATGCAATTCTCTATCTATATAAAAGCCAAATACGTCCAAGGATGGAATAGTGTCGCCATATCCGGGCAGGAGCTGCTAAAAACAGCCTATCCTGCCTTGACAGAGTACAAAATAGACTTCGTGGCTTAGTGGGGGATGCCCTTTTCTCTACCCTGCAACCTCTCTCCCACAGAAGAGACGTTGCGAGCCTATCCTTGTTTTATCGTTATTTCCATGGCAGGTGCTCGTCTGAACTCCAATCTCTGGTCCCCCCTCGCCAATCTTTCACGAAAAACACCCGTCTAGCTGAATCCACTGTGAAAAATTTCCCCCACTCTATATCTGTGCCTAAATCAAAACGTCGATTCCATGAACAAAGCTTCTTTCTTAGAACTGCACGCCTGTGGAACTCTGTTTCGTCTGCTTGCTTCCCACCGGACTACAACTTGGATGTCTTCAAGTCCAACGTTCCTAATGAGCCGCCCCCTTAAGTAAACACTTCATCAAATCTCCACACTAACGTAATGTACTTGCAATAACCCTTATCCCTGAGTGGCTTCCGAGCCTTGATAAGTGGTGATTACTGTGTAAAAAAAAATTGAGTTTTTGATAAATATTATTTTGTTCAAATAGATTTTTTGATTTGACTCAATATTATTGTGTAGCGAGCAGCACGTATCTGCTAAACGGGCTCCGTTTCTTTCCTTAATTGACTCCCGTCACCTCTGCGGGGCTCTAGTCATTTTATCTGCTGTATTTTGACAGAACTGAATGAGCACAATGATTTTTTTTTTTTTTTTTTTTGTAATTGAATTAGACAAAGTGAACACATTTCAAGATGCGACAGTGGCATATGTAATAGCAGCTGCAGAAAATGAATAGTAGACAGTTAGACCTATCAACGATATTGCTGGTGAAAAGTTTACTTTTAATGGACAGATTCAAAGTTGCTTATATTTTAATTATTTTTTCTCATGAAAATTTCTTAAAAACGAAATAATTACAAAAAAAATAAATAAATTGAAATTACAAAAAAAAAAAAACTCCAACTGACATCCTGTAATCCTTGAGAGGTACACCGGAGTTTATGATATGAACAAAAAGAAAATAACCTAAAAATAGAAAAAATGTTTTCAATGAATATAAAGACCGGTGGTGCAAAATAAACGTTTTCTTTTCTTTATAAACTGCCGGGTGTTCATTGGCGCCTATTTGTGGTAATCTATTCTTAGTTTGCTGATGCTTTATTTGAATATCATCAATACAAATACTTCGTTTGTTTGAGTCCGAGTTGTTCAGATAGATCTTTCGTAGTTGGCTCAGTTCTATGTTATTATTTCTGAGGTAAGTGACTTTCTGTATTCTTGAATACATCATAGTCTATGTTATTCACTCTTATGCATGGGGGGTGTTGACATATCATTACTATAATATTATGCCTTCAGATGAATATGTGTGTAGCACAAGAATAATTGAAAATAGTGGAAGAAATGAGAATACTCACAGGTGAGTTGGTGTTTGCATAAAAATTCAACGAGGCAACAGATAAAATGATTGCAATTACTTCTCTCAGTCTTTGTGCGATATAACTTGAGTTTGTATGTCAAAATCACCATGGAAAAACTAATATATATCTATGTTCATTTACCTAGATTAAGAGTAATCCCTCGGTTTGCGCCTGTCTTGTCCTGTTCTCACATCTCCATTTGAGAACTCACAGTTATTTTATTGACTTTTTTGTACAAAACCTAATGAGCACAACGTCTGTTTTTAATTAAATTACACACTGCAAATGTGATGACGGTAGATGTAAATACTGTAAAAGTTAAATAATTCACAGGTGGACGTATGAACGACACTGGTGCTTAAAAAGACTTTTTCTTTATAAACTTGTGTGTGTTCATTGGCGCTTAGTGGTGGCAATACATTTTTGTTATGCTGGGACTTTTAGGGCTAAAAAAACATATCTTTTTGGAGCTCTTTTTTCATATTACTCAAAAACTTGATATGTATACCTATATAGTAGTTTTCCATGATGCTGAATTCAAATATACATGTCTTAAGGTGCGAAACTGCATCGTTTGTCCATTTTCACTGGGATTCGGCGTTCCCAGCAGCTCAACAGGGGTCACAAATGCCCCAAAATTGCAAAAAAAAATGACATTTTTACCCCATAACTTTTGCCCTATCCATTAGATTTTTCTGAAACTTGGCAAAAATGTGAAGGCAACGTTGGCCCTTCACACTTCTCATATTCATCATTTTTCACTATTTTGTGGCGTCATCGCACATGCAGCACAAGAGGGGGACCATACACGCGCGGCTTGTTTTGTTCAGAAACTAATGAGTGCAACGTCTATTTTTAATTAACTTACACAGGGGGACAGATCTGCAAATGTCGTGATGGTAGATGTCAATGCTGCAAAAGTTAAATAATTCACAGGTGGACTTATGAACGACATTGCTGCTTAAAAAGACTTTTTTTTCTTTATAAACTTCCATGTGTCATTGGCCCTTATTGGTGGCAATACATCTTTATTATGCTGAGATATGTTTTGAATATCTCCAATGCAAATATGTCGTTTGCTTCCCTACAAGATGTTCAAATAAATCTTTCATATTTGGCTCAGTTCTATGCTGTTATTGGTATATCTGTTAAACGGGCATCCTTTCTCGTTAGCTTCAGTTGCCTCTGCGGGATTCTACTTATCTTACAAGCTTTATTTTGCCAAAACATAATTGCTACTTGCTGTTGTAGGGTCCTAGAATATAACACATGTATACGAATTTGATTGTGCAGTTATTCTAGACAAGTTCAGTGAACCTGAACGAATCCTTGTGTTACTAATGTTTACTTTGATAATCAAGTGATGATTACGACACAAGACTTATCAAATAAATGGATATGTTAATAACCAGAAAATACATCTACAAATAAAAACAAACTAAAAATTGTTTACAGACAAACGAAAATTTACTGTACTGTATCTTGGATGTTGAAATGAAATGTAAAGTTACCCAGAATAGTTGGATCAGAAGATCTTAGTAATTCGGAAGATGTACCTAGTAGCTTTGGGATAAAACGGGAACTTTGTACTTTCATCAAACCTTAAAATATTCTTGAAAATTGTAGTGGTTGGTTTCAGTAATAAAAAAGGTGTACCTAGAGATTTAGAGATAAACTTAGTCTTAAAAATGTGAATTGAGAGATGCAGACATGCAAAATTTCTAGGTAACATTCTACTTAGATTTCGTCAGTGAACTATGAAAAATAAATCATTGTCGAACGCATTTTGTCTGTATCGCTCTCCGACTGACACCGACTAGAAAATCTCTCTCTTTGAATACGTGACGTAATCTCCTCATATAATTAAAAACCTATTTTATTTAAGTAATCTAACCTTTGACATCCGTTTCAATCATGCCACGTTACTTCCTGTCGTAAGGTTCTAAAATATAATACATGCATATGAATTTGATTATGCATTGTTGAGCAGGTTATTGAATCTGAACTAATCTTTATGTTGCTGATGTATACTTTGAATTATAAAGTGCTGATTCCGACACAAGACTTATTGAATAGCCGGAACTAATATTAACCAGAAAATACCCCTAAAAATTTAAAAGATAAAAGAATAAAAATGGTTTTCAAAAAACAAAGAAAAACTTACTGAACTGTAACTTGGACTTTGAGATGAAATGTAAAGTTACCCATAGTTGGAGCAGAAGATCTTGGTAATTTGGAAGGTGTACCTAGAGACTTGAAAATTTGGCATGTCAATGACTTTTCTGGTTGAGGCGTTTTAGACCATTCTATTAAAGTTGAAAGTTTCAGTTTCTGATCGTCCGACAAATTTTCCATATTTTTATCTTCTAATGTTTTCACTTCCAAATTCGTAGTTCCGTTCTCACGATTATCACTGGCGCTACCCAGTTAAGAGTTCAAATTAAGATGAATCTTTTCTTTTCTCCTCATCTTCTACCATGATTAAATAGATGGCGGTCACGTATGTGACATGGGATTCCATTAGACAGGACAGATTGTTAAATAACCACGTCATTTGAATTTGAAGCTCTGGTATAAAACGGGAACTTTGTACTTTCGTCAAACCTGAAAATACCTGGAGTAATTGTAGCGGTAGATATCAGTAATAAAAATGGTGTACCTAGATATATTGAGATAAAACATGTTTTTGCTCACAAAACATGAAGGTATCCAGTGTAATTATTTGACGTGTTCATGATTTTTCTGGTCGGGGCATTTCAGGCTATTCTATTGGAGCTGAAAGATGATTACTAAAAGAAAACTTGGAAACTCATAAAGGAATTTTCGGATTCTAAATTTTTGGACAAAATTTCTGCTTTCGAATTTGCAGTTCAGTTCTCAATACGATCATTGGCACTACCCAATAGTCCAGCGTAAAATCTCTCACTTTTTCTCATTATCTTCTCCAATATTTAAATGGACGGCGATTTTTTTTACTTTTGTAACATTTTCAAAATTACACAAATAGTTTCCACATGCCATTACCAATAAACACGTAAGGTGCACATGCGTGTTTTTGTCAGTGAGCTATCAAGAAATAAATCAGTAAAACAAAGTCTTATTACATACGTGCACGGTTACTGGTCTTCATTCTTCGATCATCGTTTTTTCCATGTGTGGACTGTTAATTCCCTCGTTATCTCCTGATATTGTGTTTAACTGAAGACGAATCTATTCACGCATGGAAACAGAATGGAGATTCGTAGGTTTTCAAAGGTTTCATTTAGAGAAAGGTTGCTTATGGAAGAAGAGACCAATATCAAATTCTGATTACTTTTTTTCTAACTTAGTCTTAGTATAATCGATGCATAAGCAGAGTCTGGAGACAACATTCACTTAGATTCCCCCTATGTTGTTAGATGCATGTTGCTCAGTTTGCTGCCCGATTTTGCCGAACTATAAACTTTGTTCTTTTTTCTGAACATGTGACGTCCCTTCCATGAAATATCATTTGACACATGCATTTCTAGCACGTTTTGTCTAAGGAGCTAACCCTTTACTGCTTCCCTCTACTTCGATCATGTCAACTGCACAGGGTTTATTTCTGTTTATCCCACCCCCATCCGCTTCAATCACGTCAACTGTATCAGGTTTATTTCCATTTGTCGGCAGGTTATCCTGATATGTACTAATGTGACCTTCACCAAAATCCATACTAGTTAACAAAATCTTTAATTACTGGCGTAGGATCCACCTATATAACACCCTTTCTATACGAGAATTTGTTTTTTTTACAACACCCATGAATAAAATTTTGTTTATATTTCGAAATCCTGGGGATAAAGATTGGTTATTTGAATTATTTGGACTAGCGTCTACATCTTGGATGTTATTGTCAACCGATAACACGACAAGGGTTCACATCTTGGATATTATAATCGGCCAATAACATTAGAACAATCGTCTGATGCAAATAAAAGACAATTGTTTTGTTTTAGTAATGGCGGATGGCCGATGGCGAATGGCGGATGGCGGATGGCGGATGGCGAATGGCGGATGGCGGATGGCGAATGGCGGATGGCGGATGGCGAATGGTGGATGGCGCATGGTGAATGGCGAATGGCGAATGGCGGATGGCAAATGGTGGATAGCTTATGAGAAATATCTTTGAAAAAAAAAAAAATTCTCTGAAGATTGAATGTTAAATTAAGATTAAAGATTTTATGAAAGACTTTATTAATTTTTATTTGTGCCATTCGTTTGGTTTGGTTGTTTTTGTTTTACGGCATATCAACCCTTTTCAGGTTATTTAATGCCGAATCCAAAGATTTTGAAGAAAAATTTTTTAATAGAATATATTTGTTGTTTTCAATTCGGTTTCTATTTAACCCATAGTTGGGACCCTAACAGGTACTATCACTCCGGATCAGAGTGGACCTGGGAGCAATGGCAATTAAAGGGTGGCTCCACACTCCCCAAAGCCCACAAGCTGGGGCCTCACCACTGGGTATAGTTTAAGGTCATATCCAGGACCTATGCCATTCGTGTTAAATGCTTTGTATTATTATTATTATTATTATTATTATTATTATTATTATTATTATTATTATTATTATTATTATTATTATTATTATTATTTTTATTTATTTATTTTTATTTTTTTTTACTTGGAGGTCACCCCTTATCAAGGCCCAGTATTGGAGATTTGATAGAGTGTCTTACTTAAGAGGGTGGTTTGTCAGAAATTTGTTTATATTGGACTTGAAGACATCCAAGTTGTAGTCAGGAGGGAAACAGGCAACGGAAGAGAGTTCCACAGTCGTGCACTTCTGAGAAAGAAGCTCTGCTCATGGAATCTACGTTTGGATTTAGGCACAGATAAAGAGTGAGGAAAATTATTGACAGTAGTTTCAGCAAGATGGGTGTTTCTCATGAAAGATTGGCAAGGGGGGATGAGAGATTGGAGCTCAGACGAGCACTTGCCATGGAAATAACGATAAAACAAAGACAGGCTCGCAATGTCTCTTCTTTGGGGGAGAGGCTACAGGGAAGAGAAAAGGGCATCCCCCACTAAGCTACGAAGTCTATTTTGTACTATGTCAAGGCAGGATAGGCTGTTTTTAGCAGCTCCTGCCCAGATGTGGTAGCAGTACTCCATCCTTGGAGGTACTTGGCTTTTATACAGATATTATTATTATTATTATTATTATTATTATTATTATTATTATTATTATTATTATTATTATATGAAAATACAAGGCAAAATAGAAATATAAAATATACAATTAAATAAAAATACCTTTATTTTTTTGTTTTTTAGTTGTTATGAACTGCCATATTTTCATGTTATTTGTTTCAAGCTTATGACGGATTTTCATTCAGACAAAACTCTGTGAATTCAAGGCAAAATGAAGTCCATCATTAACACATGGAACCGTAAAAATATTATCAAAAGTTATTACTCGGAAATTGCATACCAGGTCTGTCTCGTTCTTGTGTTTCCATCTGAGAACTCACAGTCATTTGATCGATTTCTTTTGTTCAGAAACTAATGAGCGCAACGTCTGTTTTTAATTAAATTACACAACGAGGAAAGATCTGCAAATGTGATGACGGTAGATGTCAATGCTGTGTAGCTTGATTGCCATATATTTTCATACCCTCACTGTTTAGTTCTACTCAGCGTTAAATTAATTACTGAAAATCTATACATAAAATATTATATCTTATAAAATTTTATGTAGAAACATGAAATTATATAAACACAAACCGATTTAATATTCAAAGATATATTCTTATTATTATAACAGAACATGGGAAATAGTTTGATAATGGTCAATTAAATGTGTGTCAAAAAAGGTGATGATATGATCAATTACTGACAAGCTTAGTATTCTCTGTGCCATTTTTTTTGTGGACTCAGAATGATCAGGTTCCTGTACAGATCCGCGCTTTCTAGAACTTTCAAGAACAACAGTAAAATTGGCCATCATTGAAGGAATACAACATGGCAGAAAATGTGAAAAATGGACAAAAAACTTTTCAAAACTTTTCATTGAATTTTATTTTTCTTGTTTTGGATGAACTTTTAAATATATATTTTAATCACAAATTCATTTTTTATGAAAGAACTGCGAGGAACAATGCCATAAAAAATTTTTACAAATGAACTGCGAGGAACAATGCCAGAAAAATTTTTACGAAACAACTGCGAGGGACAATGCCAGAAAAATTTTTACAGAAGAACTGCGAAGAAAATTGCTAGAAAAAAATTTATAAAAAGACATGCGAGGAACATTGCTAGATAAATTTTTATAAAAGAACTGCGATGAACATTGCTAGAAAGAATTTTATAAAAGAACTGCAAGGAACAATCCCCGAAAAAATTTTATAAAAGGACTGCGAGGAACAATGCCAGAAAATTTTTTATGAAAGAACTGCGAGGAACAATAGCAGAAAAATCTTTATAAAAGAACGGCAAGGAACAATGGCAGATAAATTTTTATAAAAGAACTGCGAGTAACGATGACAGAAAAAATTTTACAAAAGAACTGCAAGGAATAATACCAGAAAAATTTTTATAAAAGAACTGCGAGGAACAATGCCAGAAAGAATTTTACAAAAGAACTGCGAGGAACAATGCTAGAAAAACTTTATAAAATAACTGCAAGGAACATTGCTAGAAAAATTTTGACAAAAGAACGTCGAGGAACAATGCCAGAAAATTTTTTAGGAAAGAACTGCGAGGAACAATGCCAGAAACAATTTTATAAAAGAACTGCGAGGAACAATGTCAGTAAAAATTTTACAAAAGAACTGCAAGGAACATTGCTAGAAAAAAATTTTATAAAAGAATTGCGAGGAACAATGCCAGATAAATTTTTACAAAAGAACTGCGAGGAACAATGCCAGAAATATGTTTATGAAAGAACTGCGAGGAACAATGCCAGAAAAATCTTTACAAAAGAACTGCGAGGAACATTGCTAGAAAAAAATATTACAAAAGAACTGCTAGGAACAATGCCAGAAAATGTTTTATAAAAGAACTGCGAGGAACAATGCCGGAAAATTTTTTACAAAAGAACTGCGAGGAACAATGGCAGAAAAATCTTTACAAAAGAACTGTGAGGAACAATGCCATAAAAATTTTTACAGAAGAACTGCGAGGAACATTGCTAGAAAAATTTTTGTAAAAGAATTGCGAGGAACAATGCCAGAAGAATCTTTACAAAAGAACTGCGAGGAACAATGCCAGAAATATGTTTATGAAAGAACTGCGAGGAACAATGACAGAAAAATCTTTACAAAAGAACTGCGAGGAACAATGTCAGTAAAAATTTTACAAAAGAACTGCAAGGAACATTGCTAGAAAAAAAATTTTATAAAAGAATTGCGAGGAACAATGCCAGAAAAATTTTTACAAAAGAACTGCGAGGAACAATGCCAGAAATATGTTTATGTAAGAACTTCGAGGAACAATGCCAGAAAAATCTTTACAAAAGAACTGCGAGGAACATTGCTAGAAAAAAATATTACAAAAGAACTGCTAGGAACAATGCCAGAAAATGTTTTATAAAAGAACTGCGAGGAACAATGGCAGAAAATTTTTTACAAAAGAACTGCGAGGAACAATGGCAGAAAAATCTTTACAAAAGAACTGTGAGGAACAATGTCATAAAAAATTTTACAGAAGAACTGCGAGGAACATTGCTAGAAAATTTTATGTAAAAGAATTGCGAGGAACAATGCCAGAAAAATCTTTACAAAAGAACTGCGAGGAAAAATGCCAGAAATATGTTTATGAAAGAACTGCGAGTAACAATGACAGAAAAATCTTTACAAAAGAACTGCGAGGAACATTGCTAGAAAATATTTACGAAAGAACTGCGAGGAACATTGCTGTAAAAAATTTTACAAAAGATCTGCGAGGAACATTGCTAGAAAAAAAATTTACAAAAGAACTGCGAGGAACAATGCCAGAAAGTTTTTATAAAAGAACTGCGAGGAACAATGGCAGAAAAATCTTTACAAAAGAACTGTGAGGAACAATGGCAGAAAACATTTTACAAAAGACCTGCCAGTGACAATGCCAGACAAAATTATACAAAAGAACTGCAAGGAACATTGCTAGAAAAAATTTTATAAAGTACTGTGAGGAACAATGCCAGAAAAATTTTTACAAAAGAACTGCGAGGAACAATGCCAGAAAAAATTTTACGAAACAACTGCGAGGGACAATGCCAGAAAAATTTTTATAAAAGAACTGCGAGGAGCATTGCTAGGAAAAATTTTATAAATGAACTGCGAGGGACAATGGCAGAGAAATTTTTATAAAAGAACTGCGAGGAACACTGTCAGAAAAAATTTTACAAAAGAACTGCGAGGAAAAATGCCAGAAAACATTTTACAAAAGAACTGCCAGGAACAATGCCAGAAAAATTTTTACAAAAGAACTGCGAGGGACATTGCTAGAAAAATTTTTATAAAAGAACCCCAAGGAACATTGCTAGAAAACTTTTACAAAATAACGTCGAGGAACAATGCAAGAAAATCTTTTAGGAAAGAACTGCGAAGAACAATGCCAGGAACAATTTTATAAAAGAACTGCTAGGAACAATGCCAGAAAAACTTTACTAAAGAACTGCAAGGAACATTGCTAGAAATATGTTTATGAAAGAACTGCGAGGAACAATGCCAGAAAAATCTTTACAAAGAACTGCGAGGAGCATTGCTAGAAAACATTTACGAAAGAACTGTGAGGAACAATGCCAGAAAAGTTTTTACAAAAGAACTGCGAAGAACAATGCCAGAAAAAATTTTATAAAAGAACTGCGAGGAACAATGCCAGAAAAATCTTTACAAAAGAACTGCGCGAAACAATGCCAGAAAAGTTTTTACAAAAGATTTGCGTTGAACAATGCCAGAAAAATATTTATAAAAGAACTGCGAGGAACAATGCCAGAAAAATTTTACAAAAGAACTGCTTTGAACAATGCCAGAAAAATTCTTACAAAAGAACTGTGAAGTACAATGCCAGAAAGATTTTTACAAAAGAACTGCGAGGGACAATGCCAGAAAAATTTTTATAAAAGAACTGCGAGGAACAATGCCAGAAAAAATTTTATTAAAGAACTGCGAGAAACAATGCCAGAAATATGTTTATGAAAGAACTGCGAGGAACAAAGCCAGATAATTTTTTTAAAAGAACTGCGAGGAACAATGCCAGAAAAATTTTTATAAAAGAACTGCGAGGAACAATGCCAGGAAAATCTTTACAAAAGAACTGCGAGGAACAATGCCAGAAAAATTCTTACAAAAGAACTGTGAGGAACAATGCCAGAAAAATTTTCACAAAAGAACTGCGATGAACAATGTCAGAAAAAAATTTATAAAAGAACTGCGAGGAACAATGCCAGAAAAATCTTTACAAAAGAACTGCGCGGTACAATGCCAGAAAAATTTTTACAAAAGAACAGCGAGGAACAATGCCAGAAAAATATTTATAAAAGAACTGCGAGGAACAATGCCAAACAAAATTTACAAAAGAACTGCATTGAACAATGCCAGAAAAATTCTTACAAAAGAACTGTGAAGTACAATGCCAGATAAATTTTTATAAAAGAACTGCGAGGGACAATGCCAGAAAATGTTTTATAAAAGAACTGCTAGGAACAATGCCAGAAAAAATTTTATTAAAGAACTGCGAGGAATAATGCTAGAAAAATCTTTACAAAAGAACTGCCAGGAACAATGCCAGAAAAATATTTACAAAAGTACTGTGAGGAAAAATGCCAGAAAAATCTTTACAAAAGAACGGCGAGGAACAATGCCAGAAAAAAATTTATAAAAGAACTGCTTTGAACAATGCCAGAAAATTTTTTATAAAAGAACTGCGAGGAACAATTGCAGAAACATTTTTACAAAAGAACTGCGAGGAACAATGCCAGAAAAATCTTAATAAAAGAACTGCGAGGACCAATGTCAGAAAAATCTTTACAAAAGAACTGCTTTGAACAATGCCAGAAAAATTCTTACAAAAGAACTGTTAATTACATTGCTTGAAAAAATTTTACAAAAGAACTGCAAGGGACAATGCCAGAAAAATTTTTATAAATGAACTGCGAGGAACAATGCCAGAAAAATTTTTACGAAACAACTGCGAGGGACAATGCCAGAAAAATTTTTACAGAAGAACTGCGAAGAAAATTGCTAGAAAAAATTTTATAAAAAGACATGCGAGGAACATTGCTAGATAAATTTTTATAAAAGAACTGCGATGAACATTGCTAGAAAGATTTTTATAAAAGAACTGCAAGGAACAATCCCCGAAAAAATTTTATAAAAGGACTGCGAGGAACAATGCCAGAAAATTTTTTATGAAAGAACTGCGAGGAACAATAGCAGAAAAATCTTTATAAAAGAACGGCAAGGAACAATGGCAGATAAACTTTTATAAAAGAACTGCGAGTAACGATGACAGAAAAAATTTTACAAAAGAACTGCAAGGAAGAATACCAGAAAAATTTTTATAAAAGAACTGCGAGGAACAATGCCAGAAAGAATTTTACAAAAGAACTGCGAGGAACAATGCTAGAAAAACTTTATAAAATAACTGCAAGGAACATTGCTAGAAAAATTTTGACAAAAGAACGTCGAGGAACAATGCCAGAAAATTTTTTAGGAAAGAACTGCGAGGAACAATGCCAGAAACAATTTTATAAAAGAACTGCGAGGAACAATGTCAGTAAAAATTTTACAAAAGAACTGCAAGGAACATTGCTAGAAAAAATTTTTACAAAAGAATTGCGAGGAACAATGCCAGAAAAATCTTTACAAAAGAACTGCGCGGAACAATGCCAGAAATATGTTTATGAAAGAACTGCGAGGAACAATGCCAGAAAAATCTTTACAAAAGAACTGCGAGGAACATTGCTAGAAAAAGATATTACAAAAGAACTGCTAGGAACAATGCCAGAAAATGTTTTATAAAAGAACTGCGAGGAACAATGCCGGAAAATTTTTTACAAAAGAACTGCGAGGAACAATGGCAGAAAAATCTTTACAAAAGAACTGTGAGGAACAATGCCATAAAAATCTTTACAGAAGAACTGCGAGGAACATTGCTAGAAAAATTTTTGTAAAAGAATTGCGAGGAACAATGCCAGAAAAATCTTTACAAAAGAACTGCGAGGAACAATGCCAGAAATATGTTTATAAAAGAACTGCGAGGAACAATGACAGAAAAATCTTTACAAAAGAACTGCGAGGAACAATGTCAGTAAAAATTTTACAAAAGAACTACAAGGAACATTGCTAGAAAAAATTTTTATAAAAGAATTGCGAGGAACAATGCCAGACAAATTTTTCCAAAAGAACTGCGAGGAACAATGCCAGAAATATGTTTATGTAAGAACTTCGAGGAACAATGCCAGAAAAATCTTTACAAAAGAACTGCGAGGAACATTGCTAGAAAAAATATTACAAAAGAACTGCTAGGACAATGCCAGAAAATGTTTTATAAAAGAACTGCGAGGAACAATGCCGGAAAATTTTTTACAAAAGAACTGCGAGGAACAATGGCAGAAAAATCTTTACAAAAGAACTGTGAGGAACAATGCCATAAAAATTTTTACAGAAGAACTGCGAGGAACATTGCTAGAAAAATTTTTGTAAAAGAATTGCGAGGAACAATGCCAGAAAAATCTTTACAAAAGAACTGCGAGGAAAAATGCCAGAAATATGTTTATGAAAGAACTGCGAGTAACAATGACAGAAAAATCTTTACAAAAGAACTGCGAGGAACATTGCTAGAAAAAATTTACGAAACAACTGCGAGGAGCATTGCTGTAAAAAATTTTACAAATGATCTGCGAGGAACATTGCTAGAAAAAACATTTACAAAAGAACTGCGAGGAACAATGCCAGAAAGTTTTTATAAAAGAACTGCGAGGAACAATGGCAGAAAAATCTTTACAAAAGAACTGTGAGGAACAATGGCAGAAAACATTTTACAAAAGACCTGCCAGTGACAATGCCAGAAAAAATTTTACAAAAGAACTGCAAGGAACATTGCTATAAAAAATTTTATAAAGTACTGGAGGGAACAATGCCAGAAAAATTTTTACAAAAGAACTGCGAGGAACAATGCCAGAAAAAATTTTACGAAACAACTGCGAGGGACAATGCCAGAAAAAATTTTATAAAAGAACTGCGAGGAGACATTGCTAGGAAAAATTTTATAAAAGAACTGCGAGGGACAATGGCAGAGAAATTTTTATAAAAGAACTGCGAGGAACAATGGCAGAATATTTTTTATAAAAGAACTGTGAGGAACAATGTCAGAAAATTTTTTATAAAAGAACTGCGAGGAGCATTGCTAGGAAAAATTTTCTAAAAGAACTGCGAGGGACAATGGCAGAGAAATTTTTATAAAAGAACTGGTAGGAACAATGGAAGAAAAGATTTTTATAAAAGAACTGCGAGGAACAATGTCAGAAAAATTTTTACAAAAGAACTGCGAGGAAAAATGCCAGAAAAATTTTTACAAAAGAACTGCTAGGAACAATGCCAGAAAAATTTTTACAAAAGAACTGCGACGAACATTGCTAGAAATATTTTTATAAAAGAACCCCAAGGAACATTGCTATAAAAAATTTTACAAAATAACGTCGAGGAACAATGCCAGAAAATCTTTTAGGAAAGAACTGCGAAGAACAATGCCAAGAACAATTTTATAAAAGAACTGCGAGGAACAATGCCAGAAAAACTTTACAAAAGAACTGCAAGGAACATTGCTAGAAATATGTTTATGAAAGAACTGCGAGGAACAATGCCAGAAAAATCTTTACAAAGAACTGCGAGGAACATTGCTAGAAAAAATTTACGAAAGAACTGTGAGGAACAATGCCAGAAAAATTTTTACAAAAGAACTGCCGAAGAACAATGCCAGAAAAAAATTTATAAAAGAACTGCGAGGAACAATGCCAGAAAAATATTTATAAAAGAACTGCGAGGAACAATGCCAGAAAAATTTTACAAAAGAACTGCTTTGAACAATGCCAGAAAAATTTTTACAAAAGAACTGTGAAGTACAATGCCAGAAAAAAATTTACAAAAGAACTGCGAGGGACAATGCCAGAAAAATTTTTATAAAAGAACTGCTAGGAACAATGCCAGAAAAATTTTTATTAAAGAACTGCGAGAAACAATGCCAGAAATATGTTTATGAAAGAACTGCGAGGAACAATGCCAGATAATTTTTTTAAAAGAACTGCGAGGAACAATGCCAGAAAAATTTTTTTAAAGAACTGCGAGGAACAATGCCAGGAAAATCTTTACAAAAGAACTGCGAGGAAATATGCCAGAAAAATTCTTACAAAAGAACTGTGAGGAATTATGCCAGAAAAAATTTTACAAAAGAACTGCGATGAACAATGCCAGAAAAAATTTTATAAAAGAACTGCGAGGAACAATGCCAGAAAAATCTTTACAAAAGAACTGCGCGGAACAATGCCAGAAAAATTTTTACAAAAGAACAGCGAGGAACAATGCCAGAAAAATATTTAAAGAAGAACTGCGAGGAACAATGCCAAAAAATGTTTACAAAAAAACTGCATTGAACAATGCCAGAAAAATTCTTACAAAAGAACTGTGAAGTACAATGCCAGAAAAATTTTTATAAAAGAACTGCGAGGGACAATGCCTGAAAAATTTTTATAAAAGAACTGCTAGGAACAATGCCAGAAAAATTTTTATTAAAGAACTGCGAGGAAAAATGCCAGAAAAATCTTTACAAAAGAACGGCGAGGAACAATGCCAGAAAAAATTTTATAAAAGAACTGCTTTGAACAATGCCAGAAAATTTTTTATAAAAGAACTGCGAGGAACAATTGCAGAAACATTTTTACAAAAGAACTGCGAGGAACAATGCCAGAAAAATCTTAATAAAAGAACTGGGAGGACCAATGTCAGAAAAATCTTTACAAAAGAACTGCGCGGAACAATGCCAGAAAAATTTTTACAAAAGGACTGCTTTGAACAATGCCAGAAAAATTCTTACAAAAGAAATGTGAATTACATTGCTTGAAAAATTTTTACAAAAGAACTGCAAGGGACAATGCCAGAAAAAATTTTATAAAAGAACTGCTAGGAACAATGCCAGAAAAAATTTTATTAAAGAACTGCGAGGAACAATGCCAGATAATTTTTTTTAAAAGAACTGCGAGGAACAATGCCAGAAAAATTTTTATTAAAGAACTGCGAGGAACAATGCCAGAAATATGTTTACAAAAGAACTGCGAGGAACAATGCCAGATAATTTTTTTTAAAAGAACTGCGAGGAACAATGCCAGAAAAAATTTTATAAAAGAACTGCGAGGAACAATGGCAGGAAAATTTTTATAAAAGAACTGCGAGGAACAATGCCAGAAAATTTCTTACAAAAGAACTGTGAGGAACAATGCCAGAAAATTTTTTACAAAAGAACTGCGATGAACAATGCCAGAAAAAATTTTATAAAAGAACTGCGAGGAACAATGCCAGAAAAATCTTTACAAAAGAACTGCGCGGAACAATGGCAGAAAAGTTTTTACAAAAGAACTGCGAGGAACAATACCAGAAAAATATTTATAAAAGAACTGCGAGGAACAATGCCAAAAGTATTTTACAAAAGAACTGCTTTGAACAATGCCAGAAAAATTCTTACAAAAGAACTGTGAGGAACAATGCCAGAAAAATTTTTACAAAAGGACTGCGAGGGACAATGCCAGAAAAATTTTTATAAAAGATCTGCGAGGAACAATGCCAGAAAAATCTTTACAAAAGAACTGCGAGGAACAATGCCATAAAAATTTTTACAAAAGAATTGTGAGGAACAATGCCAGAAAAAATTTTAGAAAAGAACTGCGAGGAACAATGCCAGAAAAATGTTTATAAAAGAACTGCGAGGAACAATGCCAGAAAAATATTCATAAAAGAACTGCGAGAAACAATGCCAGAAAAATTTTTATAAAAGATCTGCGAGGAACAATGCCAGAAAAATCTTTACAAAAGAACTGCAAGGAACAATGCCAGAGAAATTTTTACAAAAGAACTGTGAGGAACAATGCCAGAAAAATCTTTACAAAAGAACTGCGAGGAACAATGACAGAGAAATTTTTACAAAAGAACTGCGAGGAGCAATGCCAGAAAATTTTTTATAAAAGAACTGCGAGGAACAATGCCAGAAAAATCCTTACAAAAGAACTGCGAGGAACAATGCCAGAAAAATCTTTACAAAAGAACTGTGCGGAACAATGCCAGAAAATCTTTTACAAAAGAACTGCGAGGAACAATGCCAGAAAAATGTTTATAAAAGAACTGCAAGGAACAATGTCAGAAAAATCTTTACAAAAGAACTGCGAGAAACAATGCCAGAAAAATTTTATAAAAGAACTGCGAGGAACAATGCCAGAAAAATTTTTACAAAAGAACTGCGAGGAACAATGCCAGAAAAATTTTTACAAAAGAACTGTGAGGAACAATGCCAGGAAAATTTTTTATAAAAGAACTGCAAGGAACAATGTCAGAAAAATTTTTATAAAAGAACTGTGAGGAACAATGCCAGAAAAATTTTTACAAAAGAACTGCGAGGAACAATACCAGAAAAATTTTTACAAAAGAACTGCGAGGAACAATGCCAGAAAAAATTTTATAAAAGAACTGTGAGGAACAATGCCAGAAAAAATTTTATAAAAGAATTGCGAGGAACAATGCCAGAAAAATTTTTACAAAAGAACTGCAGGGAACAATGCCAGAAAAAATTTTTTCGCCAACATTTACACTTAGAGTAAAGTCAACATTTTGAGAGCCTATTGGTTTTCCTATGTATCAATTTGGTCAATAAAGCAAGTTAATTTAATATTAAGTTTTTCTTTTACTCCCACATAACATACATTATATCAGCCATTTGAATCCATTGTGCAGTAATAGGGGATTAAAATTTACTGCATTAAAATATAATAAATATTCAATATCAAATATTTTAAAAATGAAAATTTCGCAAGGATCCATGGCATAGTAAATAAAGTACTTGACAGAATTCAGTTGTAAAGTTACACTCTTCTGAAGATTGATGACCAATCCTCAGTGTGGGCAAAACTCAAAATACAATTGCGAATTACTTAGGGCTTCTACTCAGTAACGGCTGACGGAACGAGAGGATGCTACTCCTCCAATGATTAAATTAAGAGTTTCGTTCGAAATTCTGTGCACATTCCCGAATTCGACAGAAATATTCTGGAGTTCCACAAAAAATATTTTAAAAAATCAAAACGTTTGGAAAATAATACTTTTGACATTAGTCAGAATAAATTTATTTTTAAATCAAATATTTTTATAAAGCAATCTGTGAAGTATTGCGATTGTTTTTAACTTAATTTTAAAAGAAAATAAAACATAAAACTTTATACTTGACTACATGTTTTGTTTTTGTATTCAAGCGAGTTTACCGTTTTCCAATTTTATATCGTCCTGGAAGAAATGGATTTTTGATTCCAACGTGGCATTTCATCATCAGGTGAGTTGTGTTCTTAAAAAAAAAAACGTATATAAAAATCAACAATGATTGCAGCATTGAGTTGGAGGAAACGAAGACGGCAAAAAAACTTCTTTTTTTTTTTAATTCTTATTATTTAACACAGTTGCACCACTTATCAAGGCCGGAAACCACTCAAGGATAAGGGTTAATGAGTACACGGTAGTCAATGGGACAATAATCATTAGTATTGGAAATTTGGTGAATCGGATTACTAAAGGGGACGGCTCATCAAGAACTTGTTAACATTGGACTTGAAGACAACCAAATTGTAGTTAGCTGGAAAGCAGGCAAACAGAAGACAGTTCCATAGGCATGCAGTACGTTTAGGTACAGATAAAGAGTGAGGGAAATTATTGATAGTGATTCCAGCCAGACGAGTGTTTTTCATGAAAGTTTGGTGAGGGGGGACTATAGATTGGAGCTCAGACAAGTACTTGCCATGAAAATAAAGATAAAGTAGAGATAAGCTCACAACATCTCTTCTGTGGGAAAGAGACTGCATAGAAAAGAAAAGGGCATATCTCACTAGGCTACGAAGTCTATTTTGAACTCTGTCAAGGCAGGATAAGCTTTTCTAGCAACTCCTGCCCAAATGTGGCAACAATACTCCTTCTTTCGATGTACCTGGTTCTTATATAGATAGAGAATTGCATCAGCAGTGAGATATCTACTGGATTGATAGGAGCCCACCATTTTCCTAGCGACCTTTGCAATGGATTTGATGTATGTGTTTCATTTCAGACCGGTAGTAAAGGTCAAGCCCAGAAGCTTGTCAAAACATGAAACCTCCCCAAAACGTTTTCAGCTAGACAAGTGTTTCTCGTTAAAGTTTGGCAAGGGGGACCATAGATTGTAGTTCAAACGAGCACTTGTCATGAAAATAACAATAAAGCAGAGACAGGCTTACAACATCTCTTCTGTAGGAAAGATGTTGCAAAGAAGAGAAAAGGGCATCCTCCACTATGCTACAAAGTCTATTTGGAATTATGTCAAGGCAGCCTGCCCAGATGTGGCAACAGTACTCCATCCTTGAACATACTTGGCACTTATACAAGTAGTTAATTGCATCAGCAGTGAGATATCTACTGGAGCAGCATTTTTCCAGCAACCTTGGCAACAGATTTGATGTACATGTTCCATCTCAGATCAAGAGTAAAGGTTTGACCTAGAAGCTTGTCAAACATGGAACCTGACTTAGATATTGTCGTCATATAACGCATCTAAAGAAAATTCCTAGTGATTAAAATGCATCCCATTAATGTGCGTTTGAAAATAGGAATAATACAAAATATTTTGTGTTTAAAATGGGGAATATTTACTGCAGACAATTGAAAAATGTCATATTATATTATTTCCATTTTTTTACTTTGCATATCTGCACATCTTTTAAAATATAATTGTTATACATAATTTTAAAAGAAAATTTCTTCTGTTAAAATGAGTACCTTCTGATTGAAATGGGTATTACAAAAAAAATTTTAAAAAATCACTGCAGACTACTGAAAAATTGCAATTTTCATTTCTTACTCTGTCAACATAAAAATGTACACATTTCTACACAAATTATTGTAGTAGTTGTTCTCGGCCTTCGGGCCAAGATCAAAGTGTAGTATCTGTTCCGACAGATACTGCAAGCTATGACTAGCAAAGACCAGATGTGGGGGAAACCCCACATGCCTGACCTTTAACCAGTTCCCATTTCCCACCTCTCGGGAGCTGGTCCCCTTTTTCCCATCCCCCTCCCTTCACTCCTCACATTAAAAATTGGCCTTGTGCCTAATTTGCTCGGTGGGGGAGGAAATAAATACCATCTGTTCCGACAGATACTGCAAGCTAGGACTAGCTATGACTAGCAAAGACCAGATGTGGGAGCAACCCCACATGCCTGACCTTTAACCAGTTCCCATTTCCCACCTCTCGGGAGCTGGTCCCCTTTTTCCCATCCCCCTCCCTTCACTCCTCACATTAAAAATTGGCCTTGTGCCTAATTTGCTCGGTGGGGGAGCAAATAAATACCATCTGTTCCGACAGATACTGCAAGCTAGGACTAGCTATGACTAGCAAAGACCAGATGTGGGGGCAACCCCACATGTCTGACCTTTAACCAGCTCCCATTTCCCACCTCTCAGGAGCTGGTCCCCTTTTCCCCTTCCCCCTCCCTTAACTCCTCACATTAAAAATTGGCCTTGTGCCTAATTTGCTCGGTGGGGGAGCAAATAAATACCATCTGTTCCGGCAGATACTGCAAGCTATGACTAGCTATGACTAGCAAAGACCAGATGTGGGGGAAACCCCACATGCCTGACCTTTAACCAGTTCCCATTTCCCACCTCTCGGGAGCTGGTCCCCTTTTTCCCTTTCCCCTCCCTTCACTCCTCACATTAAAAATCGGCCTTGTGCCTAATTTGCTCGGTGGGGGAGCAAATAAATACCATCTGTTCCGGCAGATACTGCAAGTTATGACTAGCTATGACTAGCTATGACTAGCAAAGACCAGATGTGGGGGCAACCCCACATGCCTGACCTTTAACCAGCTCCCATTTCCCACCTCTCGGGAGCTGGTCCCTTTTTTCCCTTCCCCCTCCCTTCACTCCTCACATTAAAAATCGGCCTTGTGCCTAATTTGCTCGGTGGGGGAGCAAATAAATACCATCTGTTCCGGCAGATACTGCAAGCTATGACTAGCTATGACTAGCTATGACTAGCAAAGACCAGATGTGGGGGCAACCCCACATGCCTGACCTTTAACCAGCTCCCATTTCCCACCTCTCGGGAGCTGGTCCCTTTTTTCCCTTCCCCCTCCCTTCACTCCTCACATTAAAAATCGGCCTTGTGCCTAATTTGCTCGGTGGGGAGCAAATAAATACCATCTGTTCCGGCAGATACTGCAAGCAAAGACCATATGTGGGGGCGACCCCACATATAAGACCTTGGTCAATGTAGGGGCAACCCTTCATACCAATTGTCACTATCCAGCTCCCCTACTCCCCGGGGAGTTAATCCCCATTTCCCCTTCACTCCTCACATTAAAAATCGGCCTTGTGCCTAATTTGCTCGGTGGGGGAGCAAATAAATACCATCTGTTCCGGCAGATACTGCAAGCAAATACCAGATGTGGGGGAAACCCCACATACCTGACCTTTAACCAGTTCCCATTTCCCACCTCTCGGGAGCTGGTCCCCTTTTTCCCTTCCCCCTCCCTTCACTCCTCACATTAAAAATTGGCCTTGTGCCTAATTTGCTCGGTGGGGGAGCAAATAAATACCATCTGCAAGCAAAGACCATATGTGGGGGCAACCCCACATATAAGACTGTGGTCAATGTAGGGGCAACCCTTCATACCAATTGTCACTATCCAGCTCCCATACTCCCTGGGGAGTTGGTCCCCATTTCCCCTTCACTCCTCACTTTAAAAATCGGCCTTGTGCCTAATTTGCTCAGTGGGGGAGAAAATAAATACCTCAAAGTGTAGTATCTGTTCTGCAGATGCTGCACTTAAGATAATTTGTACCAGTCAATGGAGGGGAAACCCTCTATACTGGGGCAATTATTATTTTTGGTAACCAGAGTGCCCCATTTTTGCCTACTTTTAGGGGAGCTGGTTTTTACCCCACATTAAAAACGGCCTTGCACCTAATTTGCTTCGGTGGTGAAGCAAATAAATATATATATAATTTACAATTTCCATTCAACAAAAATGAGAACAATTATTATGTGTTTAAAATTGGGAATAATAAGAAAAATCATAAGCTCTGTCTAATGCAAACAGAAAAATATTACTTTTGATTATTTAATCAATGTTTGTTGACATAAATATGCACAGATTTTTATAAAAATCTAATTGTCATACATCAATTTTAAAGAATATCCCGTTCTAATTACAAAAAAATCAAAATAAGCTCTCTTTAAAAATTTGATAAGAATACCCCCCTCCCCATCTTAAGTTTATGGGGGGGGGGCATTCAAGGGAACATGAACTCCCATACTAAACATTTTGTCTCTACTTTAACAAGATTTAAGCCAATGATACCAAATCACAGATTTACAGGATCTTATATAGAAGTTTTGTTGTCCAGCAACAATTTCGTCAGTCACAATTTTTCAATTAGTGACGTTTTTTTTTTAAACATAATAAAAAATTTTCACTTCAAAGGAACCTTAACTATTTTTAGAAATGGAGAATATTGCATTAATAATAAATAATAAATTTCCAACAAATAAAGTGGTTGTCATGCTTGGAAATTGAAACCTTCATATCTTCAGTCTGACAGCTTTTTGAACTTTCATATTATTTAGACTACTGTTCATCATCTTGAGTGCAGTGAAAATAACATTCAAGATGATCTAAATAATATGAATTATCAATTGTTTCAAATATTCAGAAACATAATATTTGGACTTTCTTATAAATATAACGTAAAGCATTACCTTAAAATAATTATAGCTTTGGCCTGACATAATATTTAATTTACTAGAATTAATGGGCCCTACAGACCCATTAATTCTAGTTTGATCAAATTCTGACCAATTTTAAAATTAATGGGATTTTAATTGCACAAGATTAAATTTTTTTCTGTGTTATTCAGTTGTACGAGTTCTTTTCATGAGAGTAGTGTGTCCACGTGTATTTATTAAAAGATTTAGTACTTGTGCAGTTTATGAACCATGGTGAAATAATGTTATTTAGAAAGCCATTCTAACAATTTTAATGAACAAAAGATACCATGAAAATGCTGCCAATCAGCTGGGGTGAATCTGGCTACCGGGATGACTTTAAAGCTATTAAAAAATAAATAAAATAAAAATAATAATGTGTAAATAATATATCTCTGCTTTTTTTTTTTTTCGCATGGGAGGCACCACTTATCAAGGCCTGAAAGCCACTCGAGGATAAGGGTTAATGAATGTAAGGTGGTAGTTTAGTAATCATTAATGGTGTCAATTCGGTGATTGTAAGGTGGTTGTTTAGTAATCATTAATGGTGTCAATTCGGTAGAATTTGAGGAGACGGCTCAACAATTCGGTAGAATTTGAGGGGACGGCTCAACAAGAACTTGTTTACATTGGATTTGAAGACTACCATATTGTATTCAACCGGGAAGCAGGCTGAAAACTTCTAGTAAAGAAGCTTTGTTCATGTAATCTGCATTTAGATTTAGGCACAGATAGAGAGTGGGGGAAATTGTTGATAGTGGTTATAACTAGTCGAGAGTTTTTGTGAAAGTTTGGCAAAGGGGGAACCATAAATTGAAGTTCAGTCAAGCACTTGCCATGAAAATAATGATAGAGCAGAGACAGGCTTGCAACGTCTCTTCTGTGGGGAAAAAAAGTTACAGGGAAGAGAAAAGGGCATCATCTACTAGGTTTTAAAACCAGTTTTGAACTCTATCAAGGCTGGATAAGGTGCACCATGCAGATCCTGCCCCGATGTGGCTACAGTACTCCATTTTAGGATGTACCGGGCTCTTATACAGATAGGGGATTGTGTAAGCAGTGAGATACCTACTGGAGCAGTAGAGTCATCCAACCATTTTTCCAGTGATCTTAGCATTTTAAACATAATTTTCAGGTCCTATATGATTTAATAATTTTAGACATATTATGATGCAGTATCAAATATTTACTGCAGAGTTATTTACGCATTATTAAAAGGTTGGAACGATAAATTTGTTGCCATAAAGAAAACGACATTACAGCTTTATTTTAAAACTTTTATTGAAAAAAATCAATTCAGGTAACTTGATTATGTAGTAGAGCTGACATCTATTGAATGTAGCCGCCTTCAGCTCAAATCACCACCTCGATACACGTCCGGTTCCACAAGCGTCGGCGATGATCAGGCTGGCTTTGGTGGTGTGGGAGGTCATGTTGGTGATGTTCTTGATGTATAACCAAACAAAGTCGTTCCAGCAGGTTCAGCTTGGGAGAGGAGGGAGGGCAATGAGAGAAAGGTATAAAGTCATAGCACTCCTTTTGAAGCAAAGTCTGCGTTTCTTTGGACTTGTAGGCCAGCATTGAGTTCTGTTGCCACACCCGGGATCAGTCAGTGACTACCTGATTGCATCAGGGAATCACCATACTCTTATGTACATCCAGGTACACTTTGGTGTTGACTTTCAAGCCGACTTTGAAGATGTGAGGTGGTATGATGTGGCCCTCACTTGAAACCACACCAAAGACCATAAGTGTGGTCAGAAACTTTGTTTTCATTACCCTGGGCACGTCCCTGTTATTCATGGCAATCCAGCAATGCATGTTGAAGGTGTTGGCAATTGTCCTGTTCTCATAACTTGGATCAATAGAGAGCATGAGTTGTACAGTGGCGCATCTCCAATCTTGCTCGTTGAACATTGTGTCACTTTTAGACATAATAGAAGGCTCCTATCACTCTTGGGATTTGTACACAACTGGCCAACTAGTTAGATGGTCTGCAGCAAAAAAAGAAAACTGGTTTTTATCAAATGGAAATGGAATCATGTCTTTTCTAGGATGACAATTTTATCGTTCTGTAATGTATTTTTTTTTTTTTTGTAATGGCTCAAAGTAATCCTGAGTGGCCAGAGTCACCCCAGCTTACAGTACTTATGCAGAATACAGATCGTGCTGAAAAAATCATATTTAGAAACGCATTCTTAATAAATGTGGTGGGAAGCTATTTTAACTATTTAACTGTACTTTCACCTAAGAATTTAATACACAAAAGATACCTTAAAACCGAATTTGACTTGAAAATCCTATGTAAAAAAATTGCATGGCCCGTGTTCGACAGGAGTAACAAAGATTTAAGGGTTTCTTTGGATTATTCCACCTTCATCCATTCATAGACTTTTTCTGTTACTAGAATCATGCAGAATGTGTATGGTTTTCTTTTTTAAGAGAAAAATTTTGATAAACTCAATCCTGTTTTTAAAAATGCATATTTGCATTGAAGTTTCGCAGTTTTATTTAGATGTTAGTTTCATATATATCAAATAAATGACAAAAGCCTATATTCCAAATTTCAAAATGGTAACCATCTTACTATTTATTCCTTTAAGTATGTTTGACATGCACAATTCTTAACAGCACCCGTTTCGTAGTGAAAAATCATTCAATTATTATATAAATCAATGAATTCATTTTGCCCTTGACTCATCAGAAAAAAAGCACATAAATTTTCAAAGAAAATTGATATATATATATCTACAATTATATAAATGCAATTTTTTCTGTGTGTATATGTGCATGAGTTCATTCCATATAGAGTCCGAAACGGGTGAACAGATTTTCTTTAAAATTTACAGAACTTTACCGTATAAGTCTGGGAGTGATTTTAGTTAAGTTTTGTCTCAGAATACCCCCCGATAATTACCAATAATTAATAATCGAAACCGCTATTTTAATTTATCTATCATCAGTAAAACCATTTTTTCCATGTCGTTGCTTAGCAACAATGATAGAACAACGGGCAACAAAAATTCTACTGTGGGTAAGTTGGTAGCGTGTTTTTTTTTTATTTATTTATTTTTTTATATATTTTTTTTTTTATGTGTGATGTGGTCCGTAGGTTCAAACTGCTCACGTAAATTTCTTAATTTTTTTTTTTTTTATTAACTGCAAAGAATTTTATAAGACTTGAAAACTTACTTTTTTTTTTTTTTGCATGATATAGTCTGCAGGTTCAAACACGCACATAAATTTCTTAATGTTTTTTTGTTAACAAAAAAGTTTATATAAAATAATTTTATAAAAGAAACAGTAGGTTCTCTAGAGTGAAATGTAGAATAACATATATTTTGGACTAAGTTACTGCACATGGAGGCATGTGAAGCTTCCTTCTGGGCGATTTCACGAATTTCGATGACAATAAAAATATAGGAGTGTGAAATATTCGTTAATCATCATTCAATCCCAGGAAATGTCGGGTCTTCCTGCTAGTATACTATATATAAAACTGTGGCAAGATATTGATTCTGTTCTTCATTCATTTCATATGAATCAGAGTATTCTATTGTTGGCATTAGTTTCCCAGAATTTTTTCTAGAAAAACACTGGGTACTTGCAGACTATGGAATTGTTGGAATCTGCATGGATCAATTTCATTCACTTACATTGTAATCTGACAAAAAAAGGCATGAACTCTTCTTCCCAGCTTAAAACAAATAAGTCCTGTGTTAGGAATCTTTCATAAAATGTACTGTTTTGGAATTAAAGAACCTCATAAAAAGGGTTCATATGTCTGTAAAACAGAAAATGCATGCAGAATGCCTTTATAATCTTCACTGATTTAAAAATCTTCTACCAAACACTATTTAAAATGTGTAAATAAAAAACAAAAAATAAGTGAAGCATGATCCTCCGGGAGTGCACATTGAACGAGGCATAAAAAAATGACAAACTTTAGCATTTGCTCCCTCCCCATTTTAGCCCTCAAAGTGTCAAATATTGTTGAAAATGAACAAACTGTGCAGTTTTTGGACTTAACATGTAAATTTGAGTTCTGCACCATGCAAAAAAAGAAATGACTAAGTCCATCTTACCCCCCCCCCAATTAGCCCCAAAAGTCCCCAAAGCCTTAACATATTTAAATTGAGTACAGCACCATTCAAAACTGCTAAATAGACATATACAGAAAATTTTGGACAAATATGGTAAAATATTCCCAAAAATGGAGTGTTTTTATTAATCCTAAAAGAGCCCTTGGGGCACACCCAAGAGTTACTGCGAAGTATAGACAAAATTATATAGAAATCAGTTACAACTTTTCAGAAAGTCCAAGGAATCAATTTTTTTTAATAAGCACAAAAGTGTCAATTTCAGGCATTTTATCCCGAAAGGCACCCGGGGGGGCGGGGGGGGGACAACCGGAGTTTTCCCAGAAAATCCATTCTGTTACTTTTTTTTACTCATATCATGTTTAATGCTTGTGCAAAATTTCAAAACATTCCAAGGCGTTGTTATTGAGAAAAATGCGGACAGATGAACGGACGAACAGACAAAGGTTTACCCTCCTTTTGTCGGGGGACCAAAAAATAAACAAACTCAATCATGTATGTAAATATGTTTTCAATTTTTTTTCCTTTTTTTAGAAAAATAAATCCAGAACACTAACATGGAAAGAACAGAGTAAAATATTTCATTGAATTAAAAAAATATTTGATTTTATTGGTTGGTCAAGAGCAAGTCATATTTGTAGAAGTTTGAAGTCAGGGTTGAACTTTTTAAACCTGCTGCAAAGGTTAGATTTTCTTACCTCAGGGATGGAGTCAGCATATTTTTCAGGGGTCAGATTTTTCACCTGACTTCTACTTTCTGGGATGAGGAAGTCTAACTCAGAATTTTTTTTTTAAGAAAACGGAACAAAGTTTTCTTTTTTAAACAATGGGAGTCGGATTTTTACAGTTTATTCTTCATCTGTGTAGTAAATTGATATTTCATAAACAAATTCACTGTTAACTACGGTGAAAGGGAGATAACTCAATTGAGAATACTTGGCACTTTTATATTAGGACGAAATTTTAGAAATCGTAAAACTAAATTTCACATGAAAAAAATGGTATCTACATATTGCTCATATTTTTAAGATGATTATATCCAAAAATTATGAAAATCAATAAAGTAGAAAATTATTTATTAAAGAAAATAAAAAATAGAATTTAATGAAAACGATCATAAGATACAGGAGAGTTAAAAAAGGTCATTTTCAGTTTCAATTTAAACAAGATGGTGGCAGTTTTTCACCTGCTAACACAATTAAAGTTGTTTTTTTAATAATTCAGTAATATTCAGGTAATTTCGACTGCATAATTTGGAAGGTAACATTGTAATTTATTAGAAATGACAAAAAAAAAAAAAATCAGTAGAAACTATAGTTTTTTTTATCTGAAAACTGTTTATTGACTACAAAATTTCGTCCTCTAATAGTGAAGAAGCGCCGAATATTTCAAATTTTAAAATGACGCTGAATCTGATTATATTGTTTACCTCACCTCAAAAAATGGCAGAACACATCACCGTGTTCTTCGCCTAAATTCATGTGAAATTTGGAACTAATTTTTGTCTTCTTTCCAAGAAGAACGCTACAAATTCCAATATAAATACAAAGGAGGATCAAAACAGCAAGAAAAATCTTTCTCTCTGCTCCATCATGCAAGATACATAAAAATCTTTGTTCAGCACAAATGTCTCAAAACTTAACATATTTACTGTATGAGATGAACAAATCTAGATGAATGTTTAATTTCTCTACTAGATCTTGAGTTATTTATAGAGCAGGTGACTTAGAATTGTTTGAAATGTTTACAGTTGAAGAAAAATTCATTTTTTTAATACTATTAGCAATAGCACAATTAGTTTCACTATTAAAGATTGCCTTTTTAAGCCGATCTATGCTGTGTTGTGTTGTGTCCGCCATTAATATCAATCACAAAATACTTAGAACATTTTCTCAGCACTTTGTAAGGACCGGAATCCGGTAGCTGAAGGCAAGCAGATACTCCATCATCTCCATAAAAATACGTGTCCATAAATTTACACCCTGGGGGATGTGAGCAGTTATATTTTGAGACCAAAGCATGTATAATTTCTTAATACATTTTTCTGACAGAACTCATTCAATTTTATTCTTGTCAATGCAATGTGAATTTTTATAATGCATCAATAACTGACCAAAATGTAACGTTTTTCTTTACTTTTCTAAAGTTGTCGAATTCATCTCAAACACTCTGTATACTGTACTTTGACAACAAAAGTTAAAAGCAATTTCACAACTTTTTTTTTTTAAGACTTGATATTTAAGAAACACAAAACAAACCAATATTTTTATTAATTATTTTAATATCTAAACTGTCATTTACTTCTGCAAGGTTTTCTAACAGAAATACAATGGCACCTGTACAAAATAAGCATCTAAAACAAAACCTTTCATTCTGCGGGTTCAAATGTGTAGTGGACAATAGGTTTGCCTTCATCTTTCAACCCTTTTTCTACACGCAAGTCATTAAACGGATACTGCTTCGGCATCTGAAATTATAAAGATAAACATTTTATCATTTTTAATTATCAAAGTGACAATTATTATTCTATCAATATCCAATTGCTGAGAGATTAAGTAAAAACGGTGCATCTCGCAAACAATGCATAAAGGGAAAACATTCAAATGTTTGTCAATAAGTTTGTCTCATATTTATACAGCCAACAACTAATATGCAATATACGAAAGGCAGTTCAAAAGTAATGTCTCCTATTTTTTTTTTTATTCTGCTCAAATGAGTCAGAGGAGATTACAAATTGCATTCTTATGATAACTTATGCATTCATGGCCTGAAAGGTTCATCTCTGTTGCAGATATTAACGGTGTGAGACCCTAAGAAAGCAACCCTGTCATGGACATGTGTCAGAAGCAGAAATGTATTGAATTCCTCCATGCAGAAAAAAATTTAACCAATCACCATACATCAGCACCTGTTGAACATTTACACAGCCGATGCAGTTGATGTCAGCAAAGTTAGGAGATGGGTTCATCCATTTTAAAATGGCAACAAAGATGTGATTGGCAAAGTGCACTCCAGACCTCCATGCACAGCCACCACACCATTGCTGGCAAAAGTGCATTGAGAATAGTGATAACTATGTAGAAAAATAAATTATGGAACACAAAAGGTTGCTCGTTTTAATGGTACCACTCTAACTTTCATAGATCTTCCAACTTTTCTTTTAGTTAAAAAATAGAATGCATTACTTTTGGAACGACCCTCATATGTACAAATAATAATAGATAACACATATACA
This sequence comes from Euprymna scolopes, assembly GCF_053919585.1. NCBI lineage: Eukaryota > Metazoa > Mollusca > Cephalopoda > Sepiida > Sepiolidae > Euprymna > Euprymna scolopes. Next base: position 16,383,051 of record NC_136491.1, on the reverse strand, counting down.
ATTAAAAGTAGTCAGGTTGCAGTTATATCTTAAGGTGTATGATTGAGGGGTATGACTGAAATGTATGATTGAGGGGTATGACTGAAAAGTATAATTGAGGGGTATGATTGAGGGGTATGATTGAAATGTATGATTGAGGGGTATGATTGAAATGTATGATTGAGGGGTATGACTGAAATGTATGATTGAGGGGTATGACTGAAATGTATGATTGAGGGGTATGACTGAAATGTATGATTGAGGGGTATGACTGAAATGTATGATTGAGGGGTATGATTGAAGTGTATGACAATATACATTGTTCTGACAAACCCCTGTACAGAGAGACCTTAGACATTCGAGGATAGTGTCTAGCAGGCATTTCATCTAGAGATCATCAGGTGACTAGAAACTGACTTCTCAGCATATGTGAATGCACAGAGAAGGATGAATTGTGAAACGAGTGTAAATCCCATAAAGGAAGGTGAGATAAGTCAGTTTGTCATTTAATCAAGTAACAATAAATGATCGACAAAATGCGAAAAGTGATTTTTATCTTTAATTAAAATTCTTCTCAATAACTTTTCATAATTTTTAGTAAGCATATTTATTTTTGCTGGATACATAACTAGATCAAAGAGTTTTTATTTAAAATGCGATTTTCATATGCATCCCATACTGCATGAGCACCACTTTACATTTTCCTCCAAACTTAAACCACAATAATTTAAGGTTAGGATTAAAATAGTATTATTGAATATTTTTTTTAAATAATCAAATTCAAAATAGTTCATCTTAATTGTACTATTAAACCTGATTTTTCTTACATCAGACATCTTTTCCCTCTGCAACTTAAACTCTAGAAGACAATGGCTGAGTGTTAATTGTGCTATGGAAGAAACTGAAGTCTAAACCACTGCTCCACGTTACTAAATATCAGTTTGGGGATATTAATTATAAAACTAACAGATACTTAAAACTATATTCTGTATAAGTATATTAGTTGTGGTACTTTTGCACTTTATGCACCGGATTTCCATAAATATTGGATTGGGCTCAACTAGCAGCTGATGTAATTCACTGGAATATGCCAAGCACATATCAAGTTGATCAGCAAATGAAAAAGTGATAATAAATGTGCTTAGTTAATAAAAACCGAAGCAGACGACTTAATAAAATTGGAAGAAAAAAATTTAGTTTCACATACAAATTTAATCGGTTTAACCCTAAAAAAAAAAAAAATTTCAACAGTTTTCCTAAAAGTTCTTACAATTTAAAAAATAAAAAATAAATTCAAAAGTTTGCTTAACAATAAACATTAAAACTTACTAATCCAGTGTGTAAAATGCTAATGTACCCTAGTTGTGCATACCCGTTTCAACCAAGACGCTTTGAATTCCCCCTTGATATATTCTCAACATTGGATTCTGCAGTAAGTGGCACAGTACAGAACCAGTTAATATATTTGTAAATCAATAGAGCATGTGAAGCACTGTAACAAGAGCGCATATGAGTGCATGTGAAAATATCAGATGGCTAGCGAAGGTATGAGCAGCAGTCGTTTGAGCATTATGCAAATCAGCAAGTGTGCGCAAACTTGCGTGATGCAAAAGAAAAAAAGGACAAAGGAGAGAACATTGGCTGAAGAGAAGAAAAGTGTGCATCAGGCAAAATGGACGTGTGGCCCCATGGTGGCGGTGTGAAACTTTTAAGCTGGTGTTGAGACGGCAGGGTTTTGTTAATCTCATGGCAGACGTAATGTGACAGAAAAAAAAAAAACAAGAATCAGGCATTGTTTGGAAACAATGGTAATAGATGCCTTTTGCTAAAAGAGAAAGAAAAAAAAGCAGAGTTGGATTTATTTATTTAATTTTGTTTGTTCCTGTGACAGTACCTACGTTAAGCAATTACCTAGAAATGATGTCTCAATAAAAAAACATTGGTTTCACCTCACTGACATTAGAAAAAGTGTGTGCAGCCTATAAAAACTTTGCCTCACTTAAGATAATGACTTCCAAAGTGGTCAAACATGATTACGGAGAAAATGTTTTTTCTTTTAAAACAAACTAAGAATGCGAGTCCCCCTCTACAAGTGAAAAATTTACTTTCACCATGATTAATGTTTGTGCAAAATTTCAAAAACACTCATATTATTGAGAAAAATGCAAACAGACGAACAATTTGGCAGCAATTTCACTCCTATAATCCCCCTAGGGAGGCAACCAGTTATCCGAAAAATTCATTCAAGCAAAAATTCACTTTCACCATGACTAATGTTTGTGCAAAATTTCAAAAAAGAATTCAAGACGTGGTTATTTAGAAAAGTGCGAACAGACGAACAGGAGTGAATTACTAGGTTCAATCCCTCCTTTGTCGGGGGCCAACAAACATTAAAAAGCTTAAATTTTAAAAGTTGTATTGTTGAAACATGTTTTTCACAATCAAAACCGTTTACAAAGCCTCACTGGAACAAAAAGAAATATGAGACATTAGATTAATATGGAATGGGTGAAATAGCATTGCAAAACTAATAAATACCACCAAACACGATAAAAGCAATTTTTTTACTAAAGAATAAAAAAAAAGAGATAAAATAAAATTTACTTACCACTGCCATATGTAGTTTAATTGGTGAGACAAGATATGCTCCAAGGGCTACACCTCCCATGATTCCAATAAACATTAAAAATTGTTGCCATCTACAATAAATATAAATAGTTATATGAAATTTCATGGTCACAGGCAAACACAATATTTTAAAAATGCAGGGGAGATAATCCAATTTTCATGAAATGTTTAGCAATGCACTAATAAAAATGCAATGGTTATTTTATTAGAAAACTTATTTGAAATATTTTTACATTAATACAATATTTTATCATCAAAACAGCTCATTCATTAAAGTTGTGTGACACAAAATATGGGAAGATGATACCATCGTGAAAGGAGGAGGTAATACATGAGAGAGCAATATCATGACGAACAAACACTACCCCGCCCTCTAAAAAAAGAATTAGTTAATGCTAGGGAGGAGGATATTACGAAAACAAAATAGATAGTACATTAACCTCCCTTCACCTATAAAAATAGAAAAAGGTAGTTTCTTTGGAATATGGTCTGATGACAACAGAAGGACTGTAAAATATGTACAAAATGTCAATGCTGTGACCAGGATTCGAACCTAGGTTAGCATGGCCATAACGTGGGGTCCTAACCTCTAGACGATCACGGCTAACACTGACGTCTGTCGCTCTTGGCAGAAAGACACATGACTACTGTCAAACTATTGAAAAATAAGGAGGAAACTTGAAATTCTCACGCATGCGCAAAAATACACTATAGCAACCATTGTTAAATGCAGCTGAATCTCTTCGCTCGCTAAGAAAAGTAGATCAGACCAGTTCTTCTAAGAACTCACCAAACGCCAAAGGAAATAAGTTAAATTAACCGCAAAAGAAACTGCAAGAAAGTCATCTTCTAAGAACTCACTGGAAGCTGACCAAAAAGAATCAAAATCCAAGCTCTAGCCACAAAAATAACTAGATATTGTGGCTACTATACACAATCTACTAATAAAAACAAGTAAGTTTTCTAAAATAAACTACAATAAATTAACCAAGTAACCTCACACTGTCACTGATTAGGACTTCATATAAAGATAACAACTACACTATTGGTGTATATACCATTCCACACTTTAACTATTAGTGACGGGGCAGTATCTCAATTCTATGAGAGTTGTCTTGCTATAATATAAGTGATATCATAGTAAGATACACATAAGTGTTATATGTTTACATTTAATAAAAAATGCCAAAGTCAGCACGTAGTAAAAAAGCTCAGAGAAATATAGACTATGAAAAAAACAAAGTCAAGGTATTATCTGAGCAAAAAGAATACTATCAGAAAAATGCTGAAATAATAAAAATTAAGTATCATGCAAATCCTGAGGCAAAGAAGGCTGCCTCACGTGCTGACTCAAAAGCACGGTATAACAGGGATCCCGAGGGGAAAAAAACTGCCTCACGTGCTCTTTATAACAAAGAACCAGAAAAAAAGAAGGCTGTCTCACGTGCTGACTCAAAAGCACGGTATAACAGGGATTCTGAGGAGAAAAAAGCTGCCTCACATGCTCTTTATAACAAAGAACCAGAAAAAAAAGAAGGCTGCCTCACGTGCTCTTTATAACAAAGAACCAGAAAAAAAGAAGGCTGCCTCACGTGCTGACTCAAAAGCACGGTATAACAGGGATTCCGAGGGAAAAAAAGCTGCCTCACGTGCTCTTTATAACAAAGAACCAGAAAAAAAGAAGGCTGCCTCACGTGCTGACTCAAAAGCACGGTATAACAGGGATCCCAAGGGGAAAAAAGCTGCCTCATGCACAAACTATTATAAATATAAATATCAAAAACTGCCAAATCTTTGCCAAAACGCCAAAGAATGAACCAAGAAAAATTTAATAGTGAAGGTATGAACATTTTAGAACTTTATAATACTCTAACTGTTTTATCAGAGAGGCGGTAGCACTCTCTATGTAATATAGAACCGATGGACGACCAAGAGGCAACTCCTAAGGCCCAAAACCCAAAGACCTAAAACCCAGCAGGAAGTGACCTGCTACTAATGAACCGCCTCCTAAAAAAGACAATACTATCATGAATGTAAGTTTAAAAATAAGACTGTAAGTAAAAATACTAATTAACAAGAATAAAAAAGCATTGGAAATGCAAAAGGATATAGGGATGGTATGCCAAAAAGTATACAAACAAGATAGCTATGAATGGCTAGGCACATGGAAATAGAATTGCATCCAAAGTATAGCCCTATAGCTTTTTACAATCGTAATGATGGCACGGAATGAAGATTGGAGAAAAGCTATAGGGCTATACTTTGGATGCAATTCTATTTCCATGTGCCGAGCCATTCATAGCTATCTTGTTTGTATACTTTTTAGCATACCATCCCTATATCCTTTTACATTTCCAATGCTTTTTTATTCTTGTATATATATATATATATACATAACATATATGTATGTGATACATATATATATATACATAACATATATGTGATACATATATATATATACATGTCATATATACATATATATATATATACATGTCATATATACATATATATATATACATGTCATATATATATATATATATATACATAACATATGTATGTGATACATATATATATACATGTCATATATATATATATACATAACATATGTATGTGATACATATATATATACATGTCATATATATATATATACATAACATATGTATGTGATACATATATATATACATGTCATATATATATATATACATAACATATGTATGTGATACATATATATATACATGTCATATATATATATATATATATATATATATAACATATGTATGTGATACATATATATATACATATACATAACATATATGTATGTGATATATATACATATACATAACATATGTATGTGATACATATATATATACATGTCATATATATATATATAACATATATGTATGTGATACATATATATATATATACATAACATATATGTATGTGATACATATATATATATACTAGCTGTACTTTGCCACGCGTTGCTGTGGCTCAATTTGGTGTAATGGAAAATTCTAATAAAGAGAAAATGCACGTTTCTTATATTCTAAAAAAAAAAAAAAAAAAAAAAAAGGGCAAAAAAAATGGTACTCACTCTACGGCTCCAGTACGTATATCACTGATACATACTTGAGCCGTAGAGTATGACCCCGATCCTCGGGATTACCGTCAATCATGACTTGGGCTCGACCAACAATCAGTGGATAAAGCTGAACGTAGCAAAAATGTTGAAACGCTAAATGTTTTTTTTTTTTGTTTTCTGTATACAAAAATGTGAGTTAGTAATTAATATTTGAGTGATTAGGGGGGGGGGGGGGGGTACTATACACAGATTCGAAAAAGTCGTCCAAAAACAAATAAATGAAAGCAAAGGTAAGGTAAGTTTACGTTTCTGGATAATTGTTTAGTGTTTTTATGTAATGTAAAATGTTTAATCGGCTGGAAAAACAGATAGGGTTACAGACTGTTGAATACGTTAAGTTTGGGAAAGTAAGTTAAAAACTAAAAACTATACAATACAGTGTCAAAAACCCACCAAATATATGTTACCATGACATAGGCTGACATAATCGGTGGGTTTGTGACAGTATTTTGTATAGTTTTTTAGTTTTAACTCACTTTCTCTAACTTAACGTAATCAACAGTGTCCGCCACCATTTGTATCTTTCAAATACACCGATAAAAACTGTTTTTCGAGCCAACTAAACGTTACATTAAATGAAAAGGGTTTGTATTACTAAACACAGATACAAAGAAGTTGTCAAAAAATAAATATATAACAAATAAATCTTATCAAAGGCAAGAAAAGTAAATGTTCTACCTAACTGGATAAGATTGTAGTGTTTTTATGTAATGTATAATGTTTAATCGGTTCAAAAACATGCAGTGTTTATCGGTATATTTGAAAAATACAAATGGCGGCAGACTGTATCGAACATGTTAAGTTTGGGGAAATTTTGGGAAAATGAGTTTAAACTAAAAACTATACAAAATAATGTTAGGAACCCACTCAATATATGTTACTGTGACGTAGGCTGACATATAATCAGTGGTTTTAAACTTTTGCTCGATACAGGTGACGACTTTTAAGAGTCCCTTTTAGTGATTACCTGGTTTGAGGATATTATACAACTAAACGGCAAATCTGCCCCCAAAATCCGGTATTATTTTACTTTAAGGTCCGTCTCATGTTCGTATATAACGAAATATTTTATTGTAGACTTCAGTGTACTAAAAACGAATCTGCAAACCGTTTCCGTCGCAAAAAGAAAGTTTTCATGATATGAAGAAACTACTTTTTCGAAAAGTGGGTGATCACTTTTCAATCTAAATTTAACTTAGAATGAGCACCCACTTTCTGGCCACCTGAGAGAGGGGCATTTTTCTGTGTGTGGGGGGTGTTTTGGCGTAATACAAACATTAGGCGATATAGTAGTATTTAAATCGGATTTTCCGTAACCACAACAAAGGTAGATGTTTCTCGCATGTCTTTCTAGCTAGGAATTTCCCCTTTCTTCCTTCCTTCTCTTCAAAAAATGCTCCATTGCCAAAAGTGTGTTTATTCATAAAGTCTGAAGAAATGCTGGTTTTGAAAATTTTCAAACGACATAATGCTTGAAATTGTCGAACTAGAGATGGAAACAATTGTAACGTAAACTGAAATACACTTTTTGTTGCCACCAACACCTTGTTTTAAAGTCTTGTTTTTGCTTACACAGTATATTAATGCTCAATTATAAAATTTGATAATTTTGTAGCTTACTCTTTAAGTCAACCATTTTTGGCTTAAAACTCATTGAAAATTTACTGAATTTCACGAACTCAGTATAATTACATATAAGTTTATATATATATATATATATATATATATATGTACCTATTTACAATGCCTCCCCACGGGACAGAGTTAAACACCAGGGCCGTTTTTTAACGTGGAGAAAAGGTACAAAAATAAAAATTGTCTCAGTCGTGAAGGACTGCTCCTCCACCGAAAGAGAACAAGAAATGGAAGTGCAGTATCCGAAGAACAGATACTACACTTTAAGATATTAAATCTTTTATTCATGTTAAAAAAATACAGTCAAAATTAACGATGAACAAAAAACTTAGGCACATGGCCAACTCAAAAGGGGGCTTTTTGGGGGTCGTTGGTCATCCTTGTCACTCCAGAACTAAACAAAGTCAAAAGTTTCTCCCAGCTAGTATCTTCTTTCACCATAATACCGCATTCACCCTTTCATATTGGGGGACGTCCTAGTAACTCCCAATTTTTAAAACATTTTTTATTGACGACACTTTGATCTTGGCCAAAAGGCCAAGTAAGGTTACTTCTTAATATATATATATATATATATATATGTATCACATACATGGTATGTGTGTGTATATATATATATATATATATATATATATATATATATATATATATATATATATAAACACATGTATACCATACATATATATATATATATATATATATATCACATACATATATATGGTGCGTATACATATATATATATATGTATCATATACATATATACATGTATCATATACATATATACATGTATCATATACATATATACATGTATCATATACATATATATATGAATCACATATATATATACATATATCTGTATCACATACATATATATATGAATCACATATATACATATATCTGTATCACATACATATATCTGTATCACATACATATATACATATATCTGTATCACATACATATATACATATATCTGTATCACATACATATATATACATATATCTGTATCACATACATATATATACATATATCTGTATCACATACATATATATACATATATCTGTATCACATACATATATATACATATATCTGTATCACATACATATATATACATATATCTGTATCACATACATATATATACATATATCTGTATCACATACATATATACACATATATCTGTATCACATACATATATACACATATATCTGTATCACATACATATATACACATATATCTGTATCACATACATATATACATATATATATGTATCACATACATATATACATATATATATGTATCACATACATATATACATATATATATGTATCACATACATATATACATATATATGTATCACATACATATATACATATATATGTATCACATACATATATACATATATATGTATCACATACATATATACATATATATGTATCACATACATATATACATATATATGTATCACATACATATATACATATATATGTATCACATACATATATACATATATATGTATCACATACATATATACATATATATGTATCACATACATATATACATATATATGTATCACATACATATATACATATATATGTATCACATACATATATACATATATATGTATCACATACATATATACATATATATGTATCACATACATATATACATATATATGTATCACATACATATATACATATATATGTATCACATACATATATACATATATATGTATCACATACATATATACATATATATGTATCACATACATATATACATATATATGTATCACATACATATATACATATATATGTATCACATACATATATACATATATATGTATCACATACATATATACATATATATGTATCACATACATATATACATATATATGTATCACATACATATATACATATATATGTATCACATACATATATATATGTATCACATACATATATATATATATGTATCACATACATATATATATGTATCACATACATATATATATGTATCACATACATATATATATATGTATCACATACATATATATATGTATCACATACATATATATATATGTATCACATACATATATATATGTATCACATACATATATATGCATATATATATATGTATCACATACACATATATATATATATATATATATATATATATATGTATCACATACATATATATATGCATATATATATATATGTATCATATATATATATATATATATGTATCACATACATATATATATGCATATATATATATATATATATATGTATCACATACATATATATATGCATATATATATATATATATATATGTATCACATACATATATATATGCATATATATATATATATATATATGTATCACATACATATATATATGCATATATATATATATATATGTATCACATACATATATATATGCATATATATATATATATATGTATCATATGCATATATATATATATATGTATCACATACATATATATATGCATATATATATGTATCACATACATATATGCATATATATATATATATGTATCACATACATATATGCATATATATATATGTATCACATACATATATGCATATATATATATATCACATACATATATGCATATATATATATATGTATCACATACATATATGCATATATATATATATGTATCACATACATATATGCATATATATATATATGTATCACATACATATATGCATATATATATATATGTATCACATACATATATGCATATATATATATATGTATCACATACATATATGCATATATATATATATGTATCACATACATATATGCATATATATATATATATATATATATATATATATATACAGTGATGATCATATTTATTGGCACGGTAAAATAAAAGTTAAATTTTGTCTAATAAATTCTAAAAAAGGGATTAAATTAAAGAAAATAACAAAGTATATTATGTATTTTTAACTGGCCTTTCCGATGCAGCAATCGGATTTTAGAAAAAATAAATAACAAAGGAACAACAAACATAATTGCAAAAAACCCTTGTTCAAAATTATTGGCACGGCTTTGTTTTTCTTTTAGTATCAGTATAATATCAATCAATTTCCGGTTTACGTGCTTTCTGAACTTTTTTATAGCCATATTATGCTTGTTTAACGCTAATTCAGTGAATAATTTTTTTCAGATAATTTTTAGATAGCGATTTATTTAAACTATTATAAGTGACTAAATTATAATTTTCAATCGCCATGGTTAAAACTAAGGAACACAGCGAAGACGTCAGGAAGCTTGTTGTAGCATGCCATACCAATGGGGAGGGCTATGATAAGATTTCAAAGAAGCTAAACCTTCCCAAATCCACTGTTAGAGCCATAATAAACAAGTTCAAATCGCAAGGCCACGTTATGAGTTTAGAGGGTAGAGGGAGAAAAAGGATTCTTTCCCCAAGAGATGAACGGAAAATTGTTCGACAAGTAAAACAAAACCCAAGGATCTCTGTTGGGGAGATTGTTGATGAACAGAGCACCTCTGGAGTGAATGTATCTCGACATACAGTTGGTAGAGTTTTGAAGAGAGCTGGTTTAAAAGCATGTCGTCCGAGAAAGACTCCCTTATTGAAGCCTATGCACCTGAAAGCAAGGCTAGCCTTTGCAAAACGTCATATTGATAAAGATGTTGCATTCTGGAAACGTGTTCTATGGACTGACGAAACGAAAATAGAGTTATTTGGCCATAATAAAGTGTCTTATATTTACAGAAAATCTGGCGAAGCTTTCCTGCCTAAGAACACCATACCCACAGTGAAGCACGGTGGAGGCAGTTTGATGTTTTGGGGATCCTTTGCTGCCTCTGGACCAGGGCGACTTGTTAAGGTCACAGGTAGCATAAAAAAGGAAGATTATGTTAAAATATTGGATGAAAACCTGAAAGACTCTGCTAAAGAGCTCTCACTTGGTCGTCGTTGGTGGTTCATGCAAGATAATGACCCAAAGCATTCGGCTAAACTGACTAAGAAATGGCTTGAGGACAATCATATTAATGTTTTGGAGTGGCCATCACAAAGCCCAGACCTTAATCCAATTGAAAATTTATGGAGAACATTAAAATTGAGGGTAATGCAAAGGAAGCCTAAGAATCTTATTCAATTGGAGGATTATTGTCAGGAAGAGTGGGCTAAAATTACTACTGAAGAGTGCAACAACTTGGTTGTAAACTATGAAAAGCGACTGAGGAAGGTAATCAAGGCCAAAGGCTATACAATTGATTATTAAATAAATCGTGCCAATAATTTTGAACAAGCGTTTTTTGCAATTATGTTTGTTGTTCCTTTGTTATTTATTTTTTCTAAAATCCGATTGCTGCATCGGAAAGGCCAGTTAAAAATACATAATATACTTTGTTATTTTCTTTAATTTAATCTCTTTTTTAGAATTTATTAGACAAAATTTAACTTTTATTTTACCGTGCCAATAAATATGATCATCACTGTATATACATATATATATATATATATATATATATATATATATATATATGTATGTATCACATACATATATATATGTATATATAAAATGCACGGTGAGATGGGGTAACTCTTTCCAAAATCTTTACATTTTCCCGAATGTTTTCTTTCTTTATCCTCTCATACACATGGCATGTGTATGTGTGTGCGTATTATGTACGCATATTTGTATGTATTTGTGCGAGTGTATGTGTACACGTACCTGAAAGTGTATATACACGTCAGTATATGTATATACATGTATATGTATGTATATATATGTATGTATATTTGGATATATTTTTTTTTTATATTTTCCTTCCTTTGAAGATTGTAATGCCGGGTATGGGGCAGCCAAACCAGCTGCCAACATTGCCCCGCTTTTTTATTGAAACCAACCGAGAGCTCTTGTGTATGTGTGCGCATATATGTGTGCATGTTTTCAAAACACATTTTCTTTAAGAGTTAATTTTCTTCATATTACCGTATATGTATATGTGTATGTATTTCTCGCACACCTATACTTCTTTTCCCGTCACTCTCTTCTCCTCTTCCTCTCTCTCTCCCTACATTTGCTTATGTAAACTTATATGTATATATGTACAGCTGTCTCTACGTGTAAATGTATGCGCAAGCATTTATGTATGTACATGTATGTCTGTTAATATATGTATATGTGTATATATGCATGCATTTATGTATGCATATGTGCATATATATATATATATATATATATATCAATGAACACAAAAAAGATATAAAAAATAGCAATTCTCTAAGTGCATTATTCTCTCATTCATTGCAACATAACCACACCTTTCACCTTTGACTTTAAACAAGCAAAAGTAGTTAAATTTATTTCAAATAAACCGCGCCGGAGACTTCTTGAATCTGCGCTTATCGCAATTTCAACACTATTAAACAACGTGGTTTCTATAACATAGCGCCATTAATAAGTAAACTGTTATTAAAAGAACATTATTTAACTGTGGACATAGGTTAACTTTCTCACACCATTCAAACACCCCCTGTAATAATTAACACTCAATCAATAAATTACATAAAAAACACTCATTTCATTTGTTTACAAACTTATATTTGAATTTCAACAGATATATCTTTTTCCCAATAGAATATAAACTTGCGTTCATAGTTTAAAATTAAATTAACGATTATATGACGTCACTAAAATTTCCTTCTCTTTAACAGCGCCAGTCCCCCTCCTTTTTGAATTTCCAACATCAATTTTCCATTTCTCTGAAATAGAACTGCGTCACACTGTGCACGTGAAACATTTTCAAATATTTTGTACTGGTATATTTTTTGGTTTCTTAATCTCATTCATCCAGAGGAAGTCTCGAAATAAAGACGAAACGTTGATGAACACATAATACGGTTTGTTCCTTTTTATTTTCTCTATATATATGTGTATATATTTGTACATGTGAGTATTTGTTTGTATACGTATGTATATGTACATATTAATATACAAATTAATAAAAAGTAGCGTTTCGTTTTTGTCTTAAAACGGTTGAATTTAGAAACGACGTTTTCGTTCTTTTTCGAATGAGAAATAGCCGTTAAATTACAAATGAGCATCATAGCGTTTCTCCTCATAACGTCTTATATCCTTTGAATTCTTATTCTCTCTTAGAATAAATAATATCGTTAGAAAAAAATTCAAAGGATTAGACAGTTAAAGACGCGTTTCTCATTTTTATTTACTGTTTAATTTTTAATTTTTCGTTTGTATGTGTATATGTACTGTGTGCATGCGTGTATGTGCGTACTTATATGTTTATATATTTAAAACTGACGTGGCACCTTCTCATTGGCTATACCTCCTTCTCCTTCTCCTCCTCCTCTACCTTACTTCCTTTTCCATTCCCCTTTTCCCCGTGCATCCTCATACTTTCACTACACCGATGAAGACTGAAGGATCGGTCGAAAATTATGTACTTATAAAAAAAGTTTTTTAATTTTTTTTCATAATATTATTTTGTATTCCTGCATGTCACCAATTGAAAACGAATAAAGAAAAGTTATAAGCTTTTATACTTTTCGTATTCTTTTTTATTCATATATATATATATATATATATATATATGTATCACATACATATACATGGTATGTATATATATGTATCACATACATATATATGGTATGTATATATATATATATATATATATGTATCACATACATGTATATATATGGTATGTGTATATATATGTGTATCACATACATATATATGGTATATATATATATATTATATATATATATATATATATATATATATATGTATGCATACCATTAACTTTAACCCTTATCCTTGAGTGGCCTCTGGGCCTTGATAATGTGGTGATGCCTTTGTAAAAAAAAAAAAAAAAAAAAAAAAAAACATATATATGTATGTGATACATATATATACATACCATATATATGTATGCGATATATATATATATATACACACATACCATATATATGTATGTGATATGGTATCACATACCATATATATGTATGTGATATATATATATACATACCATATATATGTATGTGATATATACACATACCATATATATGTGATATATATATATATATATATACATACCATATATATATACGAGACATATATATACATACTATATATAAATATATATATATACGAGACATATATGTATGTGATACCATATATATGGTATGTATATATATATATATATATATATATATATATATATATATATATATATATATATACATACCATATGTATGTGATACATATATATATATATATATATATATATATATATATATATACATACATACCATACATATGTATGTGATACATGCATGCATATATATATATATACATACCATACATATGTCATACATATATATATATATTAGTGATGGGACAATTCCAAAATTTTTCCCAATTCCAATTCAATTTTCGAATCTAATTCTTTTAAAATTTATAAATATTTAATTAGAGATTTGATGGGTTTTTTTTTGTAAATTTTCAAACTATTACATAAGCCCCCCCCCCCCCGAGTAATTTCCACATATATTTTTTCTCAAATGTTACCACTAAATTTTTCAAGCTGTTTACATGTAATCACGTACAAATTGGAGAAACATGTTTTTCTTTTGTAGTTTTATTAGAATATAAGTTGGATTTTTGAAAATAATGAACATGGTTTTTCATAAGTAATTTTATGTTTATTGGCAAGATAAATGAATAAAGATTCTTATAAAAATAAATTTTATTAACTTTTATTCCTTAGAAAAAATATTTTCCCAGTACTGCACAAAGATTTATCACAAAAGTTTATTTTTTATTTTTAGAAGCAAAACATCAACTTCAGCTCTGTTGTTGGATTTTTAAAAATAAAAAACATGGTTTTTCATGTACTTTTATGTTTATTCGCTAGATAAAAATGTACAAATAAGTTTTTTTTCTGTAGAAATTTGTTTTTATGATGGAATTAAATTTCGCGCACTGGTATACTTTTTGGCAGCCGAAAATGTCGAATTGAAATCTGGCGTGCTGGCATCCCCAAAAAGAATTACCTGATGATTGGTATGCAAAATAAGAAAACAGTGTAGGGACAGAATAGTTAAGAAAGCCCGTTCCATGTAAAGAAATAGTTTCTACATAATAACATACTATTTAGAAAAGTATTCTTAACATTAAGAGAGATTTCTGTTAACTATTCTGTACCTTCCCTCTTTGAAAAAAAATGTCCATATTTTCTTCATACAATTATACGCATTTGGTCGATTATTAGATTGATTTATGTTACTGTAAAAGAAAAACAAATTACAGATGATACTACTACTAATAATAATAATAATAGCAGCAAATATATTAATCCGTTTAGCTAAATCACTCCCCCAAAATGAGATTCTACATTTTTACAGTATTATGTGGCAAAAAGAAAAAAATAATAATTTTAAAATTTTACATAGGAAAACTTTTGCACATAAAATTAACATAAAATGATACTCATTTCCAGCCCATTCTTGCTAAATTGCTCCAAAACCAAAAACTAAACAAAATACTCATATTGCATAAGATTTTCAATCAATTGTTAACATTTATTTTAGTGTTTCTACTGGTGTTTGTTTAATTTTCAATTTTGAACAGTTATCAATGGTTCTTCTGCCAGGGTTATTGGGCAGCCATTTTTTAAATTCTAACTCAAAGAGGAGATACTAAGTTTGTTTTGAATCAAAAACACTCTTTAAAATAAGTTTAAACACAAATAAATTTATTCAAGTATGGAGAAGAGTCCTGCCTTTGGTAACATTTATTTGTTGCATATTTGTTTATCATTTATTTTATTTTTCTGTTAATTACAGTAATAAATGTCCCAATTCTATCTTCTTTTTGAAGTGCATATGTATAAGTTTAAAGATATAATTTCCTTTTTAATTAAGAAAATCAGAATGTTTTCTCTTTATGTATCTTTATCAGAGATTTTCATCTATATTTTTCACAAACATCCAAAGAGAAGTGCCATAAAACTTTAATTCAGAAGAAGCCGATGACAGACACTGTATAGCTGGCGCCAATGAAAATAAAATTTAAAAACTCTGTCCAGAGCATTTACAACGTTTTAATAATCAAGTAACCTCCCTTGGATGGGGACATGTAGACATTTAGCGAATAGATGCAAAAAGTTTACAAAGGGAATAGGCAACTTATCTCTCGATAAATGACCAATAAATAAAATAAATTAAACTGTGAATCAATGTTAAATCTGTAAATGAAATTTATAACCCATTCTGTGGTCCTTCTCAGTCTTATGTTGTAAATGAATAACTTCTAATAAAAAACACAACTTGTGCTGGTTTCATTTTTTATTGTCAAAAAAAATTAAAAGAATCGGTTTGGAATCGGAAATTAGGCTATAATTTTTCTGATTCCGATATCGATTCAAATACCCCAAAAAGTTCTGATTTTTCCGATTCCTATTAATCGGAATATATATATATATATATATATAGAATAAATGACAAAAGTCTATATTCCAAATTTCATGACGTTAACCATCTTACAATTTATTCCTTTATTTCAGTTGACACTTACAATGCTTGACAGTATCTATTTCATAGCACAAAATCATTCACTTAATTATTATATCAATCAGTGAATCTATTTTGCCCTTAACTCATCAGAAGAAATAGCAACAATCAATGCACCAAAAGGAAATAAAAAGCATTTCGACATGATTAAAAAGTCCAAAAATTGGAAAAGAAGCTGTAAATACCTTATAGTTTGCTTACATTACGCCATTTTGAAGTTCAAAATGGCGTAATGTAAGCAAAATATGAAAAAAAAAAAAAGAAAGAAACTTACATAGGGTAACGCATTGTTGCTACTACATCGGGACTCATTCGATCTTCTTTGAACCAGTTTGCTTCAGCATGAACCTAAGAGAGAAAGGAAAATTCAACAAAACGGGAATGAAATGAATAGGGGAAAATAAAAAAACATTAATGCAATGAAGCGAAATCATTTCTCATGTGTTGAATGATTCTACACGGTGGAACAATAAAAGTGTTGCCCTAAAGAAAACAACGCTACAGCTTTATTTTAAAATTTTCATTGTAAAAATCAATTCAGGTAATTTGATTATGTAGCAGAGATGACATCTATTAAATGCAGCTGCCTTAAGCCTCAATCACTGCCTCGATACAGGTCCGTAATTGGGATTATGCCTTTTCCAGAAGAGCCGGTAGAAGCTCAGCAAATACTCAGTAGATGGCGGCGATCAGGCTGGCTTTGCTGTTGTGGGAGGTCATGTTGGTGACGTCCTCAACATATGACGAAGTAGTCCAGTGGGTTCAGATCAGGGGAGGAGAGGGGGTAGTGAGAGAAGGATACAAAGTTGTAGCATTTGTTCTGAAGCCAAGCCTGGATCTCTTTGAATTTGTGGCCCAGTGCCGAGTCCTACTGCCACACCTATGGTCTGCCAGCGGCCACCTGATTGCACCAGGGGATCACCGCACTCTTCAGCACATCCAGGTACACTTTGGTGTTGACTTTCAAGCCAATTTTGAAGATGTGAGGTGGCATGATGTGGCCCTCACTTGAAACCACACCAAAGACCATAACCGTGGCTGGAAATTTTGTTGAGAGTTGTGCCCTCAAGCATTGAACTATTTGGATTTGCATTTTGAGGGTGCTGGCAATGGTCCTGTTGTCATAACATGGATCAGTACAGAGGTGCATCTCTGATCTCGCTCATTGAACATTGTGTCAATTTCAGACATGATAGAATGCTCTTATGGCTCTTCAGATTTGAAAACAACTGGCAAACTAGTAGAAACTGCAAAATAAGAAAACCGGTTTTCATCAAATGGAAATGGAATCATGTCGTCTTTTCTGGGGCGACAATTTTATCGTTCCATCCTGTAATATACAAATCAATAAATTATATCTTCATTTCTAGAATGACTTACGGAAAGCCAATAATTGCTTGTGAAATGTATGTCAAGATGCAGCTCAGTACAGATATTTTGCATCCTCAATGTATAAAACTCATAAAGTAAATTCCTTATCTGTAAGCCACAGCAAGACATTTCAGTCAATTATATTTTACATAACCTTTAACATTACATTTTGGAATTTTTAAGATGAGGATTGATTATTTATATTATTTTCATTATTCGGACTACTGTTCTCATCTTGAATGTTATTCTTACATTGACCCAGGGCACAACGGATAAAGTGCAAAGTATTAACCAGTTCTAAGTGATAGTCTTCTAGGATGTTGAAGGTGCAATCCTCAGTATAGGTGATACTAAGAATTAAAAATTACTTCAGACTTCCACCTGATCATAACTGATGAAACAAGAACAGTCTGTGGATTAACTAAAAAATTCTGTTCCAAGTTCCAAACAGATTCCCGAGTTTAACAAAGATTCTCAGATTTCAACATGATGTACCTGAAGAATGCTGGAAGGGGGGGGGGGGTTATTAACAAAATCATCAAAATCATTTCATTCATACTTTTCCATGAACTAAATGTGCCTCTAGGTTTCCACACAAATCGCATTCGATGTTTTTATAACTAAATTTATGAGAGTACTAGCAGGCCAACCAGCATTGCCCAGACATAAAATACACTTAAATATGATATTTTCATTAATGCAGATTTCATATTTATTATTACACTAGCCTGGGTGCCCAGCGTTGCCCGGGTGTTTGGAGGTGTGTGTTGAGCAAAAAAAAAAAAAAAAAAAAAGTGTTGCCAGGTAGGCTTGAACCTGTGACGCGAAGGCAGAAAAGAAAGTGAAAGAAAATCTGATGTCTTACCGCTACTCCATGAAACGACTGGAAGTCTAAAGCGTTCAAATTTAACGTAGTCAATCAAAAACAAAAGATGGTGTTGCTTTTTAACCTCCCACGAAAGCAAATTAGTTTAATGTGGGGGGGGGAAACCAGCTCCCCCCCAAAAGGGGGGGGGGGCACTCTGACAGTATCCAAATAAATAGTAATTGTCTCAGTATGAAAGGTTTCCCCTAAATTGATCAAGGGCCAATTACAGAACAGATACTACCTGGCCCAAAGGCCAGGCGGTTGTGTTCCAATAGTTTCACTTTATACAAAAGACAAACAAACACTGGAGATGACGGCACAGTGGGAATTTTGTTTAACACGATAAAAAAAAAGATAGAGACAATGTCTGTTTGCAAATGCGAGATATTACAATCTAGGAAGTATACAAAAACTTCTCACAGAATCTAACCGACGCGAGAAGCCCAATGCAAAAAGCCTTTCGTGGGCGTACACAAACGCTCGCGCCCATTTTGCCTTTTATATATTAGGCTAGCGGGGTGGTACCCGGCAATGCCCGGGTGTTTTGAAGTAAATCAAAACTCTGGGGGGTGTTAAATAATTTAAAAAAATGTTTTGGTAGGTGAGTATGAGAATTGAACCCGTACCCTTGAGTTGGAAATTAATGTGTGAAAAAAAAAAAAAAAAAAAACGTGCTACGCTAACCATTGAGCCACGGCGACAGACAACGTTAAGCAGGTTTTAATTTATTTATTTAACTATAAAAAAGGCATGCGCAATAAAAGTTAATTCTGCTGCTCCCATTTGACCTAATTAAGAAGCTCAAATGGAAATCACGCAGCATTTGGGTTCAACACGCGAGAAGCCAAAATAGCAATAATTTTGTAAAAGTTGACGTAAATAAATCTATACGCTACGCGCTTTCCTAATTCCTAGATATTATATAGGACCTATATAAACAGTTTTAAGCGATAGTAACGACCCCGGGAGCGTGTGCTCGAAAAGCCTTTTGAAGACATACACAAAATGGTCACACACATTTTGCCTTTTATATATATAGATTTTATCGAACCCAATATATAGTAATGATTTAAAAAGTTTAAAAAAAAAAAAAAAAAAAAAAAAAATGAATTGTGCGCCATCACCGATAATCGAAACCAAAACATTTACTTTACAATTTACTTTTTCCTTTAAAGCCTGACCTATGAAAAGATGTTTGCTGCAAGGTTAAAAATTTAAACATGAACAAATAGCTATTACTTTACGCATGCATATTCATAATGCCGCCATTTGACCTTCACCTGGCAAATTCCATTTTTTTTTTAATTTTCACACTTTTTCACTAATTTTCCTTTGCTAAAACCCAAATATAAAGTTTTGCATGGGTTTGAATAGCCTATATATTAAGTTTCATGTCTGTAGATCAAAAACTGACAGAAGAGTTTGGAAGACAAACTGTTTTAAACAAATATATATATATACGCATGCATAATATATATATATACGCATGCATAAATATATATAGAAAGAGGTTTGTTTACTATGACCTTTTCACGCAAATATTACGCATGTAGAATATCTGCATGAATATAATTACACATAATAGTTAACTAAAGATGATCATCCCATTAGAAAACGGAAAAAATTAATAGACAATTAGTTAAAATGAATGTTCAAAAGAATATGCAAATTAGCTAGATCTTTTGCAGATGAATGCATTTCCATGATCCATATATAACAAAATCGTATTTTCTTTTTAAATAGAAAAAAGCGTTTTTAATATGAATATCAAACAAAATTTACAAGAGTATAAATATTTAGTTCTTTTTTAAAACTTTTTCTTGTGTTTCTATTTATTAACAACAATTTATTTTCACTCCCTAAAGAATTTCTTTAAGTTTTTGTTGCTTACTAAGATATAATTGAAAAATCGATTTTTTAAGTAAATCGTTTTAAAAAACAATATTACATACTTGATCATCATGTCGAAAATAGTAATATATCTAAAAATTATGCTAATTCATCGAACAGAACAACTGCTGTTGTTTCTTTAGTAAAAAAAAAAAAAAACATCTATCGCTATTGACAACAATATTGCATATAAATTATTTAATTGCAATTCATTATTGAAATGAATATTATTTATTAATTTATTTATTGCAGACTATTATCCCCATGTTTCTTAGATGTTGTTTCACTAGACATTTCGGCCAATTATTCCTGTGGCCTTCGTCAGGTGGTAACCGCAACGGGATAGGAACACCAAATCTCCTAACTGCATTCTCAGCAATTACTGCCATCCATAGTTGTTGTCGTCTCACCACGTTTTTGGCCAAGTAAGCCTATGGCCAGTTTTGGGTAGGATTGAAACCGCTATCTTCAGAAAATTCTCACCTGGAACTATAGCGATTCAATATCTATCCACTGCACGGGCGATCAAGGTTGAAATTTTTGGTCTTATAAATCCACGTTTATTTATTATCTGATCTTCCATGGTTGGGTCCGTACCAAATTATATATATATATATATATATATATATATTATTCAATTGGAATTCATTATTAAGATGAGTATTATTTATTAATTTATTTATTGCGGACTATTATCCTCATCTTTTTCTTAGTTGTTGTTTCACAGCGTTTCAACCAACTATTCCTCTGGCCTTCGAAACGTCATAAACCAACAACTAAGAAAGATGAGGATAATATTCTGCAATAAATAAATTAACAATATTGCAGTCACAAAAAAATAATCTAAAATATTTGTTTCAAAATTATATCCCCTGCATGTAGACTCCTACTCTCTACTTTATGATGTCTAAGAAAAATGCAATTTTATCCAATTTTTTGTAAAAATTACTTTTAACTATAAATAACTTTCTACTTGATTTTTCGTAAGTTTTGGATATATTACTATTTTCGGTGTGATAAAAATTAATGAAAATATCATATTTAAGTGTATTTCATGTCTGGGCAATGCTGGTTGGCCTGCTAGTACTCTCATAAATTTAGTTATAAAAACATCGGATGCGATTTGTGTGGAAACTTAGAGGCACATTTAGTTCATGGAAAAGTATGAATGAAATAATTTTGATGATTTTGTTAATAACCCCCCCCCCATTCAAACATTCTTCAGGTACATCATGTTGAAATCTGAGAATCTTTATGTTAAACTCGGGAATCTGTATGGAACTTGGAACAGAATTTTCAGTTAATCCACAGTGGAAGTATGTAGCATAGTTTTTGCTTAAAACAATTTTTTTTTTTTAAATCGATTTGTTGACTGCATCTTAACAAGCACCAACTTTTTTAATGTCTTACTTTTTTAGTATTGTTTTATAGGCTTTCATTATCTCATCACCATCTGCTTCTTAAGAGTTATGCTACAATAGAGGCAGAATAAATAGAAATAGTAATTTTAGAGACAGAGACAGGGGGGGGGAGATAGGGTAAAGAAAAGAGAGAAAGTAAGAAAAAAGAGGGAGAGAGAAAGATATGGAAATGACGGAAGAGAGGGGAAACAAAAGAGAAGAAGTGTGAGAGTGAGATAGAGTTGGAAGTAGTTGTTGCAATATTTCTAGCACAGTGAAGAGTGTAGAACCACAAACATTTGGATGATTATAGGCCGATAAGAACAAACCAATCAGATGCCAGAATCGCTTCATAAAAAAATCCTGAATATCTTTGAATTTTTCAGTTATAGTTTTCTGTTTTTACACAAAAAGGGAACTATGCCCTGCTGATGCTCGCTGGATTAATTTTTTTTACCTGGAAAAGCTTCTTTGATTGAATTGATGCTGCCTTGTTTTTTCTATTATGAGAATGGTTCTACACTCAAGAGTAATTGTGTTAAGAGAACTTACAGGTTCACCATAATTCCTTTTCAACGCTGGAATATCCCAGTTTCCATAAAGGTCTTTGCCTTCCATTGAGATCTCAGGTAATTTGGGATAGTCCCCAAGTCCAGTCCCATCATCTGGATAGGGTTCATAATCTTCTACTCTCAGGCCATACTTCTTGGCAGCAGCCTCCCTTTCCTCTTGTGTTTTTGGGTAAGGTCCAGGAGCCCAGTCTTTATTCCAATCTGTAATCAGAAATGACAATGTTTTATAGAGTAATAATTAACTTCAAGAGAAACATTTAGTGGTTGGAGTTTGAAAAAAATAAATAAATAAATTTGAAAGGAGAGTAAGTGTCAACAACAAATCAGATTAAACATTCATGTGTCATCTTTTATTCTTTTTTGTTTGATTCAAATATGAATTAAAATATATATATATATATATATATATATATATATATATATATATATATATATATATATATACTAGCGAGTATATCCAGCATTGCCCATGTGGTGAGGGAGTATATATATATACTAGCATGGGTGCTTGGCGTTGCCTAGGTGTTTGTAGGCGTGTGTTGAGAAAAAAAAAAGTTTTAGTAGGCAGGTAGGCTCGAACGCGAACTCTTGATGCGAAGGTGGAAAAGAAAGTGTGAAAAAACCTGATACCTGATATCTTACCGCTCGGCCACGACGGGACAAGAACTGAAAAGCATTCTAATTTAACCAATAAAAATTTGAATGACAGCTGCATAAATTTAATGAGGTCAAACATCACGCCATAGGGGAATGAATGCAACCCAGTTTTCCAAAGATGTTGGGGAAAACCAGTTCCTCATAAAAAGGGGAGTGTCCAAATGAATAGCAATTGTCTGATATAAGGGATTTCCCCTGCACTGATCAAAGCTGATTGCTTTTCTGGACGTCCGTGCCACGAATGCCAGGGAGAAGTATTTCCTACGTATTTAGTTTTTCTTTTATACTGAAAAGCCAAACAAACATGTGGAGAGTAAAAAATATCGCAAAAATAGCGTATAAAAGTTGTCGAAATAAAAGATACACATGACCTCATTTCGTGGATTGTAGATATTATAATCTAGGGAGCATATAAAATGTTCTAAGAAACAGTACCCCCCGCCAAGCACCTCCTCCCAAAAACCTTTGCCAGATATACACAATATGTGCACACACTAATACACATTTTGCCTATTATATATATATATATATATATATATATATATATATATATATATATAATAGCGGTGGGTACCCGGCGTTGCCCGGGTGTTTGGAGGTGTGTGTGCTCAGGCGGGGCTGTTAATCAAAACATAAGAATAAGCAAAGTAAATAAAATTTTAAAAATTGAAAAAAAAAAAAACCACATCTCACACCACAATTCGATATTAAATGTAAAAAATGGGAAAAACAAAAAAAGAAAACACGAAAAAGAAAACAGAAAAACGAACGTTAAAACTTCTTTAAAAAATCTGAAAAATAAAAACAAAAAAAAAACATGTGAAAAATGGCTTGAATAACCCCGGGGGGTACCTGGCGTTGCCCTGGTGTTTTTGGGTGTGTGTGGTCGGTCGGAGGTGGGGGCATTAATGAAAACCTAAGAATAAGCAAAGTAAAAAAAAACAAAAAAACAGAAAAACGAACATTAAAAAATCTGAAAAACACGTGAAAAATGGCTTAAATAAGCCTGCTTCATTATTAAAATTTAAAAATTCGGAAAAAAAAAAAAAGACATCTCACACCACGATTTGAACCCAAAACATTTAGATAATGAAGCCACGCTCTAAGCAACTGAGCTAAGACGACGTCCACGAAATTCTGTCACTTTTTCAAATATTTAAAGTAAATCAGGTTATGACATCATATGACGCATGCGTAGAAGCGAACTTGTCATGAGAGGACGATTTTTGCTGACCCCCCCCCCACCCCTGTAGAAAACTACTGATTTCAGGGTGAAGGAATTAACGTTTTTGGCCAATTTTTCGATATTTGTCGGGCGAAGGTTGGAAGTTTAAAATAATACTGATCTGGCGAAAATCCGTGACCCATGTGAAAAGTTTTTGCGAGACATACAAACACACATACATACATACATACAAACAAACACATATACATACCAACACACAGTTTCGCTTTTATATATATACTAGCGAGGGGTACCCAGCATTGCCCGGGTGTTTGGAGGTATGTGTGGAAACTCGGGGGGGGGGGGTAAAAAAAAATGCAAGTATGAGGATCGAACCCGAACCCTTGAGGCAAAGTTGTAAATTAAAGTGTGAAAAAAAACATGCGACGTTAACCATTGCCCCACCGCGAGATGCTCACGGAAACACGTTTGAATTTATTTAATTAGTTGGATTTGGCAGGTGCCCGTTTTAATGAGTTAATGAGGTCAAGTTTGACTGCGGGATTTTTATTTTCCCCAAGATGTTATAGGAAAAAGACTAACCCACATGCGGCGAGCGACAAATGTTGAATATTTATCTTCCCGAAATCAAGCAAATTAAATAGACAGGCGAGCTTTGTTGTTAACTGTGAGATATTACGATTTATATGTGATATAAAAAAAGTTTTAAAAAGTTGTGAAGCGACCGACCGCTTCTCTGAAAAAAGCCTTTTGTAGACATACAGAAAAAGCGAACACACATGCATACATACGTACGTATATACATTTTCACTTTTATATTTATAGACTAGCGGGAGCACCCAGCATTGCCCGGGTGTTTGGAGGTGTGTGTGCACTTAAATAAAAAAAGAAACCGGGGGGGGATCGAACCCGAAGCCCTGAGGCGAAGTTTGAAAATAAAATGTGAAAAAAAACATGAACCGTTCAGCCAGCCGGAATGAGTTACTGAAAGATGTTTGAATTTATTTAAGTAAGAACCAAATTGACAGGTGCCCGCACGGAAGTCGTAGAGTGTTACGACGACAACGTAAGCAATAGCTATTCAGCAAATGAGGTCAATAACCAGGTTTGTTTGTTATAAGCGAAGTAAAAAAAGAAAACATAAAAACGAACGTTAAAACTTAAGCGGGGGGGGTAATAAAAACATCGAAAAAAAACACAAAAAAAACTAACGTACGGCAAACGAACGATGTTAAATGTAAAAATCGAAAAAAAAAAAAAGAAAACAGAAAAACGAACGTTAAAACCAAAAAAAAACACGTGAAAAATGGCTTAAATAAGCCTGTTTCGATATTAAAATTTTAAAAATCGGTGGGTACCCAGGTGTTTTTGGGTGTCGCTAAGAATAAGCGAATTAAAAAGAAAAATAGAAAAACGAATGTTACATGAAAAATGGCTTAAATAACACTGGTTCAATATTTAAATTTAAAAAATCGAAAAAAGAAAAAGACATCTCACACCACGATTCGAACCCAAAACGTTTAGATAACGTACCAACGCGCTAACCAACTGAGCTAACACGACGTACATGAAATTTAGTCAGTTCTTCAACTATTTAAACTAAATCAGGTCATGACGTCATCTGACACATGTGTAGAACCGGTTGTCGTCACGAGGGGACGGTTTTTGTTGACCTCCCCCCCCCCCCTGTCGAATATTGTCGATTTCGCGGTGAAAAAATTAACGTTTTTGGACAATTTTTCGATATTTTTGGAGCGAAGGATGGGGGCTTCAATATGATACCGAGTTTGTGAATTTTCGTCATGTCTGTTGAAAGTTTTTAGCGGAGACACAAACAAACATACATACATACATACATACACACATTTTCGCTTTTATATATATATATATAGACTAGCGGGGTGTACCCGGCGATGCCCGGGTGTTTTGAGGTGTGTGTGGTTTTGGGTAAATCAAAACTCCGGGGGGTGGGTGGGGGTTAAAATAAAAAAAAAAGGTAAAAATGCACTTTCAAAACATATCGCTAAAACCAAAACAAACAACATCTAAGTAAATCGCGATATATCCAAATAGTCGTGCGAGATGGGTCAGCGGTTAGGGGTTTCGGCTCATTACCGTGGGGTCCCGATTTCGAATCTCGCTAGATTCAGCCACTCTGATGAGTCGTAAATGACGAAACACATGTCAGTGGATAATTATATTTTAAAAATTATATATATATATATATATATATATATTTATAAGACTCGATAGAAAATTAACTGTAATGATATATATGAAATCTGCATAAATTAAAATATTATATTTAAGCATATTTTACGACTGGGCTATGCCAGGCATCCCTACTAGTTTAAATAAATACTTTTGCAGTTTTAAAAAAGAGCTACAATAATATCAGGGCGTCTCCATTTACGCTAAACATCTACAAATTGCCAACATCAATATATTACATATGAAAGAGTCTGCTGTAGAATTTCCACAGTTCCTGCTAATATATATTACCAAGTGATACTCCGTACTCATCAGCTACCAGCAGTTTGGGTGGCTTAGGCAATACTGTTATACAGTGGTGCCAAAAAGAAAGTTTGCACTT
The DNA here is from genome assembly GCF_053919585.1 of Euprymna scolopes. Taxonomy (NCBI): domain Eukaryota; kingdom Metazoa; phylum Mollusca; class Cephalopoda; order Sepiida; family Sepiolidae; genus Euprymna; species Euprymna scolopes. Next base: position 16,355,542 of record NC_136491.1, on the reverse strand, counting down.
GTTATTTTTTTCAAAAACCGCAAATTTTAGCTAACTTAAATGTAACTGTTTAAACAACCTATACCTCAGTTGATTCGCCTTTTATTTCTCTATAATTTTACCTGTTCATATTTGACTTTTAATTAAAGTATCCTAATGTTCACGGCAATTTAAAAAATTAACTTCAAATCGAGAAGGCAAAAAGAAACTCCGCAGAATGGAAAACTTATTTAAATGTAACTTTAGAATATTAATACAACAGGAACACAACGAACTAGTTAATATTTAGTAGCATTTATTTACTGCAATTTGACAGCCTTCAATTTTTTTAGCATTCTTGAATTAGTTTGCAGCAATATTCCGGTGAAAGAGCATCCTACTTCTCTTTAATTTTTGTCCAAAATTCTTCCAGATTTGAAATTTTATCATTGCGTAGCTGTTGCTTGATGTAATTCCATATGTTTTTGATAGGATTGAGGTCTGGAGATTGTGCAGGCCAATCCAAACACGGAATATCATGCTCTTGAAGAAACCTCTTGACATTGCCAGGTGTGTAAATGGAAGCATTGTCCTTCATGAAGATGAGATTATCATCCAAATTCCAGTCAAAGTAGGGTAGAAAATGCTCAGTCAACACATTAATGTACTTAGTCGATTAAATTCTTTATCCTTCCTTCGATGGACATACTGTCTACCATCACTGCCTAGCCTATTGAACTTGCTTTTATTGCTAAAAATCACTTTTGACCAATATGAAGAGTCAAGATCTTCATTGCATCTGACAAAGTCCAGACGGCGCTTTCTGTTCTTTACAGAAATCATTGGCTTGCATCTTGCAACACAGTCTCACAAATTAAATTCCTTCAATCTGTTCTTAAATGTTGAAAAAGAGCACTTTTTAACAAGATTACACTGTTGATGGATTTGGGGAGCCGTTTCAAATCTGTTTCTGAGGCTGCAGATCTTGATAGCATGGTCTTCTTTGTAAAAAATAATGCTAGGACAATCAGATTTAGGAGCATCACGAACACAGCCAATGTTTTGGTGCTTTTGCACAGTCATTTGTTCCATTTTCTTATCACATTTCAATCTGCAGCCGATTTCTCGATTGGATAAACCAGAAAGGTGGAAATTAATGAGCTCCTGACGATCACTAAGAGAAAGTTAAGGCTAAATGTTGCGTTGTATAATCTGGAACAACAACAATTATGCTTAGATGATGCTTTATTGCCTACAAGATGATGTTTAAAGCTGGTTTTAAGCTCATTTGTTGCTGTGGAGTTTCTTTCTGTCTTCTTCATTTGAAGTTAATTTTTTAAATTAACGTAAACACTAGGATACTTCAATTAAAAGTCAAATATGAACTGGTAAAATTATAGAGGAATAAAAGGTAAATCAAATGTGCTCTAGGTTGTTTAAACAGTTACATTCAATTTAGCTTAAATTTGTGTTTTTGAAAAAATAACAAGTGCTGATTTTCTTTTTGACACCACTGTATATTTTATTGTTTATATATATATATATAAAGAGAGAGAGAGAGAGAGAGAGAGAGAGAGAGAGAGAGAGAGAGAGAGAGGTGCATTCAATAAGTTTTCAGACTTTTTTGTACAAACATTTAAAATTTTTGTGGACTCTTTAAAATTCAGTATGTTATTGTTCTACATCTTATGATTTCAGGTTCAAATGAACAGCTACAGCAGGAATTGGAATACATCCTACTAAAGCCGGATTGTCACAGCTGGTGAATTTCAAAAATGAAATCTGGACGTGAGGACACTTTAGAAGAACGATATGCAATAAAATTCTCTTTAAAACTTGGAAAAAAATGCCACAAAAAACCGTATGGAATGCTTCAGACTGTTTTGGACCATTCTGCATGAACCGAGCATCAGTTTTTGAGTGGCATAAGAGATTCAAGGAAGGCAGGGAGTCTGTGAGGGATGATGAGAAGTGGGAAGAATAAAGAAGTCATTGGCCAAATAAAGAATCTCATGGATAAGGACCGTAAGAGACAATAAGCGCACAGTTTGATGTCAGTGTGGGAACTGTACACACAATTATTTGTGAGGAATTGAAGATGTAGAAGATTTACACAAAGTTTGTTCAAGGGTGCTCAGAGAAGATCAGAAAGAAAGACATTATCACGGGCATCAAGACAGTTCCTTCCTCACCCTCCCTATAGTCCAGACCTTGCTCCCACTGACTTTTGGTTATTGCCTAAGCTCAAGGGAAACCTTAGCGGTAGTCGTTATGAGACAACTGGGGAGATGAAAGCGGCTGTGACGCAAGTCATTGACACACTTACACAAGAGAAATTCTGTGGAGCATTCCAGAAGTTGTTGAAACGGTACAGGAAGTGCACTGCAGTCAGAGGAGATTACTTTGAAGGGAGCTAGAGTTTCATATGCGTACGCTTAATAAAAATGCTCATACGAAAAAAGTCTGGCAACTTATTGAAGGCACCTTATATATATTTTCAAATATTTATTCATGGAATTTACTTTCATTATTTGTTTGGGATAAAAATTTGTATATTGTTGATCACAGTTTCATGTAATTGTTGGGACAGATTCTATATTTAATCCGCATATAGGACTATGATATATTATCATTTCAGGCTAGATTGCACTTGAGAGCAGTGGTAACTTAGGTGACTCCACACTTGCCAAAAATTCTCAAATTGGGGTTTCCGGTTTCACCACTCACCACTGGGTGCAATTTAATGTCTTTCTCAATATATATATATATATATATATATATATATATATATATATTGTACCCAGTATATAGAAGTGATTTCGAAACATCAAAAATATGCGCACTTATATGTATAGAAATGGCCACCACTGATAACATAGGGAATGGCATTACTTAATATCCGGAAATCTACTCGTTTGCAGCAAATTTCAATACAACATTCGTTTTCAGCATACCCGAAAACCCATTTCAGTCGTCATTTTAAAGGTGATTGTTAAAGTGGAAAGTAACAAATTTACCAGTCATTTTTAACATGGGAGGGGAGGGGGTTTTGTAACTATTCTGTACTTTCACCTAACAATTTAATTTAAAAAAAATACATCGTACAACTGGAATTTAACTTGAAAATACGATTTTTAAAATAACACGGTAACATAAATGCATAAGTATCTAAATTTTTCAAAGTTCTGTTCGGTCTTGTCAGCGGATAAGAAATCTTTCCAAAACGGGTCAATTTTACTTTTTATCCCAATCCAGAGGGTCCTTTTTGGTGGAAGCTTGATTTTCTTCACATTAATAATCAGCCTTGTGTCTCATCGTCTAACTCTGCCCTCGTGGTTTGAATTAGAATTAAACCCAGTACAATACCTCACAATAAGTAATTTGTGCCCAATTTTCAAAAAAAATATACACTAAGGGGAGATAACTGAATCTTTTAATCGTCGAGTTTTGACATTGACGATAATCTCATGGCCGTAAAAGCTTTATTCAAGTTAAATAAATTTAGGGTTTTATTTTCTATGCTTCTTTATATAACAGTCCTTCGTAACTTCAGTAAAATAAGATTCTAATTTTATCCGATACTGTTGTTTTTATTCAACTGTGTAGAAAAGAAAATTAAAAAATAGTATTTTTTTATTCTAACAGTTTCATACTTTTACGAACTTTTGAAAATGAGTTTGTTGAAAATTAACAATTTCAATGTTTACACGAGACGCAGACGCGTTTAAATAGGAATATTCAAGAAAATTAACATTTTTAATAAAATCAAAACAACTAATTCATTTCCATTCCTATTCGTGCTAAACCAACAAGGTTATGGAATCGACCCCAACTATATATTTCTGCAACAACTTATAATATTAGGAAAGCTATGATCATAAAAATTAACTTACATGCTGCTAATGGTCTGCTTGTATGGACTTTTTTTGCATGGGCAACAGATATAATCCTTAAGGCAGACGCCATACGCCCAATGCTGCGTACGGATGCCATGTTTTACTATATTCGTTTTTTGGCGAACGAGGAGAGTTCTTACAAAGGGAGATTACTCACATTAAAAGTCACCTTGCACGTTCTTCATCTCGCTGCCCATTTTTCATCATTAAAATCGTAATTAAAAGTTACTATTTTAAATTATATTTGCATAAAATAAAATAATATTTCTTATGAGTTCTAAATAACCGAAAATCTAGAACATGGGATTAAACATTTTTTTTTAAGTTTTCTATTTTTTGTTGTTTTTTTTATTATATTTTTTAATTTTAGATTGATAAATTTTTCCTTTAAATTTTTTATATATATATATATATATTTTTTAATATGTTATTTTGTATTACCAAAAATGAGAAAATGCGTGTGAAGAGAGGGAGGTGGTGGTGGTGAGGGGGGGTCTCTATTCTATCTATTATTTAGATAGAGCTGCAATCTGCATTATCTCCCTGTTCTCCTACTGCAAATTTGGCGCTGTTAAGGAATGAGCACCGAGGGGATTTATGGTTTTATGATGTCAGTTCAAAGTATTGACGGAAAATTCCGAGTCGGTCCCGGAAATGAAAGTCGGGGAAAAAAATTTGTAAGTCATGGAAAAAGAAGTAAAAAAACAGATGACACTAAGCAAGCATAGAGTTAGATTTTGGGCCTGAAATTTTTTAGCCCCTTAAAAAATATAAAGTTGTAAAGACTTCCTCCAAAAAAAAAAAAAAATTGCTTTGACCATTTTTGGAACTTACTTCGCAAGAACTGAAATCTTCTAGTTGCTCATTCCTTGCAGGTACTGGAAGGAAAGTAGAAAGGCGACATTGGGTTTATTTTCAGCAACTTTGTATTTTGTGCTTTAGTCCTTACATTTCATGAGTGATGTGTCTGACAAAGGGGGAAGAATTGCTGCTTTCTAGTGTAGAAATTTTATCCTCTTTCAGATAACTTCGATGCGAAAGTAACTAGCCTGAAAAAAAATAAAAGCATGAAATAAAAAGGGGGGGTAAAGAATAAAATATAAAGGTCTTGTTTCAAAATGAACAGGAGATTTTATTTATAAGAAAGTTAGTTGCAAATTTTTCCCTTTGTGGGCATTAAACTCGAAAACAAAGAACGCCAAGGTAACATATAACGAAAAAAATAACACTGGTTCTTATAATGAAGATGTCGTATCCATGAATTATGATTCAAAATAGTAGTCCCTAATCACACTCTCATATGTAATAAATTTTAGGAACATACTCACAAATTGAAAGCCTGTCAGGCACATGCCTTTTTTTCTTGTTTAAAGTCCTTTTAGTAATTTTGTCTCCTTCCATTTACGTGCAAACCGTAGCCACGTAAAATAAAGACTTTTTAAAAAATTACACTCCTTCCAAATACATGCAGACCGTAGCCACGTAGATAGTTTTCAGAAGTCACATGTCCGGGGTATTCTTGAGGGGTTCTCTTTTTTGAAGGAGGCTCCAAAATTCCTTGTCTGCATTGGGCAATGAATCTGTGTCCACTCTTCACGTCGCTGGAACCAAAAAGAGAGCGAATTTCGCGCTGGGCTCGTGACGTCATCAAGGAGCTAGCATTTCCCTTTTCTTCAAATTAAAGGGAGTTTTGTACAAACCAAAAACATACGAAACTAAAAATCATAAAAGATACGAAATACAAAAAATCAAATATAAGAACCAGAAAAAAATATAATAAATGTATAAACAGTGGAGATGCACTATTGGTACAAAAAAAAATCTAATACCAGGTCACAATCTATCTATGTAACACTTATTACTGGCTAGTTTTTAACTTTGACATAATTTTTTTTTCTTTAGCTATATATCAGGTGGCCTTATGCCTTATCAGGGGCAATTTCCATTAAAAAAAACAATAAATTTATTAAAAGAAAATCAATCTTCAGCAAAATGTAAAATTGCTAACTGAGCTGTGTTCATGTTCTGTTCTATCTCCTCTGGGATCCTCTGACCACTCTGTTGTATCAGTTAAGATAAAAATTAAATGTAATAAGTCTTCAGACGTACCTCTCCACTGTACTATATATCGATACTCTATGGCTGACTGGGATAGCTTCCGTACATTCATATCTGACCTACCTCTGCATTCCATGTTTAAAAAGGATGTGTCCTCTATAGTATCAGACCTGACCGAATGGTTAATTGTAGGCATAGATCGATTCATACCATCCAAAAAATTCCAACAAAAACCTAACAGCCAGCCATGGTTCTCCCCAGAATGTGCTGCTGCCATCGTGCACAGAAATCACTTTTTCCATAGCTACCAACATAATAAATGTACTGAGACTAAAGCTGCTTTCAGGACTGCCAGCAACCACTGTAAAAGAGTAATAAAACATGCAAGAGAGCTATATGCTCAATCTGTTAAATCCAAAGTAGCTGAGCAGCAGCTTGGTTCCTACCAGTTCTGGCAAATAGCAAACAGGATCTTGAACAGAAGTGTGCGTTCTATCCCAACTATCATCAATGGACCTGAGGTCATCTCGTCAGCATCAGACAAGGCCAAACTATTTGCCAAGAACTTTGCAGCTAATTCTACCCTATGCGACAATGACCATCAACTCCCTGTATTTCCTCCTATAACAGACAACACACTATGCAGCATACAAATATCTGTGCGTGAGGTCGCCAAGCTAATCAAGAACCTTGATTCCAGTAAAGCAATTGGCCCTGACGGCTTTCCAATTATAGTGCTGAAAAAGCTCGAACCAGAACTTGCCCCCATACTTACAAAACTGTTTAAGCATTGCCTTAAGGAGAAGTGCTTTCCAACACCCTGGAAAACCTCATCAGTATGCCCTGTATTTAAGAATTCAGATGATAAGTCATCTCCCTCTCAGTACAGACCAATAAGTCTCCTGTGTGTCATGAGTAAGTTGTTCGAATCCATATTAAATAAAGAAGTAGTCAACCACCTCAACAGAAACAACCTTCTTAGTGACATGCAATATGGTTTCCGCTCTGCAAGATCTACAGCAGATGTGCTAACGGTTATATCACATAGGATTAGTGAATCTCTTGACAAAGGTTTCCTTTCCAGGGCAATTGCTCTTGACATATCGAAGGCCTTCGATAAGGTATGGCATAAGGGCCTACTTCACAAGATTTCCAGCTACGGTATTACTGGAAATGTTTTCTCCATCATTAAATCATTTCTCTCTGATAGGCTCATAAGAGTAGTGGTTGATGGGCAAAAATCAGAGGGCCGCAGTATTAATGCTGGAGTCCCTCAGGGGTCCATCCTGGGCCCAACTCTCTTCCTGATCTATATCAATGAACTCCCAAAACACATGCTTAAATCATTCGTTGACATTTATGCGGATGACACGACTATCTATGGCAACACATCAAAGGCCGTAAATGACAAAGTTCTCTCTAATTCTCTCTCCTCTAATCTTGAGTGCGTGGTACAATGGGGGAAGAGGTGGCTGGTAACTTTTAATGCATCCAAAACCAAGCTTCTATCTTTACATCATAAACGCTCTGATCCCCATCTGGCATCAATTGAAATGGATGGCTCTCGTTTTGGAGAGGCTCTATGTTTTGACAAGCTTTTGGGTTTGACCTTTACTCCTGATCTGAAATGAAACACGTACATCAAATCTGTTGCCAGGGAAAATGGTGGGATCCTTCTACTGCTCCAAAAGATATCTCACTACTGATGCAATTCTCTATCTGTATAAAAGCCAAGTACGTCCAAGGATGGAGTACTGCTGCCATATCTGGGCAGGAGCTGCTAAAAACAGCCTATCCTGCCTTGACAGAGTACAAAATAGACTTCGTGGTTTAGTGGGGGATGCCTGCAACCTCTCTCCCACAGAAGAGACATTGCGAGCCTGTCTTTGTTTTATCGTTGTTTCCATGGCAGGTGCTCGTCTGAGCTCCAATCCCTCGTCCCCCCTCGCCAATCTTTCACGAGAAACACCCGTCTGGCTGAAACTACTCTCAATAATTTTCCCCACTCTTTATTGGTGCCTAAATCCAAATGTAGATTCCATGAGTAAAGCTTCTTTCTAAGAACTGCACGCCAGTGGAACTCTCTGCCGCTTGCCTGTTTCCCACCTGACTACAACTTGGACGTCTTCAAGTCCAACATAAACAAACTCCTGACAAACCGCCCCCTTAAGTAAGATACTCTATCAAAACCCCCAATACTTATGATTACTACAATACTATCTTATTGATTACTGTACACGCAATAACCCTTATCCCTGAGTGGCCTTCGGGCCTTGATAAGTGGTGACCCCCATCTAAAAAAAAAACGTGATGAGACTCATACAAAATATTCTGGAAATTTGATAGAGAAACTAAAGAATCAAAAATCGATAAAACACTGGATTTAATTTTTCAATAAATTATAATTAAATTCAAAATGTGCTGATAGAGTCCTTTCTAAATCAATACGTACTGAAATCAATAAAAGGTGTCTTTAAAAAAACATATTTTTAAATCGTATATCGCGAGGAGAGAACCCATGTTCAAAATAAAGAAGTCAAACAAATATTAAAAAAAAAAACAATTTAATAATCTCCATATATAAAACAGTAGATGTATGGGTGTATGTGTGGTAATATTTAACCGATAAAGTCTTAAACTACTGCTGTCATATGACACTGAAATTAACAGGAAATCGTAATCATACACGAAGGATGGTTTATAACGAGTAAAATCTTTGGTTGGTTGGATGAATAACACATACAGAAATATGCCAGAAAGTTGAAATGCAAAATGCTCATTTCAATTTGCAAGTATAGTTCTATTACTTTTGTGCAAAATTCATTCATAGCTTGAAGTACTTTTATTTTAAATCTTTCTTATCTATCTGGTGATAGCTCAAATTGTAGAGAATGCGGCTGGAGTTGTAAATGTTTTACTTTCAATTCTAGCTGATGGCACCAAAGTCATTTTTTCTTTCTTTAACTTTTGAAAGCAGTACTATATATAATATTCAATAGAGAATGATGTAAGCTCTGGTCTTCTTCAAGTATATCTCATTGAACTTGGGAATTTTCCTGTCAGATTCGGAAATCTGCATGGAATTTCAAACAGAACCCTTTATTTAATCCACAAGAGTAGCTTCCTCTCGTTCTTTCAGCCATGACCGGGTAGAAGTCTGAAGTAATTTGCAACTGTATTCTTAGTATCGCCCACACTGAGGATTGAACTTTCAACCCTCAGAAGAGTGTCACTTAGAACTCAATTTTACCTAGTACTTTGTCTGCAAAGACCAGTGATGTAACATTGATTGAAACGTTGTGAGAATAACACCCAATATGAAAATAGTAGTTTGAATAATCCAAATCCAAATTGGTTACAAGGTCCATATTACATTTCTGGTTTTCATGTCTGGCAATGGTACGCTTGTTGCTATTTGACTAATTACAGTAATTCATATTTCGTCTGGCTGTTTACTATCTCATTAGTCCAACTATTAATATGATTACTTGTTACAGTCATAAATTCTGTGACTTTGTCTGACTCTTTGACTGACTTCACTAGTTTATCTACAGTGGTAGTATGCTCTTGATCTGTCAGCCAAGATTTGTCAGTTTTATTATCTACTCCCATTAATGTTCTGGCAACCTCCATCCAACTGTTGACTAATTCTGCTTGTTCAGTCATTGACTTGATCAGCCCCTTGAGATTACACTGTCATTTTAAAGATAACAAGTGAAGCATGCATGGTCCCCTGTGAGTGCACAGTGAACAAGGCATAAAAAAATGACGAAGTTCAGCATTTGCCCCCCCTCCCATTCAGCCCCAAAAGTCCCCATGGGATGTCAAATCCTAGTGAAAATGAAGAAACTGTGCAGTTTAGGCCTTAACATATTTAAATTTGAGTTCAGCACCATGCAAAATTGCTAAATAGGCATACAATGAAAATTTTGGACAAATATGGTAAAATAGTGTTTTTATTACCCCTAAAAGAGTCCCTGGGGCACACACAAGAGTTATCGCAAAGTATAGACAAACAAAATTATATAGAAATCAGTTACAACTTTTCAGAAAGTTTTATAAAAATCCAAGGCATCAATTTTTTTTTTAATAAGCACAAAAGTGTCAATTTTAGCCATTTTAACTCGAAAGGCACCCCTAGGAGGGCAACTGGAGTTTTCCCGGAAAATCAGTTCTGTTACTTTTTACTCATATCATGTTTAATTTTTGTGCAAAATTACAAAAACTTTCAAGGCGTAGTTATTGAGAAAAGTGCGGACAGACCAGATGAATGGACGAGGGTGAATTTACAGGTCCACCCTCCTTTTGTTGGTGAACCAATAACAAATTATGGCACTTGTGAATAACTCTTCCCTTTTCAAAATGATTTCTCTTTCATTCTGCTATTCTTCAACTTTACTGTGTATCACACCTGAACATTAACATTGTAGAAGTGACCAGACTTGCTAAGATGTTTCTTCAACTGAATTGAGGCATCAATATTTGATCTTTGGAAAGCAAACTAATTAAATTTTCAATACCAACATTCCTGCAACAGATTCTAACCATTTGTAGTTTTACCTGTTTATGTCCGAATAAAATAATTATATTTATAAAATTTAAAAGAAACAGATAAACTGTTAAAAAAAAGACACATGAAGGTGCAAACATTTTATTAAATGAGAAAAAATAAAAAAAATAAAAAAATCATTTGATCTTTTTTTTCCTTTTTGGTTCTTTCAAGATCTTCGTTTTGTATTTTTTTCTCTTCTTGCAATTGAAATGTATCTTATTAATTTCAGATCTTAGAAAATCCATTATCATAGACTAAAGGGTTCTTTTTTCCTTTTTTTTTTTTTTCATAAGTTGAATATCCGTGCCCTCATGCTGGTATTTCAAGGATATGTGCTGCTGTTGTTATTAGCATGCGAGAGAACTCTTCAATGTGAGCTGCTTAGGTGTGTGGTAATCCAATGTTGATAAAATTGTCAGAAGCTTTTAAAAGCAGCATTTATAAAATTAAACATGTAAAATAAACAGATAAACTGTTCTAAAAAAAACACTTGAATGTGCAAACATTATATTTGAGGGAATTGCATTTCCACACATAGTGGATACATGGACACAAAACCTGTGACATTAAGGTAATTATCGCCCTTTAATTCCAGCAATACTATTTTTAGCCACAAGTGGCATTAGTACCTTACAGCCATTTCCACTTTACCTTTCTCTGTCTCTTTTTTCGTGGACACGGTGCAATGCAGACGTATGACTACAGCACTTCCATATTTGCTACAAAGACTCGCATGCTGCACTCACGCAAAGAGACTCATGCAACTTACTGATTTTTATACATTTTATGGGATCAAACTTTTTCTCACTACCTATGTAATTTTACTGTAAATAAATATTATATTGGTTGTATAATATAATTTCAGCAATCTTGTGTATTCATTCTTCGTTAAGAGGACCAAGAATCCTTTTATCCGTTTATCTATTTATTTAAAATTTTTATTTTTATCAATTGTGCTTTTAAGAGCTTCTACCAATTTTATTTATATTTTGCACATTCCTGTGATTGTCTTTATTCTTTGTTCAGCGTTGTATTGCCTTTGCATCTCTAAACTTTTAAGAATGATCTTGAATAAATCAACCCTCCTAAAACATTTCAAAGTATCAACATGGGAAGAGGTAACAGTGATAATGTCAAGAGTAAAAATATTTTCCAAGTTTGATTGTTCAAAAGGATTCTGGTAGCTCCAAAAAAGCTCCAAGTTATGCACCTTTATAATCCTGTAAGGTAAATAAAGCTATGAAAGATTATCATGTGGGATATTGTCAGTTACAAAAATATATCATACAAAGATATAGTAAACGTTTGAGGGTATGCAGAAGCCTTCATGAACAATATATTCGTGTAAGAAATGATTTATCTCCCTTAGACTTGTGAATTATCTCCCTTGTTAGATTTCCCTTTATTATTGGTATTTCCTTTTATTATGGTGGTAGAGTTTAGTTTCCTAGAGGTAAATCCAATGAAACAACATGTGTTTACCAAAAAGTGCTCAATGAGTAAACAGAGCAGGTATAATAAGTTTATTTATACAAACATTAATGGCTGCATATGTGCATACATGTTTCTGTAATCACCCGTGCTAAGGGAGATTATGTCTTCAGGCCATGAATTATCTTCTTTTATTATATGAATTCTTCAATGACCTCATCATGTGAACGCCATGTGTGTTCTAATCTCTGATTTTAGCAATTGCCTCAATATTTTACAGTTGTCTGATTTTAGCCTATAGTGTAATGAAGATGGAAGAAGAAAAACTTTATTCAAGGTTTTAGTCAAATGAATTTTACAGTAATAACCACAAAAGGCAACAGATCAAACGCATATAAATAAGAATAAAAAAAAAGGACATGTGTGAATAAGAAAATCATGTAATCATATGAACAAAAATTATAACAAAGTGTTTTTTCTTTTTCTTTTTTAATGGAAGTATAACACTCTCCCCCACTTTCATAAATCCAGCCGCTGGACCGGTTTGTGAATCCTACTAGACCAGCGGGGAAGTAGCTCACCTCTGGAAGAGCCAGAATACATTTCAGATCTTTGAGAAGAATGAATCTCAGGATTCTGATTCACGACATCATCTTCTGTAAAACTGACATCAGGTGAAGAGGTCAGATTTGCAGAAAGAATGTTTGGCAGTAGAATCTTGAGGTCGATCCAAACATGGAAAACATGCCAAATGTCTCAGTGCTACTGAATCTTCCCGACCATCATGATTTCTCGCACGTGTAGGATTGGCTTGAAAGAGTTCCACTACTTCAACGATCAAGCTATACTTGCTTCTGCCACCAAACTATTTTAATAAAACTTCCCCAGGCTCACAGACACCAAACAGGTAATGCAGTGCCAGTGGAAGATCATCTTTAAAAATTAAACATGCGATTGTGAGGAGTGGCATATATGGTGGTGCATAACAGAGAGAGAATCGCATGTAAAACATCTTGTAGAACGTCATGTAAAGCATTAATGGGTAACCATTGCGATTCCAAAGCTAATATAATGCTGTTATAACGCTCACATTAATTGTTACCTCTTGGGTTATAAGCTGTAGTATTACTGGATACAATCTCAAACCACAGCAGAAATTGTTTGAATTCTCCAGCATAAACAAAGTATCTCAGTTGAAATGGACAAATAAGAGAAGCCTGTAGATAGAAAAAATAGTCATCAGGCACTAGATCACAGTTTGAGAGGAGTAATCACGACAACAGAAAGCAAAAGGAAATCGACTGTATTCATCGACGACAGTAAGTGTGTCATGGCAACCTGACGAAGATGCTAGAATAGGTCCTTTGAAATCAACAGAAAGATGCTGAAATGGAACAGTAGAATGGTATAAGAATATTATTAGGTGAATTAAAGAACTGGGGGTTTATTTTTGCAAAAGTAGTACATTTTAATTTCCAGAAGGGTGTTGTATGTCATATGAAAAAGGAAGAAGCTCATTTTTCCACTATATAATTTTATCATTTTTAATTTTTCCATGATTAGCAGGTTCAAACGTACAAAATACGACTCACTGATCCATAATAATATATGGTCCAAAATGTAATTGAAAAAATTAATTACATGGTGAAAGGAATAAAGTAACTGACATAAACGTGCGCCTCTCTCTCTCTCTCTCTCTCTCTCTCTCTCTCTCTCTCTCTCTCTTGTTGGATGGTGGAATGAGGGAAGGAAAGAGAAAGGAAAAAAAATCTTCACTTGTAGAAGGCTCGGTAATATATATGTGGCATAGATTTGCATAAGAGGACAGAAACTGTTATGAAAAGGACAAGTTGGAAGCACAACGGCAGTTTGTTTTTGTTTTTTTGGACAGCGGGAGAGATAACAGACGGTGGAAAATTGTAGTTGAATTTAGTCGTGGGAAAGCCGGAGTTTGAACAAATCTTTTTTTCTTCATTTAATTTATCGTTTTTCTTCCATTTCATATGGATGTATTTTATTGAATATTGGTTTTCTTTCTGGACATATTTATTTGGTAGAAGAAAACTTGCATAGTGGAGACGTTTTTAAATATTCATAATGCCAACGTATTTATTGTATAATAGTAAAGTGTTTCCCAGTTATGAGATCTCTCCATTTACAAGCACATTCGACTGTGGCATGCACTTCTTTTTTGACCATATAAAATCGCATTTCAGAAAGGTTTAACGACCGAGAAAAGAAAAGAATGCTACTCATCTCCCAACTTGTAATAGAATGCCTCTGATAGCCTTCTTTGAAGGTCCAGTTTCAATAACAAATGTCAATTCATCATGGATAACCTTTACAAAAAATTCAGTAATGTCTTTCTGGAGTCTTTCGAAACAGTTTACAAACATGGAAGGCATCAGAAATTGTTTCAGAGTAAATAGAATTTTGGATGAATAATTTAGTATCCATTTTGCATAACATACCAAGACAACTTTTTAATGATTTCAAGTTAATAGGGGGAGGCATTTAAAAAAGAGGTCTCGAATGCTCAGGATCAGGTTGAAGAGTTCCATCATAAATTCTATAACCAAGCACATTAATATAATGAAGCGAAAATTTTTCCCTGTTTATTTCAAGGTTGCATATCGAAGTAGCCTTTAAGAAACACTCCAAATTGATGCCAGTTTTGGAATAATTTAGCAGAACAATTGATTTTAGTTAAAGCACAGATTTTTATAATATCCTGAGCCCCTCACCTCCAAAAGAAATAGACCTATAGATCTTGCCAGATTATCCATCTAGGAGAAGGAAAACTATGATATTAAACTTGTGTTACTAGTTATTTATGCCATGGCACCAAATAAATGGGGGAGGGAGGCCTCCTTAGTCCTGATCAACATCCTTCCTAATGTTAGTGACTCAAAGAAATTACCAGTTTGCAAACCTAAAATGCTAAAGGAGTAGGTAAGCGCTGCCTATCGCTAGGCTTTCATACTCCTTTGTTATTTAGTCAGGCACAGGTGTGATCAGAGGGATTCAACAGACACTCAGTGCTCAGTCTTGTTTCCTAATTAAGGCAATGAACGCCATCCATTACTTTCCGTACAATTCTCTTCCCTCTAAAATTTGGCATCTTGGAGGTGCTTGATGTGCTAGATATATTTATGTGATTAGACTGGGCTGCTTTTGTCTGACAGGTTTGAGGGTACCAGTTTGTCTGGCTGATTTATTCTGACTGACAGTACAAGAGCTCTAACTATTTGGTAGTGCTTAGAGCAGCTGCTCTATCATCAATTGTATAATATTGGAGTGTAGTGCTATGTCATGCATGCGAAAGGGGCCTTGTATCTATCTCTGGTGGGCTTTCATGAGGTCACAATCCTGTGGATGAAGAGTCGGCTGATGGTCTTTTTGTGTTGCGTGTTTGGTATTATTGCACATCCATTTTGTCCAGCATCTCTCACTCTAAACTGAAACAAATAAAATGACGGCTTAAACAAAAAATGTAATCAAACCAGATACACACTCAAACAAAATTAATTCACCTCCTCTCTTGAGACTTGCATTCACAATTATCTGTGGATTTCAAACTAACTTTTTTTTTTTTTACATAGGCATCACCACATTATCAAGGCCAAGAGGCCACTCAAGGATAAGGGTTAAAGAGTGTACATTAGAAATTGGACAATATAGTAATCATTAGTAATGAAAATTTGGTAAATTTGATAACTTATATGGAACGGCTCATCAAGAACTTATTTACGTTAGACTTGAACACAACCATATTGTAGTCAGCCGGAAAGCAGGAAAACGGAAGACAATTCCACAGGCGTGCAGTTCTAAGAAAGAAGCTTTGTTCATGGAATCTACGTTTAGGTTTAGGCACAGATAAAGAGTGGGGGGAATTATTGATAGTGTTTACAGCTAGACGGGTGTTTCTTATGAAAGTTTGGCGAGGGGGGACCATAGATTGAAGCTCAGTCGAACACTTTCCATGAAAATAACGATACATCAGAGACAAACTCGCAACATCTCTTCTGTGAGATAGAGGTTGCAAGGACGAGAAAAGGACATCTCCTACGAGGCTACGAAGTCTATTTTGAACTCTATCAAGGCAGAACAAGTCCTTTCTAGCAGCTCCTGCCCAGATGTGGCAACAGTATTCCATCCTTGGACGTACCTGGCTCTTATATAGATAGAGAATAGCATCAGCAGTGAGATATTTACCGGATCGATAGAAAGATCCCACCATTTTTCCAGCGGCCTTGGCAACAGATTTGATGTACGTATTCCATTTCAGATCAGGAGTAATGGTCAAGCCCAGAAGCTTGTCAAAACTTGAAGCCTCCTGAAGACGAGAGCCATTCATTTCAATTGATGCCAGATGTGGATCAGAATGTTGATGATGTAAAGAGAGAAGCTTGGTTTTAGATGCATTAAAAGTAACCAGCCACTCCTTTCCCCATTGTACTACGTGCTCAAGATCAGAGGAGAGAATTGGAGAGAACTTGGTCGTTTACTGACTTAGATGTGCTACCATAAATGGTAGTGTCATCAGCATAAATGTCTACAAATGATGTAAGGATGTGATTTGGAAGATCATTAATGTAGGTCAGGAAAAGAGTTGGGCCCAGGATGGACCCCTGAGGGACACCGGCATTAATACTGTGAGCTTCTGATTTTTGCCCCTCAACCACTATTCTTATGAACCTATCAGAAAGAAATGATTTAATAATTAAGAAGACTTTTCCAGCTATACCATAGCTAGCGATCTTATGAAGTAAACCTTTATGCCATACCCTATCAAAGGCTTTAGATATGTCAAGAGCAATTGCCCTAGAAAGATTGCCACCGTTGAGAGATTTGCTAATCCTATGCGATATAACTGTAAGCACATCTGCTGTAGATCTAGCAGAACGGAAACCATATTGAGTGTCACTAAGAAGGTTATTTTTGTTGAGATGGTTGATTACTTCTGTATTTAACACAGATTCCAGCAACTTACTCATGACGCACTTAGATGATGTAGAATCATTTCTCCTGGCGAACTCCCTGGAAATCTTTGCATTAAGTGAAATTAACCTACACTCCTTCATCTCTTCAAACTTTTAACATGTTTGGCCATTTCCCACTCTGCCATAAGGATTCAGACAGAAACATGTATGGACTTGGAGTCTATATATGATAACACCCTCTTCTTGGCTAGAAAATCTAAATTAGAATTAGACAACCAAGCCTACAGATGTTTAGACTAAACTTGCATCGTAGCGTTAGTTATATTTTCTCTAACATTCTCACTTGATCCAAGACTGTACCCTAATCACTCCAACAGTACTCTTCCTAAATAGTAGCGCTCAAGTTCATGTTTGGTGACTTTAATGTTTACCACAGTAATTGGCTTGATTTCTCTACTTACACAGATGCAGTTAGCAGCATCACACATAGCTTCAATGACCCAGATTGTAAAGTTTCCGACCTGTCTCCCAGATCGTCAGGATCAGCAAGCCTCCCTTCTAAACCTATTTCTGACCAGCTTTCAAGGATTGTGTAAAAAATACCCATAGCCCACTTGGGGATATTGATCATGCTGTGATATTGGTAGACATCACCCTAAACTCTCAACCCCAAATTACTCAAAAACCATTCCTCAAAACGACAAGATACTTCCAGAAGGCTGAGTGGGAAGCAATCAGGGATCACATCAGAGATGCCCCATGAAGTAGTATCTTTTCTCTTCCTGTCGAACAATGTACAGAAGAAGTTACTGAATGGTTCAAAGCAGCAACTGAAACATATGTTCCCTCCACTTATTACAACAGAATACCCTTTTTCCTTCACCAAGAGTTTGTGTCCAAGTCTCATTTCCTTTGCAACTATATCTTCATAATGTTGCTTTGTCTGTCTGCCTTCCTCTCTCTTTATTGCACTCAATATACTAAGATCTATCTGTGCTAAGTGGCATGTTTACTGGTTTATGTGAATAGAAGACTTGCTGCAAGAGAGCAATATTTAACAAAGAGAAAAGAAATCACACAAAAAATTGTATAGATGTCAAGAAAATAACTTTCTTATTTTCGACCCGCCTCCCAGATTATATTGCTCAGCAAGTCTTACTTCTCTGTGTATTCTTAACTACACTGCCTATACAAAAGAAGTATTAAAAAGTTGTGTGGCCTATTGCAAATTAAAAATGTGGCTCTAATTGATGAAAAAATAAAACAGAAACAAAATAAAAAACTCAAAAACATGCCATGAAATTAATTGTAGTGAAGGAATAGTTTGTAATCATGTTAATTTATTTGTGTGTGCGTTTTAACAAAGTAAAAAGAAGTTGTTTTTTTTAACTTTGTTTTTATTTTTATTTAAAAAAAAAAATTTACCAAGTAGGATAACATTTTATCTTAAACTATCAAGGCGCCTAGTGTTACCCGATCATAAAATACACATAAATATTATATTTTAATTCATGTAGATTTCTTATTTATTGTTATAATTTATATGAAGACAATACTGTATTGATTAATATTCGGTAAAAGTCAAGAGGTTACATTGGTCAAAACATAGTGAAAATAACACTTAAATAAAGACAGTAGCTTGAACGACCAAAATAATACGTTTTTTTTTTCTTTTTACATGGTAGTCACCACTTATCATGGCCCTGAAGCCTCTCGGGGATACGGGTTATTGCATGTACGGTAATCAATGGGATAATATCATAGTAATTATTAATAATGGAGATTTGATAAAGGGGCGGTTTATCAGGAATTTGCTTATGTTATACTTGAAGACACCCAAGTTGTAGTCAGGTGGGAAACAGGCAAATGGAAGAGAGTTCCACAGGCGTGCACTTCTAAGAAAGAAGCTTTGTTCATGGAATCTATGTTTTGATTTAGGCACAGATAAAGAATGGGGAAAATTATAGACAGTGGTTTGAGCTAAACGGGTGTTTTTTGTGAAAGATTGGCGACGGGGGACCAGAGATTCAACTTGAGGTCTAAAAATGATATATATTAAGAATAGTTTTCTCAATTTTGTGGTTGAGTTCGGTTTCAAAACAAATATATTTTAATTATTCCAATTAACTGTAATTTGCAATTAACTCACCAAGTAACCCAGCTCCCATTCGTTTTCTATCACTTTCACTCTCTCTAACTGTATTTCATTTATTCTCCACTCAAATTCACTACATTGTCTTTCGCTATCATTCTATTATTTGTTTCTCACCTCTCCCTCTCTTCCCATCTGTTTATTAACAGTCAAAGGTAATAAAGAAAGGGAAAACTAAAGATATTGGAATAGTCTATCATAACCAAAGGGAATATCACCACATATTATTCACCCCATAGGTTGAGAACAAAAAGTAGGGAAGAATTTATAGAATACAAGATTCAAGCAAGCAAGGATGCACAGACGGTCCAGAGTTTTTATAATTATTAAGATATAAAATAAAACTCGCAACAACAGTGATGTTATTGTCCTTTGGGATAAGATCAAAGTGTAGTATCTGTCCTTCAGATGCTGCACTTCAATTTCTTGTTCTCTGTCAGTGGAGGAGAAATCCTTCATGACTGAGACAATTTTTATTTTTGTTCCTTTTCTCCACATTAAAAAGCGATCCTGGTGTCTAACTGTCCCATGGGGAGGCATTATAAATAAGAACAGTGATGTTATTGCAATAGTACTTGGGTTGAGTCAGCTTCTCCTTGGCCTGTACCACATCTAGAACTATGTACAGTGATCCAGAGCAAGGTTATACAAGATGGTTAACCAATTGCCCTTCTAACATCAAAGGCTGACCACCAGGTAAGTTTTTAGCTGTCCACCGGTATGATTGCGTTCTATTCATTTTCATTAAAAAAAAATAAAAAATAGAAAAACAAGAAAAAGAAACAGTCCTTATTTATTTTGTCCCTACAAGAGTTAGATATAAAGTTGTTTTTTAATGTATAGAAAACCGAGTTTCCCCAAAAAGGGGCGATCTGGATTGGGATAAGAATAAAAAAACTCCCTCGGTCTAGAAAGATTTCTACTTGACTGACCATGAACAGAAAAGATGAAGTTTAGCATCAAAACAAATATTGCATTTTTCTTCTAGCGAAAAGGCCAAGGAATGAAAAGTAAAAAGTAAGTTATAAACTACTAGTGAGGATAGTGTGTGTGGGTCTGTCTTGCCTGGTCAAAAAATATGCTCAAACATATTTTAATTCATGCAGATTTTATCTTTATTATTATAGAGCCAATTCACTATTGAATATTATAAATAGTATTGATCTCCAAAGTTAAAAAAAGAAAAATAACTCAGGTGCCATCAGCTGGAACTGAAACCAAAGCATTTAACGCTCCAGCCATGTTCTCTATTGTTTGAGCTATCAGTAGATACATAAAGATTTAAAACGAAACCACTTCAAGCTATGAATGAATTTGCATATGCGCAAAAGTAATAGAAATATGTCCACAAGTTGAAATGAACATTTTGCATTTCAACTTGCTGACATATTTCTGTAAGCAATATTCATCCAAACAAAGATTTTACTCGTCATAAACCATCCTTGATGTATGATTACTATTTCTTGTTAATTTCAGTGTTATGTGAACAATAGTTTAAGAGTTTATCAGTTAAATATTTGCACACAGACACACACATACATACACCTACTGTTTTATTTAGATAGATTAACTAAAGACCCAACCCAAGAATTCAGTTTTTTTTTGTTTTTGTCATGTAACATGTGCAGATTAACTTTTGTGTTTTGTTTCTCTTGCCAAGTTCATTCAGAACAAGCAAAAAGAAAGAAAACAAAACAGCAATGAATGTGAGGAATTGTTAAATTTAATTTGGTGAAATTTCTTCACTTGGTTTTTAGTATATTATTATTTGTAGTTAAGAGTTGAAGGAAATTCTAAAAATCTTTTTGGTTAAGCGCATCTACCAGCATCATTTATGATCATTCTCAACAAGTATAGGAGATCCATTGTGCTTAAGCGGCTGTCTCTACAAAGCCATACTCAGCTTCAAATCAGATACTTGCTGCATATACTGTCCGTTGTGTTTCTTCACAGAGGCGATTATTGAGGTAAAAATTGCTGATTACAAGGAATTTTCATTTTTTCGATACTGTACTATACATTTGTCTGTCTATTAAAACAATATTGGTTGGAATGCAAGCAGATAACAGGAATGTATTAAACCATTTTGTAGAGTTACATTACATTTTAGTATTAAAATAAAAGCCTTAGAAATAAAAAAAAAGAAAGGGTACTTGTACAGTTTAATCAAGACATTAAAAAATGAAAATATTGAAAAAGTTTAAATTGTACGTATCCTTTATGGAATGAAGTTCTCTGAAAAGAAATTTCACTTATTTTCATCAAGTAGTTTTTGTTTTACAGTGAAAAAACAATTTGTTATGATACCGAGCAAAAGGTTCGATTTTTAGGAAGAAAAGCTAGTTATTAAAGATGGGAGGGAGTGTCGGTGCTTTAACTGGAGTTATCTCCCTGTGGCATTTCTAAACTCCAAACAAAAATTAAGAAAAATTCCAAAATGTCTGTCTTCAACCTGTTCTCATAAAAACATGTTTTTCCGCTGTAAAACAAAAACTACTCGATCAAATTAAGTGAAATTTTTTTTCGAAGATCTTCAGTTCAAAACGGATACGTATAATATTTTTTTTCTTTTTTTTAATGTCTTGATTAAAATGTACAAGTGCCAAAAAAAATTTCTGAATTTTTTTAGATAGGGATTGATTATTTATGTTATTGGGATTCTTCGGACTATAGTTCTCATCTCGAATGTTATTTTCACAACATTTCGGTCTATGTAAACTCCGACCTTTGTCAAATATATCTTGAAGAACTCAGGAATCTTTCTGTTGAACTCGGGAATCTGTAAGGAAATTCGAACGGACCGTTTATTTAATCCAAGAGTGTAGGATGCTCTCATTTTGTCAGCCATGACTGGGTAGAATTCCTAAGTAATTCACAATTATGAGTGTCATCTGCACTGAGGATTGAACCTTCAATCTCCAGAAGAGTAACTTTATAACTGAATTTTACCAAGTACTTTATCCACTACGCCATGGGTCCCTGCAGATACAAGCACTCCTAAAGAAGATCAAAAGTTACATCGACTGAAACGTTATGAAAATAACACTCAAGATGAGAAGAGTAATCCAAATAATATCCATGAATGGATATTATTTGGATCCATCAATAAAGCATTTTAAAACATTAAATACAATTTTATTTCTCTAATATCACTTTTCGAAGAAATAGATTTTTTTTTTATATTTCACATAAGAATGGGACAATTCCAATATTTTTTCCAATTCCATACTAAATTCTTGATTCCAATTCTTTATAAATCTCTAAATATTTAACCATAAAGTTTTTTTGTTTTTTTTATGATTACTGTAAAAACATGTTAAATGTGCGTATATTTTTTCAAACGTAAAGACAAACTTGTACGGGTGGTGGTTATCTATAGATTTTAACATTGCTGGTAGTTTAAAATAATTTTTTTTTTAATTACTATCAGTTGTGGAAGATTTTGTTTTAAAATAAAAAAAAAAAAAGACGATAATTGAAGGAACAGTTTCAGCATCGGAAAATATGCAAAACTTTTCACCGATTTTGACTCCCCAAAAAGTTATGATTTTTCTGATTCCGATTAATCATCTCAACAATAATTTCACAAGCTCATTCTCTAATCCTCATGGCCGAGTGGGTCAATTGTCTCCAAATTATCCTATCACTTGCTTAAGAGTTTCCTTGACTGGCCAACCTTCCTATAATCCAAAACATGCTTCTGTAACGGTTTCATCCAGGAGGATGACCATTATAGATAATTGTCCGGGCATAACCAATTCATTCTTAAGATAACCATTTACGATCGGCCAATGAGGTGCTTTCGGTAAATCTTCCAACTTAATGAGTCGGGTTTCATACTTATCTAATCAAACTTGATACTAAAATCTGCATCTATCAAGCTCTTGCCCACATCATTTTACCATACGGTTATGAAATCTGGCCGATGAGAGCAATTAACCTACAAAACCTAGAGGTGCTCGGTCACTACGGTTTACATGTCAACAGTTCATCTCAAATATCGCTGTTCAGTCTCGTTGAAATATACCCTCTCCACAAGAAGCTCATCTTGCGAGACGTCTTCATTGGTTCAGTCATGCACTTCGTCATCATTCAGATGATTTCACATCCACAAGGTATTAAATCAGCTTCTCCACACGGTTGGAAAAAAAAAAAATGATGCGGAAGCGAGCTGAAAACCTTGCTCAGGACAGTGAAACAGGATTCCGAAGTGATCTCAGACCCTTGCCTCTATGGGAGTCACGGCTGGAACCGTGATTGGTTAACACTCGTATCTGCTACTGCAATGTGAATTGTCGCATCTGGTCAGCTTTCATTCAGGATGCAGCAAATTCTTTGGATGAATGCCGAAACAAGTAATCATGGATTTATCATCGAGTGCTTTTGGCCAAGAAGACCAAGTGAAGGACCAGATGTAAATAGAAAATAAGTTATAAGCAACATAATGCTTAAACCAGTCGTGTAAGAACAGATTGAAAAAATATAATTTTCTTTTTTTAGCAAATATATTTGAAAAAAGAAATATTTGTTGGGGGGGGGGGGATCAAACTTATTGATTGCAACCAAGGTGGTAAGTTGAGTGCAAAAATCTGAATCCTTCAAAGATTTTTTTTTTTTTAAAATAACCGCTTTAAACTCTCAACACCTGCAGGTTTCAACTCAGAAAGATCAGTGGAAAGAAAAAAAAAATGTTTGATTATCCAGAATTTTTCTTATATTAAAAAGACAAAAATAAAGAAAAATCTGTATGATGTATGGAACTGCAACAGTGAAAAGATCATATTCCAAAAATCACGTAAATTGATCATGCAATTTTATTTTTATTCAAGAAAATCAAATTTTATAAGAGAGGAGTGATTGTCTTGCATCACCATCTTGAAAATAATCTCAAGAAATAAGGAAGATAACTCAGCAATAATTCAAACTTGCAATAATTTTGTAGTAATGTCTACAAATTCTCTTTAATCACTTAAAAACGGCTTTCTTTATGAAAATAATACTATTTGATTTATGTGATTTTTGGAATATGATATTTTCATTTCGTTATGGGTACATAGAGATTTTTCTTTATTTTCATTTCTTTAATATAGGGGAACTTCTGAATAATAAAATGTTTTGTTTAAATGAAATTCACTGTACAGGAAAAGAGAAACCGAAAATACTTATATATGAAATTAAAAAAAAAAAAAAATTTTCTCAACAAATACAACCCCAATAAAAAAGGATTTCATTACAATAATATACACAGATGCAAATAGACGTATTGTCTAGACAGGAGTTTTAAGTTTATACTGTACACCTTGAATATGATGAGGCAATTTGTGGTTGCAAAGTGATAGTCAAGTGTTACCAAAAACAAGATGTGTTCTAGTCTCTCAAGAAATAGATAAGACCATTACTGACATTTGTCCGAAGACCAATGTCCATTCTGTCCCGATCGTTCAATTACTGGCAAGCATTTTGTTATTCACGACGCCTTTGTTTGCTGCTGCGACTGGATTCATATTCTTTATTGCTGGATCTAGGCTCCACATGTGTCGACCGTTTCTGTCCTCCGTGTTTGGCTTCCGTCAAGAATTTATCCAGACCAAAAGGATCTGGATCTTCTTCAAACTGGACGGGTCCATCACGCTTGCGGGATTTGTCTGTTCCTGCAAAGCCCTTTTCTGCTTCAAATCTTTTGGTTTTCATGATTGTTTCAAGGTCATCACCATACATATCTTTATCAGCATTTTTGAACGGTCGATAGATGGAATCTGCAATTGTGCGATCTTGGCGCCATGGTTTGTCATAGACATTGTAGACCTCGTCGTCACCAAAGCCGCTGTCCATACCTTTGGTACGGTTAAACAATCTCTGGTCAAATTGCACTTCCTGAGAATTGCCGACACCCGTATTTGGAAGATTCAAGGCAATTATTTCGCTAATATCTCGTTCCTTCTCATGTTGCAATCGTGATCTTTTGTTTGGTGCTGCCCTTGCAAGGTTCTTATCGCGTTGTCGGTCTTTTGAGCGATCTTTTCGTAGTTCATCTCTTTCAGCTACTTCTTCATCTTTTTCTTCACGTCGAATACCCACACGCTCCTCACGGGCTTTTTGGGCCAACAATCTCAGATTACCCTCTTTCTTCTCTTTCTCCTTCTGGGCCATCTTTTTCTCGATTTGGGCTCTCATTTCGACGGCCTCACGGGCTTTCCTGTCAGCAATGTACAGAGCTTCTGCCAGTTTGGCAAAGTTTTCATTGATGTGCACCCCTTGCAGACCACGACCATCAGCCGCCAGACGTTTGTCTAAAGGAATCGTGTATCCTTTGGCGTTCTTCCAATTTGATATACATGGTGGAATCTTCCATTCCTGCTGCTCTTTCACCGTCACTTTCCGATTGGGCGAATGTAGGACAGGGGCGGGTGGAGAAGGTGGACCACGGGGGATCTTTTTGTTTACCTTGAACCGAGCTGGTTCCATGGGGTCCTTTTGTACATCGACCATCCTAATAATTCGTTGTTTGGCCCCAGAATTATAAGATACTCCCTGTTGGGATGGCGTGTAGCGGATATACTGCGCAGGTGCTAATTTATCGGCATGTCGCACGGGCATTGCTGCCGACATTTTACTCGATACGATTTTTTCCAGGGCCAGACGAGTTTTATCTGTAGTCTCCTTAACTTTTTCTTCGTTTGGACGCTCCAATTCTGGGTCGTCATCATCAAGTAGTTTTGGCACAAGATCTTGAAATTTGGAGTGCACAACTTTATCTTTTCCATGACCCTGTCTGGCGATTGCATCATATTTTATTTTCCCCTGTGCATCCAGCTGTACGGCTAAAGAGTTTGAATTCGATTTTTTCAGTCCCATACCGAGTGGATATTGAGCAACGTGAACTTCCGGGAAGGCCCCGCCATCTCCGTAGTCCTCTTGTGTACGTGGTATCCAACCTTTTCGATGTCCGTACGGTGGGGCTGAACGCACGCTTTTCACGGTTACCTGCTGCATGTAATGCCTCTGTCGTTCTTCTTCCTCATCGTCGCGATCGTAAACTCGCTGCGACGGTTGTGGTAAAAATTGCGTTAATCCTGCCATGGAGGTAGAGAATGAAAAATAACAGAGATCTAAAGTAAAAGATTGTTTTTCAATATGGCAGCTCAAATCACGCGTCTAGTCTCGCGAGATCATCGATGCTGTGGCAAGTTTTGTTTTTATATTTTTCGTCGATGCGTAAAAAATTATCTTTTTCTTATCGTATTAAACATAATATAAATATAACTTAAAATTAAAGAAAAGTTTTATGGTCCAAACGTTTTTTTACAAATCGGTAAATTTTCTTATTGTTTACATTTGAACTCCGAAGCTAAATATGGCGGCTGCGTTGTTGTCATCGTTGGTATGGTAATATGTATTATTTATTGTGAGTTTCTCTTCTAAATTGATGATTGTGGATTCATAACCATTATTAAATGTATTTTTTTCACGAAAATATGAAATAGCTTGTGTAGACTCACATAATGTTTTGGACTATCGCCAGAAACATTTGTTTTTCTTTTCTTTGTTTTGTGTATGACTCAGTAACCGCCGTTGTTAGGGAAAGTTCACCCTAACAACACAATGGCGGACGTCGCGCTACTTTTCACTCGAACGAGCTTTTATTTTGCTTATTTCTCCTGTTTTCGCGGCAAGTCAAACAGAGTTTGATGCAGATTTATTCAAACGGACATTATTTCATAATTCGCAGGTTTTTCGTGATTGTTATATTTATTTTGCTACATCGTGCTAATTATTTTTGCTTATCTGCTTCGTTTTGTTTTTAAATGCTTTTGTTTGGCATACAAAAATAGTTGAAAAACTTTTGAAAAATAATTTTTTAAAAGAGTAAAAGTAACTTATTTTTTATTAAATTCACCAGAGTGCATCTCGATTTATAGGTAAACAAACCAACCATTTTAATATTTTGTTACTAGTTGAAAATAAATCAATAAATAAATAATTTCTTGACCCTTGGAATATTAAAGGAATTTAGAAGTATTTAAACTGCCGAATAGAAGGACATTTAAACTGACTTTAAAATTCGGTACTCATGCGCAATACGGAAAGCGTTGAATTAATAACGTTATTATTTAGAAAACCATTCTTAATGTGGGCAGGGAAGTGTACTTTCACCTAACAATTTAATAACCAAAAATACTGTAAAAAAAAAAAAAAAAAGTAATTTAATTTGAAAATTCTATAAAAACAATATCACGGTCCGTATTCTGCATAACTGTCAAGAGTAACCGCAACCATTATTAAAAACGAGCTGTACTTACCCGGCATTGCCCGGGAACCAAATTATTATTTTTTATTGTTAATGTTAAGATTTGAAACGTTTAATTATTAATAGAACCAAATTGGGCTACAAAACTAATTCATAAAATTATTAGATGTAAATAATTTTCAAAACCTTAAATATTTTGTGTTTATACAGATAAAGTTTTTCATTCGTGTCTCTAAGCGCCATACTTTTAAATATAATTTTTTGATTAAATTCAAGCAAAGTCCCTGACGCTTGCTGTGTTGGCCTGTCAAACTAAAATCAAATGAATGGTAACATTTAATGTTAGTAGGACTAAGCTGCTCGCCTTTAACAATTACAAGACGCCTCTCCAACCACTGATATTCATGACAAAATAACACCCTACCTGAGAATTCTCCCTCCAAACTCCTTGGCCTAACATTCGCAGGCAATATGAACTGGAACAAATATATCGAGGACATTGCGAAGGCTGCTGCAAAAAAAGTGGGTTCTCTCTATTGAGCTAGAAGACTGCTCACACCTGAGAGTATCCTGTACCTCTACAAAGCCACCATTCGCATACACATGGAGTATTGTTGCCACATCTGTACTGGTGCATCTACCACTAGTCTCCCCTTCTTGGATAGGGTTCTAAAAAGAGTGTTCAATCTAATAGGGCCCACTTTGTTAACTAAGCTCCAACTCCTGTGTTGCATCTCTGTGCTTGTTTTACAAATATTCTTTCTTTTTTTTTTTCACTTATCAAGGCTCAGAGGCCACTCGAGGATAAGGGTTACTGAGTGTACAGTAGTCAGTGGGATAATATAGTAATCGTTAGTAGTGGAAATTTGGTAAATTGGATTACTTAAGGAGACGGTTCATCAAGAATTTGTTTATGTTGGACTTGAAGACGAGCAAATTGTAATCAGATGGAAAACAGGCGAATGGAATGTTCTCTGATGAACTCGTTACACTTGTACTCACTCAATGTACATATTCCTGACAAAACCGCTTAGCAGCAAAATCTCACCCCTTCACTGTTGAGGTCCCTAAATGCCAGGAAGCTTTCTACTCTAATAGTTTCTTCCCTCAAACAGCTACACTTTGGAATTCTCTTCCTGCTACCTGCTTCCCTGACTGTACTGATATGCAAAAGTTTAAATGTAATGTAAACCAACATCTTGTTAATCTTTCCTAGACATAGTCACAAATAGTAACCTCTTATATGCAAATGATGATATGCTTTGTTAGGGGTGAATGTGAGTAAAGATCATAAAAAACGTATCCAATACAAAATATTCCCAAAAAGTTTTCTTATTTACTATTAAGATTTATTGAAACTTTTTCAAATAAAAAACAAACTATTTTCGGAATATTCTGTATTGGATACGTTTTTTATGATGTTTGATTTTAGTCTGACAGGCTCGCAGTAAGCATTAGGCGACTTTGCTTGAATTTAACCATTTTTTTTTTTTATTTGTTTTAGTTTGTAATTTTATGCAATGTCGATTTTGCTTTTATTAAATATTCAAATAATAGTAAATAAGGACAAATAATAATTCTAGTAGTTGCTGGAAGCACAGTTTAAAGAACAGAATAGTTAACATCCGAGAACCCGTAAAACAAATGCAATACAATTCAAAATTTATATAAAACGCATTAGAATGATTTTTTCTTTTTTTTTTTTTTTTACCAAATCCATGTTTTAATCTGTTGAAACAAATTGTAAAATTGTAAGGTGTTGTTTTATATATATCATACATTTTTTTCTATAAAATTGGTCTTTTTGACAGGAAGCCTACAGTTAGCTGCCAACAATTAGTTGCCAACAATTAGTTGGCTTAACAAGCTAAATTTGCTTTAAAGCCATAAAGATGTATTTTTTAAGCACTCGTCCTTTCAATGTACATGCCTTGACAATGACCTTGTTCCTCATATTTGAACAGAAACATTGCCTAAATGAACCCTGATCGCACAAGTTTACTTTTACAACCACTTATACTAGTCTTTATATTCAATGCCATATCTTTTTATTAAAGAAAAAAATGTGAAAAAGAACTACTAAAAGTTTTTCAAAAAATCGAATTAATTTCTATCTCAGCATGAGGCTCTTCTATCTTTCCTTCTATTAATGAAGTTAATATTAATAAACAAAAAATGAAGAAAAGGAAAAAAGGCATCTCATGCTGTGAAAAAGATATTTTTATATATAGAAAGTCTTAGTATATTAAAAAATAATAAATGATTCATCCATTTTAAAATTGCATCATCGTTTGCTTTCAATTTCTATGATAATAGGTACGTGCATTAATGGTGAAAAACGTAGTTTTGAAAGCCAGTTAATCATAATTTTTTTGTAGGTTTCTAATTACTTGGTGATTGTATTTGAAAGATTAAAGACTAAAGTTAATTTTCAAAAGAAAAAAAATATTTTTACATGTAAAAAAAAAGTTATAATGAAAAATATTTTCATGGCGACATACGCAAGTTGACAAATTTAGCTAAATTTAGAAGTTAAAAAAATTCATTGTAAACATTCCATTAAAGATAAATATTAGATTTATGAGATAACTAACATTTCAGCCTGGCGTTACCCAGGTGTTTGAAGGTGTATGTTGAGCAAAAAAAAAAACAAAAAAAATAGTAGTAGGAAGGCAGGCTCGAACCCGTACCGCGAAGGAGGAAAAAAATGGGGGAAAAAAACGTGACTGTTACAACCACCGCCAAGGGAGGAGTCAAAATGTTTATACATTTTAAGCATTGGCATTCATTTTGCACGTACTTATATTGTAAATATTCATGGTGCTTCATAGATTGTGAACATTTCTTTATTCAAATAATTTTTGTTTTAAACTACGTGAAAAAGCAAGTAAAGCAAACTAAAAAAATACTGTTTAATGAATTCAACCGAACTTGACTTTTATTAACTGTAGGCTTCCTGCTGAAAAGACAAATTTTATAGAAAAAAGTACAAAATAAAAAAAAATCTTCAAATAGTTTCTACACTTAATACTATTAATATTTGGCAGATAATTTCATTTTAATGTTTTATAAAAATTTTTTTTTTTTGTTTTGTTTTTTTTCTTGGATTTTGGAGTGTATTACACCAAATCACACACACACACACACACACACACACACACACACACACACACACACATGTGAAGTTGCTTTTTAATTTTCAATTATTGTAACGAAATCTGACAGCCGGAAAAATGTGTTTTCATTAAAAATCAATGATAATTACATAGTTTTTATCAATTTAAACAATAAGCAATTGTTATCTACCTAATTGTCATGTCACAATTAGTTAAATTAAATTCATTACATAAGACATGTACTTTGTACAAATAGATGATTGCGTGACATCCGCTATTAATTGTAACAAGACAGACCAAATATTTTCCTCTAACTTGATGTTAATTTGTATACACACATGAATTATCTTTTGAAAATTATGTTCATTAATAATTAATTTTTTACCTTGTGGTTTTTCGTAATTTTTGAACATGTTCATTAATGCGACATGTCAATTCAGTAAATACTATTGGTTTCACTTGAAATTCAATATTTCAATTTTCGAATTTCGCTACAATAAAAAAATTTCCTTTTCTCCACGTTAAAAAACGACCCTGGTGTCTAACTCTGTCCCGTGGGGAGGCATTGTAAATAGGTACAATAATAAAGAAGAACCTAATTTTCATTGATATAGCAATAAAAATGTTTTGAACTAATTCCCAATTATATTACTTGTATTGATTGGACTATTGTTCTCATCTTGAGTGTTATTTGTGCAACGTTTTGGTCGGATCGTCCTTCGGCCGTCTTCAGGCATGTTGGTTGTTGTATGTAAAAAAAAAGAGAAAAGTTACTTCACTTTTCCTAACATGCCTGAAGACAGCTGAAATACAATCCGACTGAAACGTTGCACAAACAACACTCAAGATGAGACCGGTAGTCTAATCAAAACAAGTAATATAAACAATCAGGCCTCATCTAAAAAAGTCAGAACTTTAATTCCCAATCAACTTTTAAAAATTAATATACTAATCTGTATGCGTGTGTGGAGTGCAGTAACCAATCTTGGCCATTTCTTATGCTGAAAAAAATTGAACATGTAATAACAAAAATATTTAGTTTTCATCAATTAAAAAAAATAGTTATTGCCAAAAATTATTTCACAAACTGACAATATAATTATAATTAACGAAAAAACTGGGGGGGGGGGGGAGGTCCAAATGAATTGAAATTTAATTTTCTATCAACCTATATAATTTTAAAGTGTGTAAATTTAATGTAAGATTTATTTATTTAATGATTATTATTATTATTATTATTATTATTATTATTATAATAATAATAATAATAATACCCTAGTATGGCTCTGCTCTTAGGAACAGGTATGTGGACAGCGACATGTTCTTTTATTAATATAATTATATTGTTGATAATAATAGTGATTGTGGTAGTAGTAGAAGATGGAAGAGGGTGAGAAAGGAAGGGCAGAACGATAGCAACATTAGTGTAACTAGTGTGACCATAAAACTCATGTGAAAAGGTTGCATCCTCTCGATTAATGATGATGATTATTATTATTATTATTATTATTATTATTATTATTACAATAATAATAATAATAATAAAGAATTTGTTATTAAATTGACTTATTGAAAGCCAAAACAAAAACAATGGTGGTTGAATTTTGGAGGTAGTTCCAAAGTTCATGATGTTGACCATCTTACAATTTATTGCTTTAATTCAGTTGACATTTACAATTCAATTGAATTGAAGGAATAAATTGTAAGATGGTCAACATCATGAACTTTGGAATATAGATTTTTGTCATTCATTCATTATATTGCTCTGTAATTGCATTGAGCTTCTGAAATAAGGATTGGTATACATTATATAAAAATAAAGTATTTTTCCAAAATATATATATATAAATATATATATATATATATATATATATATATATATATATATATATATATATATATACGAAAATGACCCCTTCCTTTTCAAGTCTAAACTATTTTTTGTTTTGTTTACATGAAAGAAAGTAGAATGTCATTTTTCTTTTTGAGTAAACTGGCATAAAGTGCAAAGAATTCCAATACATTTTTTTAAATAATTTACGACATATGTACCTTTTTAGTTTCATTATTATAAATTTATCAGATTTTAAAATGGAGGACAGGTGAACTAACAAACAATTAGTGAAAATCGAATCATCATCATCATCATCATAACATGTTTTACATGCTGACATGTATTGGACAGCTTTAAGAAATTGACTTTCAAACTAATATATCTCCTACCAGGTCTTTATTTATCCCTCTTTCCTTCAGATCAATTTGTATCACTTCCTCCCATGCTTCCCTCGGCTATCTCATGTGGACAGGACCTGCTACCTCAACTGTTCTATATCTACTGACCCAGAAACTTTTTTCATTCTTCCAATGTGGTCATACTATCAGACTCTCCTATTCTGCACGTCTCCCTTTTCTGATCAGATTTAATCTTTGTGTAAAGTCATTAAGACTCACATCCATCATATTGCTTTTTTTGTTTAAAAACAATTCTCTGGAAGTACAGAAGTAAAAAAACGATAAACAAAACATTTGTTTCACTTTTTTATGCTCTTTAACTTTTCAAAAGATAAAATAATTGTTTCATTTATATTTTCTAAACAGTGAATGTTTGTATTTTAAATTTAAAAAAAAGAAAAGAAAAAAAACGATGTGCAACTTTTTTAAAAAGTTTTAATTGGAATAATACTAATAAATCACTTTTTCATTGAAAATCTTTTTCTTTTTTTTAACTTTAACGTTTTCTTTTTAGAATAAACGTGCATGTTTTTGTATGACTAAGAAAGGCCTTTTTTGGTGGAGGGGGGGGGGGTATTATGTTTTCGAACTTTTTATATACTCCCTAGATTATAATATCTATGATTTGCAAACGGACGTCATACATATCTACATTTATTTACATCGACTTTTAAAAAATTCCCTCTATTCTGTCTTTTCGCATGTTTGCTGGTCTTTTTCATATAAATAAAGCGAACCTAATCAGAGCGATGGTACAGCGCCTGGCCTTTTGTGCCGGGACGTCTTGAAAACAATTAGCTTTGATCAACGCCGGGGAAACCCTTCATATCAGACAATTGCTATTCATTTCGACATTGCCAGAATTCCCCCTTTTTTTGGAGGGACGACCTCATGGGGAAGAAAATAAATACCATGCAAGAAAGCAAAAGCTTCACTGGCCCCAGGCCAGGTTTAAAAGCCACTTTTATTTCTGAGCTGGCTCCTATGATTCTTAACTTAAACTTTTTGATTGACATCGCTAAATTTGAACGCTTTTCACTTCCTGTGGCGTCATAGCGTAGTCGTAAGATATCAGGTTTTCTTTCACTTTTTTTTCCACCTTCGCGTCACGCGTTCGAACCTGCCTGCCTACTACCACATTTTTTTCTCAACACACACCTCCAAACACCCCGGGCAACGCTGCCCAACCCCGCTAGTATTCCATAAAAGCAAATGAATGTTAAAAAAAGAAGATAAAAATATATTTTCACCTGAGTTTTTTCATTTGATACTTATTTGTTTCATGAGACATGCTAGTATTTGAGTATTTGTTTTCATTTGATACTTATTTGTTTCATGAGACATGCTAGCATTTGAGTAGTTGTTTTCATTTGATACTTATTTGTTTCATAAGACATGCTAGTACTTGATTATTTTTTTCATTTGATACTTATTTGTTTCATGAGACATGCTAGTACTTGAGTATTTTTTCATTTGGTACTTATTTGTTTCATGAGACATGCTAGTACTTGAGTATTTTTTCATTTGGTACTTATTTGTTTCATGAGACATGCTAGTACTTGAGTATTTTTTCATTTGATACTTATTTGTTTCATGAGACATGCTAGTACTTGAGTATTTTTTCATTTGATACTTATTTGTTTCATGAGACATGCTAGTACTTGAGTATTTTTTCATTTGATACTTATTTGTTTCATGAGACATGCTAGTACTTGAGTATTTTTTCATTTTATACTTATTTGTTTCATGAGACATGCTAGTACTTGAGTATTTTTTTCATTTGATACTTATTTGTTTCATGCGACATGCTAGTACTTGAGTATTTTTTTCATTTGATACTTATTTGTTTCATGAGAAATTCTAGTACTTGAGTATTTTTTCATTTGATATTTATTTGTTTCATGAGACATGCTAGTACTTGAGTATTTTTTCATTTGATACTTATTTGTTTCATGAGACATGCTAGTACTTGAGTATTTTTTCATTTGATACTTATTTGTTTCATGAGACATGCTAGTACTTGAGTATTTTTTCTGATACATATCTGTACACTGTCTTTTAATGTTTGTCTTAGACAAACTGTTAATAAATTAAATGTTTTCATCATTCTACAGTTTCTCAATCATGTTTACTTCCTGACATGTATGTCGTATTTGTTTTTAAAATAATGATGACGCAAGTTTGTATTACCAACTATAAATATTGGTGGCTTGCAAGTATAGAGAATAAATTTAGCTTCTCCACACCTGTGTTGCTGGGCATGATGAAATAGAATATGAAGTTTTTTAATTCTTAAAGATAAAACATTGCAACCGATAACTCACTGGTACCAAAAAGTTTAAATGATATTTATTGATCTGTTTATTATTAAAATTATTTAACAAAATTTTGTGTGTGTGTATATTTTTCCTCTATGCATAACTTTGATAAATACACTTTGTATTTTATTTTT
Source organism: Euprymna scolopes (assembly GCF_053919585.1). NCBI lineage: Eukaryota > Metazoa > Mollusca > Cephalopoda > Sepiida > Sepiolidae > Euprymna > Euprymna scolopes. The sequence continues at coordinate 16,320,504 of NC_136491.1, read as the reverse complement.
ATTTGCTGTTAAGTGATCATTTATTGAAATCAAAAATAAAATAAGGAAAAACTAAAAAAAAAAAAACTTTTTTAAATACAACAATATGTCTTCACTTGAGCAATACTGGGGAAATATTACAGGTTATTAAATAAAACAAATAATGAAATACTAGCGAGACCTGTGGAAACTCCACAGCAGACTCTTGCATATGTAATATATTGATGTTTGCATTCTGTGGATGTTCAGCGTAAATGGAGATGCCCTGATATTATTGTAGCTCTTTTAAAACTGCAAAAGTATTTATCTAAGTTAGCAGGGACACCCGGCGTAGCCCAGTCATAAAATATGGTTAAATATATTTTAATTTATGCAAATTTTGTATATATTATTATAGAGTCAAATTTCAATCGATTTTTATATATTATAAAGTTGTGATTTCAAAAATAAAATATATCCATATGACTTGGGTGCATCAGCTTTAATCAAAACCGAAACCGAAACCAGAACTTATGAAGAAACAAAAAAAGTGACACAGACATTCAGCTTTATATATATATATATATATATATATATATATATATATATATATATATATAAAACTGGGGTTCCTTCAGCTGTAATCGAAACCGGAACATATGAAGAATTCTTGGTTAAATTATATATTACAAGAAATAGAAGGTCATAACAATTAAACGACAGTCACTCGGAAGAAAAAAGATGTAAGCATGACACACAAAATAACACGCTATCATATTAATATATAGATGACTTTATTAAGCTCAGTAATAAAGTTAAATCTTGTGTAATGATTGAGAAGGTTGCTATCAACAAAAAAACTAAATTCGGCTTCATCTCATAATAAGATTATCAATCTCTCCTTCTTAGACAAGGTCTCAAAAAAAACCTCTAATGTAATAGGTCTCAAACTGCCTACCTAGCTCCCGCCTCTGGCCCATCACCACAATGTTGCATCTTTGTGTTTGTTTTACAAGTACTTCTACGGAATGTGCTCTGATGAACTTACTGCACTTGTATCCCCTCAATGTAAATAGCCCTGACAAACCCGACTAGCAACAAAATCCCTCCTCTTTGTCAGAGAGATCTTCAGATGTCGAAAAACTTTCCACTTTAATAGCTTTTTTTTTTAACCGTTTACTTATTGAATTTTCTTCTAGCTCCCTGTTTCTTTGACTGTACCAACATGCAGAAATTTTAATGTAATGTGAACAAACATCTTGCTACACAACTCCCCATATAAGATGCCACCTACATATCTGTTGTATAATAAATAGGTTACTAGGATTATCTAAAAATTAGAAAATATTAATTCATGAAATGTCATTGCTTAAGTAGAATCATATTCCATCTTCGTGATGATAAAGATTTTTTAAGGATTATTTAGCGAAAGAATGACTGGAATTCTATTGATTGAATAAAATATTACCAAATAGAAAAAAATCATGACTGAAATATCATAATTAAGATGAAGTCGCAGCTGCAGTTAATATATTTCAGCCGAAACATGTTTATTTCCAACATTAATGTACCAAACCTTGTGGAAATTCCAGCATATGCTTTTAATGAAAAAAAAAATTTTTTGAAAAGGATTCAAATCCTTTGAAATGATAGAATTTTGGATTATAGTTTCGCTTTATAGTGAGAGTATACAAATAAAATATTTTTTTTACCTATTTTTTTTATTCTACAAAATTTTATTAATAATTTCCTTAGCTAACATTTTCATGTCATCAATCAAACTGTTTTTTTTTCTAAATAACCCGTGACTTTTCAAAGTATATTTTGGTCACAGTGGATTGATTATACGGCACAATCATATTGATACACCGGTTCTCACCAGATCACTGAAGTTAAGCAACGTTGAGCTTGTCCAGTACCAAATGGGTGACCATTTGGGAATGGTGAGGCGCTGTATGTACCGCAAGGTAAAAATACCAGGTTGAGAAACTGGCGCAGTCTATCCTTCTCTCGAGGGTAGATGGGACTCTCTTAAGCTGTGCTAGGCACCCCATCTAGTGATGGCGTCACAATAAAAAATACCTTTTATAGCCCTGGTGAAGCATTGTATTAATTTGAATGACACTACAAACTCGTGTAGTGAGTTACGGCCAGGCTGGATGGATGGAACACTTTCATAATTAAATTAACTCAAAAAAAATCAATTGTTTATTTCTTATTTATATATCTAATAAGGCTGTACTACTACTACTACTACTACTACATCAAATTAGCTAAATTACACCCTTCTGCATTTATAGCATTTATCTTGAGATAGTTGTAGTTGTTATACTAATATCTTTCTTAAAAATCTACTCGAAATATTGTTTATGGATTACTCTTTTTTTTTTTAATCCACAGTTTGTGTTGGTAACCACTGCAGTGCTATCTTCACTTTTGTAAATTATGACTAATATTCTTGTAAAGAAAAAGGACCCCCACCTGAGATGAGAGCTGACATTTAAATCTTTTTTCATCCAAACAAGCTGTCAAGAAGATCTACTTTGTCAATTTATTATTGATTACAATTCAGTCAATTGAGACATAAGCAAATCCTTTATTATAGCTGACATGACAGAGAGAGAAAGAGGACCCATTAAAATCAAATTCTCTACTTCAATCAAAAGACCATCTCCTACTCCCGCCACTTCTTCCAGTTTTTTTTTTTTTCTTTCTATGTTGTGAATTCAAGTTCCTTTAGATCAAACCAATTATCATCAGGTGATTTTAGTTGTTTTTATTTCCCCCTGGATTAATTCTATATTTAGTTCGATGGTCTGATGGTTTAAGTCTTTGCATCTTCACCTGCCAATAAATCATATAAAGTCCACATACTTCTCTCTCTCTCTCTCTCTCTCTCTCTCTCTCTCTCTCTCTCTCTCTGTAAGCAAGTGTAAAATGTTTATGGGTGTACCTCCTCTCTTTGTCTTTTGGTTATAAAACTAAACTTTATAACTGTTGCTTGCATGTTCACATAACCAGAAAACTGTTCTTTTTATAGGCCCCCTTTTTTTTATATTTAAGTCTGATCTTCTACTTAATTGTCTTTTCAACAATAACTTTTATATATATATATATATATATATATATATATATATATATATATATATATATATATATATATATATATATAATAGCATTCTTGTCAGTCTGTCATCCTTAAGTTTGAAATAACATTGTCATTGTAAAACTCAAAGATTTAATGGACACATCTTGGTATCCATTCCTATTTATTTGTTTGATTAGATACCTTCTTGAACATCGACATGTATGACACATAGTTATATTATGAGCGAGCAAGGACTGAAATTAGTGAAAATTAAACTTCCTAAACATGTTTTATATCTGGCAGTTTAAACAAATTATCTATATATATAAAAGCGAAAATGTGTGTGTATGTATGTTCGCTTTTTGTGTATGTCTGAGAAAGGCTTTTTTCCGAGAAGTGATCGGTTGGCTCACTTTTTCTTATAAGTTTTTATATTACGTCTAAATGATCATATTTATGAGTTAACAACGGGGGTCGCCTGTCTATTTAATTTGCCTGAGTTTGAAAAGCTAAATATTCAACATTTTTCGATCGCTGCGTGTGGATTGGGCTTTTTTGTATAATAATAAAAGCAAACCGAAGCTTTAGACATCGTTCCTGGTGTGATCGACGGGAACGTCCAAAAGTAATCAGATTTGATCAATGTGGAGTTTCTCCTTATATCAGACAATTGCTATTCAATTTGGACAATCTCCTTTTTATGGGGAGCTGGTTTCCCCCCTAACATTTTGAGGAAACAAAAAAAAACTAAAAAAAAAAGCTGCCCCGCAGTAAATAAAATACTGCCCCGCAGTGAAAGTTGACCTTATTAAGTCATTAAGTATGGGCACCTGCCAATTCTTAATACTTAAATAAATTCAAACATGTTTCTGTTACTATTTCGTGGTGGCCCAGTGGTTAACGTAGCGCGTTTTTTTTTCAAACTTTAATTTCCAACTTCGCCTCAAGGGTTCGGGTTCGATCCTTCATACTTACCTACCAAAACTTTTTTTTAAATTTTACCCCCCACCCCCAACACAAACACCCGGGCAACGATTTTTTATTATTTTTTGTTTTGATTTACCACACATGCCTCCAAACACCCGGGCAACGCCAGGTACCCCCCCGCTAGTCTATCTATATATATAAAAGGCAAAATGTGTGTGTGTGTTTGTATGTCTCGCAAAAACTTTCGACGCAGGCACGGATTTTCGCCAGATAGGTATCATTTTCAAGCTCGAGCCTTCGTCCGACAAATATCGAAAAATTGGCCCAAAACATTAATTCCTTCACCCTAAACTGACCATTTTTGTACAGGGAGGGAGTAGCAAAACACTGTTCTCTCATAACAAGATGGCTTCTACGTATGCATCAATACGCACAAAAGACGTTGTACATTGAATCCGTTTTAATTTTATAAAAACCAACCTACTTTTGCCCACGCATCTATAGCGCGATGGGTTAAGTGACAGCGTCATTATCTAAAGATTTCAGGTTCAATCCCAGTTATCAGATATGTATTTTTTCTCGATTTTTAAACATTTAATATTAAAACAAGGTTATTTATACCATTTTTTTTTTTTTTTTTGCTGTGTTTTGTTTTTGTTTTTGTTTTTTTTCCTTTTTTGGTTTTTGTTTATCCGATTGTTTTAAAGAAGTTTTACGTCCGTTCGCTGTTCTTTTTTGTTTTGTTTTTTTCCGATTTTTTTAAAAAAAGTTTAAACAGGGTTATTAATTCGCTTCTTCTTATCCACTCCCCCCTCCTACATACACACGTCCAAACACCCGGGAAACGCCGTCCTTTTTTTCTTCTTTTTTCTTTTTCTGATTTTTTTTTTTAAAGAAGTTTTATGGTCGTTTACTGTTTTTTTTTTGTTTCGGTTTTTCTGATTTTTTAAGAAGTTCTTTACCCACCCACCCCTACACACACACACACCTCCAAACACCCGGGCAACGCCGGGTACTCCTGCTAGTAATATATAAAAGCGAAAATGTGTGTGTGTTTGTGTGTGTGCATTTTTTTTTTGTATATCCACCAAAGGCTTTGGGGGAGGAGCGCTCGGAGGAGTTATTGAATCTTACAACTTTTTATATACGGCCTAAATTATGATATGTCCGATTTCCAAAATGAGGTCATCTGAATCTTATATGTTACAAAATTCGTGCTATGATTTCATTTTCTCTACTACTATGGCATGAAAACCACACGTTCACGTTCGTTTAACCACTCGCTTTTTTAAACATTTACTTTCACCCTCCCTCACTTCTCTGCCCATATAGTGTTGTGGTAAGTTGTCAGGCTATTCACCTCGAGGCTTCGGGTTTGAGCCTACCTCCCTACAAAATTTTTTTTTTTTCTTTTACACCCGGGCAATGCCAGGCACCCCCGCTAGTCTCTATATATAAAAAGCAAAATGGCCGCACGCACTTTTGTATGTCCATGAAAGGCTTTTTTCACTGGGCTTCTTGATGATGTTACATTTATTCAGAAGTTTCCTTTTACTTTTTAGATTATAATATCTACAATTCAACTTTTTAGATTATAATATCTACAATTCAACTTTTTAGATTATAATATCTACAATTCAACTTTTTAGATTATAATATCTACAATTCAAAAACAGATGTCATGGCTACATTTATTTTGATCAACTTTTAAAAGAATCCCTGGTTCCCTGTGTTTGTTTGTCTCTCTCGTATAAATAAAGCAAAACTGATTGAAGCAAAAGTAACTCCCGGGACGTCCAGAAAGGCAATCAGCTTTGATCAATGTGGGGGAAACCCTTCATATCAGACAATTGCTATTAATTTGGACACTGCCAGAGTTCCCCAACATCGTTGGGAAACAAATAAATAAAACATCCGAAAGCCAGATGTTCATTTCTGCGTCTGCGTGAACTCATTCACTTCTGCAAGGCAACTTTTTGATTGTCATCGCTAAATTTGAACGCTTTTCACTTCCTTTGGCATCATAGCGTAGCGGTAAGATGTCAACTTTTCTTTCACTTTCTTTTCCACCTTTGCATCATGGGTTCCAGCCTGCCTTCCTACTACCACATTTTCTTTTTTTTTTTGCTTAACACACACCTCCAAACACCTGGGCAACACCAGGCAACCCCGCTAGTTTAGAATAGAACTGCAACAAAGTTAATGTTTGCATTAACTTCTTAACATGTATAAAATTGCACTTTTAGATAATTTTTTATATATTGTAGCCATCTAATAACTTGTTATTCTTAAATTACTAATAATGATGTTTTAACCTGTTCATTTTTATTTGAAATTTATTAATTCTACCAAAGAAGTTATGTCTTTGGTCGAGTTTGTTGGTTTGTTACTGTGTGTACAACTTAATGTCCGTGTTGTTTGATTAATCGTCACTTGTCCAAAATTTTGAATTGATTTTATTTTGCGATATCTACGTCAAAGTTCAACGTCATGGAAAAGATGAAAGTCACACTTTTGGCAATAAGTTTTGTTCTGTTCATTGTAGAGTCACTACTTGGTTTAGAATGAAATTTGTTACTGCAACAGTAGCAGAAACTCACCACGAAGCAAGCAGACAACAGAAGATATTGTGTTTTGAAACAAACAACTTACCTTGTAGGCTTGTATATAATCATGTTTAGCAGCTGTTTTTACTTGTGAAGTATTTTAGTTTAGCTTCCAATTGATGATGGATTATCAGGAGAGAATATGGGCCATTTCTTCTTAATTATTTCACTTATAGACTTGTATATAGTCGTGTTTATTGTTTTTTTTTTTACTTGTGAGATATTTCATTTTGATCTCCTGATAATGTTGGGTCATCAGGAGAGAGTATGCACCATTTCAGAGTCTTTCTCTTGACGGCTTTTTCATGTATCACCACCTGACCATGATGTGAGGCCCTATTATCTGAATTGTATTTGAATGAACTGTTCAATACACTTAAAACTTAATGTTTAATGAAATTAGAATTTTCTGTTTTGATTAACAGTTTAACGTTTCATGTGTTTAAAAGTTTATTCATTGAGTTAAAAAAGAAAAAGAAACAAATAAATGAAATAAATTCATATTGTAGCCAATGAAGTCCTGCATTTATATGGCCATGACTATTACATTTTATTTTGAAAAAATTTTTGGATGGAATTTCAACTACCGAGTTTCACAAATTTGATGCATACAAAATTTCAACCTGATCAAATAAATAGTTTTTCAGTAACGAATATTTTCATGGGATAACTTCAGAAATACTACATATAATATGGAAGATTAAGACCCAGATAAAACTTTAATCCGTATTGTCAGCCGGAGATATACAATCTCACAATTCATTTATGTTCTTGTTAAATTCTGTTATTGACTAAATATGAAAATAAATCTGTAATATAAATCTCACCTGTCTGTTTAAATGTATGTATGTATGCCTAAAACTTTCGACAGAGGCAACGGATTTTCACAAGATCGGTATCATTTTGAAGCTTGACCCTTTGGACGAAAAATATTGAAAAATTGGCTAAAAACATTAATTCCTTCACCCTCAACTGGACACTTTTCTACAGGGAGAGGTCGCTTTTTTCGCCAATATGTTTGAAAGTCATCCCCTCTTTTTGATTGACTAGTCTTAATTGCAACATTTGTCATTTCCGGTTTGGCGATGAACGCAACAGCAAAGACGTCACTTTTTTTTCATGTTCTTTTCCTCCTTTGCAGTACGAGTTCGAGTCTGCCTTCTTTTTTTTTTTTTTTTTTTTTTTTTTTTGCTCAACACACACCTCCAAACACTCGGGCAATACCGGACACCCAGATTAGTATAATATAAAATATAAAGAGTGACCGCAATAACAAATTAGTCATTTTTTTTTTTTTTTTTTTTTTTAATCTTGTTTTTGGCAACAAATTACGGTGAAAGTAATTTTCTATTTCGCTTAGTACACATAAAATGTGGAATTTATTACATAAAAGCGTAGCTGATGCACATGTCTATGGCACTTTTGTTAAACTTTTCTTTCTTACACATCAACTCAAATATAGTTTTATTTAAAATTGTAATAAACACAGTTAAAAATTGCTTGTTCTTAATTGATAAATATTTGATTAGCTCATCGAAAATCGCCAAGCTAATCAAAAACTTCCATTCCAGTAAAGCAACTGGGTCTAAAGGCATTCCTATTATAGTGCTCAAAAAGCTTCAACCAGAACTAGTTCCCATACTTACAAAGCTGTTTAAGTGTTGTCTGAAGGAGAATTGCTTCCCAACACCCTGGAAAACCTCATCAGTATATTCCATATTTAAAAATTCAGGTGATCAATCATCTCCCTCTCAATACAGGCCCTGTCGGTGGGGCATTAGAATACGCCGACTGTCCCCCTGCAGAGGGTAAAAGTCCCTCAATGGGGGTCCTGGATATGACCTTAAACTATATCCAGTGGTGAGGCCTCAGCTTGTGGGCTTTGGGGAGTGTGGAGTGACCCTTTAATTACCATTGCTCCCAGGTCCACTCTGACCCGGAGTGGTAGTACCTGTTAGGGTCCCAACTATGGGTTAAATAGAAACCAACGTGAAAACAACAAATATATTCTATTAAAAAATTTTTTCAAAATCTTTGGATTCGGCATTAAATAACCCGGAAAGGGTTGATATGCCGTAAAATAAAAACAACCAACCAACCCTCTCAATACAAACCAGTCTCCTGTGCATCATGAGTAAGTTGCTGGAATCTGTGTTAAATAAAGAAGTAATCAACCACTTCAGCAAAAATAACCTCCTCAGTGAAATGCAATATGGTTTCCGTTCTGCTAGATCTACAGCAGATGTGCTAACAGTTATATCTCATAGGATTAGCAAATCTCTTGATGGAGGCTTCCTTTCTGGGGCAATTGCCCTTGACATATCAAAGGCCTTTGATAGGGTATCGCATAAACATCTACTCCACAAAATCTCCAGCTATGGTATAGTTGGAAATGTCTTTTCAATTATTAAATCATTTCTCTCTGATAGATTCATAAGAATAGTTGTTGATAGGTAGAAATCAGAAGCTCTGAGTATTAATGATGGAGTCCCTCAACTCTCTTCTTGATCTACATAAATGATCTTCCAAATCACATCCTAAGATCATTTGTAGGCATTTATGCTGACGACACTACCATCTATGTCAACACTTCAAAGGTCATAAAGGACTAAGTTGACTCTGATTCCCTCTCCTCTGATTTTGATCATGTGGTGCAATAGGGAAAGAGGTGACTGGTTAGTTTTAATGCATCTAAAACCAAGCTTCTATCTTTCCATCATCAATGCTCTGATCCTTGTCTGGCATCAGCTGAAATGAAAAGCTCTCGTCTTGGTCTTTTGACAAGCTTCTAGATCTGACCTTCACTCCTGATTTGAAATGGAACACATATATCAAATCCATTGACAAAGCTGCTGGAAAAATGGTAGGATCGTTTTACCACTCTAGTAGATATCTCACTGCTGAAGCAATTCTCTGCCACTATAAGAGCCAAGTACGTCCAAGGATGAAGTACTGTTGCTACATCTGAGCAGGAGCTGCTAAAAGCAGCTTATCCTGCCTTGACAGAATTCAAAATAGACTTTGTAGCTTAGTGGGGGATACCCTTTTCTCTACCCTGCAACCTCTTTCCCACAGAAGAAACGTTATGAACCTGTCTCTATGCTATCATTATTTTTATGGCAAGTGCTCATCTGAGCTCCAATCTGTGGTTTCCCCAGCCCTGACTTTCACGAAAAACACTCATCTAGTTGAAACCACTATCAATAATCCCCCCCAACTCTTTATCTGTGCCTAAACCTAAACGTAGATTCCATGAACAAAGATTCTTTCTTAGAACTGCATGCCTGTGGAACTCTGTTCTGTTTCCCTGCTTTCCAACTGACTACAATATGGTTGTCTTCAAGTCCAACATGAACAAATTCTTGATGAGCCATCCCCTTAAGGGTACTCCTGCAGTATTTTACCCACCGATTTCATGATCTTAGCCGAGCGTTGACGAACGCTTTCGGCGTTAACGCCGACGAAAGCCGAGAATTCGGAGCTACGGTGCAAGAACGCTAAAAGTATGTGAATAGCAACAACATTACAAGGAAAAGATATTACACACACACAACAAAATGGATAAAATTAATACAAAAAATTTGGATAAAATAAATCACAAACACTTACCGTAAGTGTTTTTAAAGTAAAATAAATTTATTTTGTTGAATATTTTTTTTTTTTTTTTTTGGTTCATTTTGTTTTCCAATAGCTTTTTTTTTGGGGGGGGGGGGGGTAAGCAACAGTAATAAACACTTCAATGTTTTTTTTTTGTTGTTTGTTTTTAACAAAACGTTATTAAACAGTAACAACAATGTTTTTTTGTTTTTTTCAGTAATGTTTGTAGGGGGGGGGGACAACAATTACTGTTTATCTTTAGTTCCGACTGGAAGATTTTCTACTGACTGTAGAGGCAAAGTAGGGAGCAAAGGGTTTTCAGAGGATGTGGAAAGAAGCTCCTTCCCAAACCGGGTAGCCTTCCGCAATTTGATTTTATTATGGAGACAAAAGGGTTGTGTCCAAATTTTTGTCTCCACATAAATTCGCATAAATATGTTTCCAACAGCTCCCGGTTTTTTTTTTTTTTTATCGCTAAATTAAATAGCTGAAATGAAAGGCTGTGTATTTTTACTTTGAACAATAAAATAACTGAAATGAAACGCTATGTGTGTAATTTCAATGAAAATTATTCGTCTGCTGCGCGTTCGTTTGAAGCGCCCTGATTGGCTGATAGAGTATCGTACCGCTCGCCATGTTCCGGCGTTTTCCGACGGATGTCGATCAGCGCTCGGCTAAGATCGTGAAATCGGTGGGTAAAATACTGCAGGAGTACCCCCTTAAGTAATCCAATTTATCAAATTTCCACTACTAATGATGACTACAACATGTTCCCTTTAACAGCTGTACACTCATTAACCCTTATCCTCGAGTGACTTCCGGCCCTTGATAAGTGGTGACTCCTTTGTAAACAGAAAAAACAAAAACACAAAAAACAGTTCTCCAAAGATCAACATTAAACTTTAAAAAAATACTTTTTCAGCGTCTTAGTGTTTTCGACATGTCCGTTGTACACAACTAGTTTTATCCTGTTACACAATGTTGCAGAGTAGAAAATGGGCGCCAGGATATGAATTAAAATAGAATGTAATCAACATGGCTCAGGGCAAGTTGTGAGAAAAATGTCTAGGAGACTTGCATACTGACCATCAGTGTCAGGCACACAGGTGAACAATCTGAGTTAGGTCATAAGCAATGGAGAAATCGTGAAAGAACCTCTCCTCATTGTCTGTCTTGTTTGAATGGGCTAATCATTTCACATTATGAACATTGAAGTCTCCACAGACGTGAATGTTAGCCGAAGGATCAACAGATAGGATGTGGTCAATTTTTTGAATACTAAAGTAATAACTACTTAATATTGACTGTAGCCTATGCTTTCACATACCAAAAGCATGTCTTGTTTTCATACTCATTTTATATGACCATAAAATTTTCACTCAATTAGTAAAATTCCTTTGTTGCTTGCAGTGCCATGACTCACCTTCCTGTCTTAATTGATATAGAAATCCATATTATGCCATTTAGGCATTGAGGTTCCTTGCAAGTTTAACAAGACCCTTTTCGGACGTCGTTAGACACTGCTTTAATATTGTTGGTTGCAAAGTAGACTCTTCTATAACAGTTCAAATATGCAGATCTAACCTACATATTGTGGACCCCCTGTTTCAGCAGTAGTAACTAGGGCTAGGACAACAACATATTCTTTTCCTTGTTTTGACTCTCGAATGTATATCCATTGATATCTTATATGTTTTTATGTAGAGTGATGTGGTTCTCGGTTGATTAATTGTCTCTAGCTGTGTCGGATATATACTCGAGAGTAAAAGCAATGAAAACAAATATGCTATTGTCATGGCTCTAGTAATAACAAAAACAATTCTTCCTTGGCCTTTTGGCTAGGAACAAAACAAAAAAAAAAGAAAAAACATTCTTGTATATACACACATGCACACATGTACATAATTTTTTACAAAAACGCTGGTGAATTTATTAAGTAGGTTTAACTCCATGGCATGAATGTGGTATTGTGGTAAATGGTGCCAGTGAAGAGCAATCTCCAACTTTTTTAAGATCTTTTAGAAAGACCCTGCACCCATCCATCTCCCCCAAGTTTCTTATAGGGCTTCATGCCAAAGTTGTTTATTTGTTTTACTTTTATTGTCCAAACTTTAAATTGTAAAATGTACGATCAATTAACTATATAAATTGTAAAATGTACGATCAATTAACTATATAAATTGAAAAATTTACGACCAATTAACTATATAAATTGTAAAATGTATGATCAATTAACTATATAAATTGTAAAATTTACGATCAATCAACTATATAAATAGGAACAAAATGTAGTATTTGTTCTGGTGCTGCATGTCACCTTTTCTGCCCTCGATCAGCGGCAGAGAAATCCTTCTAGACCGAGGCATTTTTTATTTTTGCTCCTTTTTAAAGTACCCCTTTTGGGGAAGCTGGATTTCCCCCATATTACAAACTGACTTTGTGTCTAACTCTGCCCTTGTGGGCAGGCAAGTAAATAGGAACAATAACGGCATCAGAGAAACAAAATACTTAATACTGATTGGTTGTCTATGTTAGCCAATCAGAAAGAGTTTGCTGCAAGTGCCGAGTGTCTGTCTGTTCAGGAGTGAAAGCTAAAGCACTGTTGCCAATGAGAACCCCAACTTGCCATAGAAACCAATGTCATTTACAACATGGTGTTACTAACTGCTACACATACTCTTGATTGGTAAATGAACTCTGGCTGTAGCTCCTTGGCTACTGGCATCTCATCAAATAACGCAAATCACTGTCATGGACTACTAAAATATAGCGACAGCTTAGACTCACAAATCTGCACATGTAATGACAAAAATAAGTTTCTTTGAGTAAACCCTCAGAACATTTTTTACCTTGTTTTTTTTTAACTCTTTACTCTTGTTTGTTCAACAAGTTGTAAATAAAGTTGATATAATAACACATCACTCAATAAGTCCCGGACCCAACTAATAAAACAACTTTTTCATAAAATTTGTTTTTATTCATAAAGATAATTCACTTCTAAAGTGATTCACTGATTTCTATGCTTCTCTAACAGTTTGTTGCCTTTTTTGTATAACAATTCGTCTTTTGCCCCCAAATACACCTCATTTTCTGATATCACCTTTTCATTAGAGTTGAATCTCTTTCCCTGGCACATTCTTTTGATGTCTGTGAACAATCATTGGGAGGCAGATTTAGAAAATACTAGTGGGGGGTACCCGGCGTTGCCCGGGTGTTTCGAGGTGTGTGTTCTCGGCTGGGGTGGGGGTGTTAATCCAAACATAAGAATAAGCGAAGTAAATATATCGAAAAAAAAAAACAGAAAAAAACTAACGTAAGGCAAACGAACGATGTTAAATGTAAAAATCGGAAAAACAAAAAAAACGCGAAATAGAAAAACAAACGTTAAAACTTCGTTAAAAAATCTGAAAAGTACCCCCCCAAAAAAAAACATGTGAAAAATGGCTTAAATAACCCTGCTTCAATATTAAAATTTAAAAAATCAAAAAAAAAGAAGACATCTCACACCACGATTCGAACCCAAAACCTTTAGATAATGAGGCAGCACTCTAAGGTACTGAGCTAAGACAACGTCCACAAAATTAGATCGTTTTTTTTAATCTATAAACTAAATCAGGTTCCGACGTCATTTGCGCATGCGTAGAACCGAAATCGTCATGAGAGGACGGTTTTGTTGACCCCCCCCACCGTAGAAAACTGCTGATTTCAGGGTGAAGAAATTAACGTTTTTGGCCAATTTTTCGATATTTGTCGGGCGAAAGTTAGAAGTTTAAAATGATACCGATCTGGCAAAAATCTGTGATCCGTGTTATAAGTTTTTGCGAGACATACAAACAAACATACATACACACATTTTCGCTTTTATATATATAGAAGAAGATGGGTGTACTAGTAATTCATTTAGTTTTCCCATCAATTTGTGATATGCTGATCTTGATGACAGAGTATTTTTCTTTACACTGCCTTCCATCTTCAACTCTTCTTTTTCAAGCAAATTCAGTATATGATTGTCCCAAACAAGTCTACATACTTTTTTATTTTTTCTGGAACAACTGCAAAATTTAGGGTGATCTAAACATCCAGCATCTTTTATATCTGTACTAGCGATGGGTACCCGGTGTTGCCCAGGTGTTTGGGGGGGGGGTTAAAAATAAAAAAGTAAGTATGAGGATCGAACCCGAACCATTGAGGCAAAGTTGTAAATTAAAGTGCGAAAAAAACGTGCGATGTTAACCATTGCCCCACCGCGAGATGCTAACAGAAACACGTTTGAATTTATTTAATTAGTTGGATTTAGCAGGTGCCCGTTTTAATGAGTTTGACTGCGAGATAGTATTCATTTACTGCTGAACGCTTTTTTTTCCACCCCCAAGATGTTATAGGAAAAAGACTAACCCACATGCGGCGGGTGACAAATATTGTATATTTATTTTCCCGAAATCGACCAAATTAAATAGACAGGCGAGCTTCATTGTTAACTGTGAGATATTACCATTTATATGTGATATAAAAAGTTTTAAAAAGTTGTGAACCGACCAATCGCTTCTCTAAAAGAAGCCTTTTGTAGACACACAGAAAAAGCGAACACACATACATACATTTTCGCTTTTATATTTATAGATGACTGTGTTTAGAGTCAGCATACCATCTCTTAACCATTATTTCCAACATAGCAGAGTCTGAATAACATTTATCAATGCATAACTTTTCTTGAACAGTATTATTTCCCATCAGAAAACAATATTTTAATAATATGAAATTCAGATTTTTCCATTATTCTGAAAATTTGTAAACTAATAATCTGATCAGGCTCAAATTTTGACATGTGTCATTTGAAGGTTTGTACTTTATAAAATTATATGCATTTTGTATTAATAGCGAAATCTATGTCAGGCTTATGGTTTATTGGGTGATGTATTATGTATGGACAGACTTTGATAAATTTTTTGCCGTTTACAATATCATAAAATGTTTGTTTCATTTAAATTGAAGTGTCTCACACTTATTACATGTTTTCTATCTTGCAGTTTGTCTAAAAGATGGGTACTCTATATGATTGCCTGCTAGAAGTGAACTTGGAGAAATACTATGAGACATTTCTGAACCACGGAATATCTAAAGCAGAGTCGTTACTTAAACTAACGCCTCGGGACTATGGCATACTGGGAGTTAATACAACCGAAGAGAGGCGACGACTGTATGAATTGATTAATCTGTTACGCTCTGTCTTGAATCCTTCAAGTCATGTTGCCAGTGGTTCATCATACCAAAGAAATGCACGCAAAAGAATCCATAGCCCTGGTGAAAGTGTCAAGAAAGAGTTCCCTTCTACCCCACATACTCCACCACCAACCCAGAAAGATGCTGGATCCCCATCTTCCCCAGTGTTGCCTTATTCAGCCACCTTATCATCTGTGGATACAATACATAGTCGGAATAATCCAGAAATTATTACATCTGGCAGTTATGCTGACAGCAGCCGTAGTTCACCACAGAACATACTTTTTATTGAAAAAGGAAAGTATCAAGCTGGTTACAATTATGGAATCCCAAAAATGAAGAAGAAAGGTCGAGCAGGTAGTGTGCGTGACATGAGAGATGAAAAGATTAAAGTGTGTGTGCGTAAGCGACCGTTGTGCCGAAGGAATACAATGGATGTGGTTGAAGTCCATAATGGCCATACTGTGATAGTAAATGAAAGGAAGCAGACTCTCGATCTCACCTCGTATATTTTACAGGTATCAACAAAATCTTTTCTGAATTTATTTTCTGGCTAAGATTTTTTTCATTAATGTTGCACAACCTCCAGAATTTTATCTTGTTAAGCCTATTCCATAGCAATTTCTTTTAACATTTCAAACTCCTTAGTCTAACATTCACAGGTAACATGAATTCGAACAAATACATTTAGGACGTTGCCAAGGCTGTTCCAAAGAAGGTGGGCTCCCGCTACCATGCTAGAAAATTACTCACACCAGAAAGCATCCTATATCTTTACAAAACCACAATTCACCCATGCATGGAATATTGTTGCCACATCTGGGTTAGTGCATCTACCACGAGTCTCTCAAACTTAGACAGGGTCAAACAAGAAATCTCAGATCTGATAGGTTGTGCACTGTCAACCAAGCTCCAACGTCTGTCCCATCACTGCAATGTCACATTCCAGTGTCTGTTTTACAAGTATTTTAATGGAATGTGCTTTGATGGGCACGTAGCACTTAGGCTCCATTGATATACATACTCCTGATTAACATGACAAGCAGCAAAATCGCACCCCTTCAATGTTGAGGTCCCTAGATGCCTTCTACTCTAATATTCTCTTAGACTGCTAGACTTCAGAATTCCTTCCTTGTTTCCTGCTTCCCTGACTGTACTAACCTGCAGAAATTTAAATGTAATGTGAACAGACATCTCATTGCGCAACTCCCCAACAATCCCCTGTTAGACACAATTCAAAATAGTAGCCTCTTCTCTTCCAAGTGGCAATATGCCTTGTTTGGGGTGAAAGAGTAAAAATAAAAATCATACAAAAATCATTTAAGTCAATTTTGATACATTGTACATTCTGATTGATCAGACCGATGATCATTATTTACAGCATTTATTTAGTTCATCCTCTTTTTGTAGTCATACACTTCTGTTGCTACTACTTCTTTCTCTATTCTTCTCCTCTCACCTCTTCCCGATTCTTTTTCTCCAACCACTTATGGCCTCAATTGCTCTTCTTGTCATTGTCTAATGCATTCAATATGCAAGCAAGCAAGCACGCACGATTATTCCAGTTTTAGTCGTATGCAGAGGTATGGTGATTCTCAGAGTCAACTCCTTGGTTAAATGTCATAAAGTATAAAAGTATCTTAGGATCAGGGGATGAGTTTTCAGTGACGAAAGCTCAGTTTTCATCTCTGACGATATCCCATGTAAATATTTCATTAAATAGCACTAAAAATCTTAGTTCAATATAGTTGTACCCATTCTAGAGTTATTTACTGGTGTTGGAAAAAAATCATCATCATCGTCGTTGTTGTTGCCATCATCATCAGGATTTTTTATCATTCTTGGAGGAGGGATGTTTCCCTGTTCCTCCACCTTGTTTTGTCCCTGGCTAGGTGTAACCATGTAGGACCTAATTCGTTGTTGAGGTTGTCTCTCTATTGGGTTTTTGGCCTTCTTATTGATCTTTTCCATTGCCTCGAGGTTTATTCTGTCGCTGTAGATTTCAAAATGTTTGCTGCCAATCTGTTCAGCTGTTTGGATAATGATGATGCACCAAAATCTGAAGAAAAGATGAGTTATGATGCAAGAGAATGCAGAAATGAACAGTTACAAATAGTTGTTGCTTTTGACGCATACTCCATATACATCAGACGCATGTGTGTGTGTGGGGTGGGGCACCATTTTCTCTGGGCAGAGAGGCTTACCATTTCATCATTTGTCCTGTGGTCTGGATGACCATTGAGGAGCCTAAGATGATCTATCAACGAGCTTTATCCAATCCTTCCAATCTTTTACCTTTCTGAGCGTGCTACTCAGTGCCAGCCCTCTCAGGTGTTGTCCTCACAGCAGAAAGGTACACTATTTTAAAAGAATTAAGAATCACACATTGCCCCTGTAGTGTGAAGAGCATCCAATGATTGATTTATCACTGTTGAAATTTAAAAAATCTCTATTTTATTTCCATTTCTGATTGGATGCTCCCTAACCATTAGGATCCCTCTTCCCTCTACTCACTACTGGTTTTAATCAATTAACTTGTGAGACCTGTGGAAATTCCACAGGAAACTGATTCATAGGTAATATATTGATGTTGGCATTCTGTAGATGTTCAGCATAAATGGAGACACTGATATTATTGTAGCTATTTTGTTAAAACTGCAAAAGTATTTATCCAAGCTAGTCAGGTCATAAAATATGCTTAAATATGATATTTTCATTCTTGCAGATGTCGTATATATTATTATAGAGTTAATATTCTATCGATTTTTATATATTTTAAAGTTGCGATTTCAAAAATAAAAAATATTCCTATATGACTTGTGTTCATCAGCTTGAATGGAAACCGAATCTTCAGCTATAATCAAAACCGAAACCAAAACTTATGAAGAATTCTTGATTAATTATTTTTAAAAAATAGATTATTGGAGTGCCATTAGCTATAATCAAAACCGAACCTGAACCGAAAACTTTTGAGGAATTCTTAGTAAATTTATATATAAAAAAAATAGATGACTTGAGTGCCATCAGCTATAATCAAAACCAAAACTTATGAAGAATTCTTGATAAAATTATTTATTACAAGAAATGGAAGTACATAACAATTAAATGACCCAGATGTAAGCGTAACACAGAAAATAACACACACACTATCGTATTAATATATAGATAATAAAAATAGTAGCACCAGCAAACAAATGAGGAGCCAACATATGAATGGTGTAATTTGGAATCATTAAGCTGAGTTAAAGTCTTGTTGGATCTGTTGTGTTCATATATGCAGTAATAATGTAGGGTAAGGTATGAATCCACATTCCTCCATATTTATAGGTAAATATCAACATAAGTTTATCTATAATATTATAAATATCATATAACTGAGAACGTACTTTAATTTATGTTTGAATTAATCGTTCAGCATAAAAAAGGATGATTTAGGTCATGAAACAGATACTCATATCAAATAAATTAACTTAAAAAGTATTTTTGTATGATTTTTAAAAAATACTTATTTGAAATGATTGATTCAGAGATGTTTGATGTTTTTTTTTCTTTTTTTTAAATTACATTTTCACCCCTAAACAAGGCTCAGTGCCACTTTGATGTAGGGGGCTAGTATCGGGGACATAAGTTGCAGGTATACTATGTATGAAGTTCAGCAGCAAGATGTCTGTTCACATTACACTTGAACTTCTGCATGTCAGTACAGTTGGGAAAGCAGGAACCTGGAAGGGAATTCTAAAGTCTAGCAGTTCTAGGGAAGAAACTATTAAAATAGAAGGCTTTTTTTTCATCTAGGAGTTTCTACTGTGTAAGGGTGGGACTTTGCTGCTTGTCGAGTTTGACGGGAGTATTTACGTCAAGGGACTACAAGGGCTTGTAGTTCAGCAGAGCATTTACCATTAAAATATGTGTAAAACAGGCAGAGGGATACAACATTTCATCGATGTGACATAGGTTGAAGCTAGATGACAGTTCAGGACCTATCAGGCTGGTGACTCTCTTTTGAACCCTGTCCAGGAGGGAGAGACAAATACACCAGCCCAAATATGACCACAATACTCCATACATGGGCGAATGATGGCCTTACAGAGGTACAGGATAATTTCAAGCATAAGTAACTTTCTAACATGGTAGAGAGAGCCCACCTTCCTCGCAGCAACCTTGACCAGCGCTCGATGTATCTGTTCCAACTCATGTTCCCTGTGAATGTTAAGCTGAGGAGTTTGAATAAAGTATTTTCAGGTAATTTATCTTTAGCCATAGCTATTGGAGTTTGAGAAGGGTTCTTGTAATTATTAAAGGAAACGAGCTTTGTCTTGGCAGCATTGAACATTACCATCCATTTTTGTCCCCATTCCACTACAGACTGGAAGTTTTCCTCTAGGGTTTCTGCCATGGCCTTGGATATGTGTTCATTCGTTTTCCCCTCATGCCTATTATAGATCATGGTGTTGTCAGAAAATATACCCATCTCAGAGACAATTTTATCAGGTCATTTATGAATATCACGAATAATAAAGGTCCAAGGATCGACTCCTGAGGTACACCTGCATTTATATCATAACATTTACTTATACGACTCTTGAGGTCAACCTGGATTCTTCTCTTATTTTAGAAAATTTAATTATCCTAAGTATTCGTCCAGTAATACCGTATGATCTGATTTTCCTGAGAAGACCATCATGCCATACCTTGTCAAAAGTCTTAGATATATCTCCCCTCTCCTGCTTTGTTCAGTGTCTGGTACATACATTCAGAGACCTCCTCGATATAAATACCCCCGACAAATCCGACACGCAGCAAAATTCCACCCCTACACAGTAGAGATCTCCAGATGCCAGAAAGCCTTCTAATCTAATAGTTTCTTCCCCAGAACTGCTAGACTTTAGAATTCCCTTCTGGGTTCCTGCTTCCCGACTCTACTGACATGCAGAAGTTCAAGTGTAATGTAAACAGACATCTTGCTGCTCAACGTCCTACATAGTATCCCTGTAGCTTATGTCCCTGATACTATCCCCCTACATCAAAGTGGCACTTGCCTTGTTTGGCGTGAAAATGCAATAAAAGAGATTTTTTTAAAAAGCATTACAGACCTAGGAAAATGCCAATTTAGTCTTAAACATGACACTAATTCCACTTGAGAGAAGATCAATGAAAATGCTCATTTAATCGTGTGACAGGCCAATGAAAGTATTATTTCAAACTTGATTAGACACATTTAAAATAAGATACTTTTATTCAATCTGTTTGCAACGAAAATTCTATTTCAAACTCATTATTATAGATTCATCAATTAATAGTCTCTACATTTTTTGTGATTGAAATTATTAATTAGATAGTGATATACCAACTAATTTTCTCATAGCTATGCAAGATCAAACGTTTGATATTTTCAGAAAAATTGGAAAGAATTGCTATCAAATTTCATCTACTTTCTGATATAGAAAAACGTTTTAAGGATGATTAGCTTAAAAAAAGTTCAAGATTCCTCGTGCTTTGAATTTTTCAATTCACTTTAGGAAATGATTAAAAGTTTTATTTTTAATTTCAGCACAAGTTTTACTTTGATGATGCATTTGGAGAGGATTACAGCAATGAAGAAGTGTATGTCCATGCAGCCAAGCCATTGGTTGAATGGGTGTTTGAAAAGCAAGTAGTTTCTCCAATTATTTTGACATTACTGCAGCATCATTTATCCGTTTTTTTGTAGTTACATTCTTTGGCTTGCTTTATAATTTCATTTGTATTTTTTTTTTAATAAATCATTCATGGCACATCCAAATATGTCACTTCATTGAAGATTGTTGTTACACTATTTTTGGTTTACATCAAAGACATCAAAATTATAAACTTGGTATTTGTACTAATGGTTTATCCATTTAGTTGTTTTATCAGTTACATTTTATGCATGTGTCTTGTGTTCACATATAAACTAGGTAGAGACGTTGAAATGCCAGGGTTAATGATTTGCTGCATGATGAACTTAATGGAAGAGATCATTCCCTTAGCTTTTGCAAAGGCATTCATCAATGCTAAACCGTACATCTTACATCTGCTTATCTTTACACTCATTTGTGTTGGTGCAAGTCCATAGAATTGTGTAAGCTGTTTATGATTATTTTTTAGCCTGTTGCTTATAATGATTAAATAAGATTTTGGCTGCAGTAGTCATTTTTACTTAAAAAGTCAACAATTATACAAGTCAACAATTATATGTAACTCAAAAAAGATGCCTTTTCGATCTACAAACCAGGAAGGGGCATCATTTCCTCCTTTAGAGTCTGTTAGATTGAGAATGAATGATTGATGAGATGATTTCTATATTTTTTCCAGTTCCAATGCAGTTGCTGAGTCTGTTCTAAATTCCCAATTTCAATGCAATTACTGATTCCTTTTCCAGTTCTAAAATTGCCTAATCTCCTAAAAAAAGTAGAATTTCATTTCTTTTTTTTTTGGGGGGGGGGGAATCAGATTTAGTGGAGAGTCCTCATCTATTTTTAAATGTAGATAAAAATTTTTTGAGATTTTCATTTATATTTTTTACTTGTGTCATTTTGACACTGTTCTAAGAAAATTGTTTAACTTTGATTTCACTACATTGATTTTATCTGTGTGTATTGTTTAAAAAAACTCTTTGAATAGTATATTAAATAGTTTTCTTTCTTGCAAAATTCCATTTCATTAATATGTAATGTCTAATACTGAATTATCTCTGTTTAATTGGTATATGTAATTTGATAACTTTAATGTTAACATACGAGTACATCAGGTTTCCGTACAAAATCCATTGCTTTTCATTTGTGTGTTAGAAGGTCCAGAAGAGACGCTGTAAGTTGATGATTTGATACTTGGCTGTGAAACAATGAACAATTTACTTGGAGGAATGTTCTGGAAAGTCAAGGTCTGAAAGTGAACGTCACCAAGACTAAAATGCTGATCAATGGTTGTATGTTGGAAAGTTTCCCCTGCCCAATTGGTGGAAAGGGAGTTGGATGAAACTCAATTTTTGTAGTACTTGTAAGCATTGGAATACAAGAACGTGCAGGGGAATTAATGGTAGGTTGAGAGATGATAACAAGTTTGTGTGAAAAAATTATAAGACAATGAAGATAAATAAGAACAGATGTATTGAAAATATATTTGGATGGCAAAGTTTTTGAAGTTGTCAAGAAATTTTGTCACATTGGTGAAACCATTGGAACACAAGGTGGAGCAGGTGCTAGTATGATTACTAGAGTTAGGAATGAATGGAATAAGTTCAGGGAACTTTTTACATTACTAATCCAAAGAAAGTAATCACTTTGACCAATGGAAGGGTTTATTAGATGTGTGTACACGGTGTGATAATGTATGAAAATGAAACCTGGCCAATGAGTGTTGAGGACATGCGTTGCATGGAGAGAAATTATATGAAGATGATAGGATGGATGTGTAATATGAGTCTTAAAGTGAGGCTTAGTTCTGATGACTTCAATGGAAGATTAAATCTGGACAGTATAGAGAAATGTGTGCAAAAGAATAAACTTTGATTTTTTGGCCATCTTGAAAGAATGCATGGGAGTTCTTGGATTAGTAGATATAGAACAGTTGAGGTAGCAGGTTCAGTTCATCAAAGAAAATGTGTGAGAAAATGATAAAAATAGACTGGAGAGAAAGTGGGATAAATGCAGACCTGGACAGAGATAGATTAGTTTGGAATTCAATTTCTAAAAGCTGCCTGACACATGCTGGCATGTAAAATAGACATTAATTGATGAAGAAGAAGGTCCTGTTCCTTGGAAGTACATTTCTGGATTGCAAATTTTATTTCTAATGGTTTTGAACTTATGTATCTTTTCTTTTTAAACTGTAAACATTTCATAGTTTCAGTTTTCTCTATAATTTGGCTTTTTATAGTCATTCAATTTTACGGTCTTGCAAAATTTATGCAATAATCTGGCTTTATTATGACATAATGAGTTTATGTTTTTTTAATGTCAAGTAAACATTTTTATTATCTACTTTCTGAAAAATTCCTAAATTTATTATCGTCACCTGGACATAAGGCTTTTAAAAATCTTTACAAAATCCTTTATCATATTCATCAAATAATTTCATAAATATAAGTACAGACAACTGGTGGACAACTCAATATTTTGCCAATTATGTTTATTCTAGCAATATTTTTAAAAGTATTTTCTTAATAGTTTTGAGATGGATAGTAGCTTTCATAATAATAGTATTATAGAAACCCTTTGCGTAGTAATAATAATAGTATTATAGAAACAACTTTGCGTCTTCGGGCCAAGATCAAAGTGTAGCATCTGTTCTTCAGATGATACACTTTGATTTCTTGTCCCATTTCTCAGTGGAGGAGAAATCCTTCACGACTGAGACAATTTTAAATTTTTGTTCCTTTTCTCCATGTTAAAAATTGACCTTGGTGTCTAACTCTGTCCCGTGGGGAGGCATTGTAAATAGGAACCCAAGTTTGTGTCCAAGGGAGCTAATTAATTCTGGTATTAGGTGTTATGTTGATAATGTTATATCATTCAAACACAGTAGTGTTTGAATATATGGTTAAGTGTTAGTTTTACTCATTTAGAACTGCTTTTAAGCTTTACCGCTCACTCGTTTTGCAACCAAATTTCAAACAATTTTTACAGGTCATAGGTAACCGTCTCAGCTATATTTTGAAAAAAAATTTTCAATTTTCATTCAATAAAACAAAAGTTATAATAAAATTACTGTGTTAAAACATTCTCAGAACGTGTAAGGAACATAGCGACAGTTTTTTTGATTGGCTGTTAGTTACCATAGCAACCAAATCTGTTATGTTACCTCAAATCGGCTGGGAATGGCAGAGATGATGATGTAACTAGATATAAAAAAAAATCTGTCGCTAATAATTCACCATTGTCCCGATCTATCGTTCAGCTGTGCTATCGCTAATAATTCACAGTAACAAGTGAAATAGAGAGAAAATATTATTTCAAAGCCTGGAAAAATCATGGATTACATAGAAAAATGCAAGCATGAAAAGTAATATGGTTAAGATTAAACATAGAAAAGTAAAAGGACTAGTTGTTAAAACTGGAAAAGAAAAAGACATATCCGAGTCAAAAATATAACAAATGTGTAACTCCTATTGCAGCATTAAGAATTTATATATAATGCTAAATTGAATTTTAAAAAAATTCTTAATACTGCAATATTTAAGTTATAAATTTATTATATTTTTTACTAGAATATCTTGTTTTTTTCTTTTCCAGTTTTAATAACTAGTCCTTTTATTTTTTTAGTCCTTTTACTTTTTTATGTTTAATCTTAATCATATTACTTTTTATGCTCGCATTTTTTGATGTAATATACATATATATATATATATATATATACTAACCGGGCGAATTGATGTTGCTCAGAATTGAATGAGGATCAATGAATGTTTTACACTTCGAATACTTTTATTGTCATCGAAATAATTAGAATTGTTCATTTTCCATCAAATCAATTGATTGCTTACTTTAGTTAGGAATCCACTGCAGTACGCCAGGAGGAAGCTTCACGTGCTTTCCTGCAGTTACTTACTCTACAATACATTGTAGTCTACATTGCACTGTAGAGAACATACTGTTGATTTTATCAAATTATTTTCATATAATGACTTGAATTAAAGTGTAGAATGCAGTAGTCAAGTCATGGTCGATTGTGCTCCTAACAGAAACATTTATTTTGAACACACCCCTGTCTTATTAAAGAACCTACTATTAATTTTCTATGCCAGGCCCTTCTGCTTGTGCAGTGATAAAATTTCTCAAATGCACTTGTGATATTAGGCTGTATGAAAGGGTTAATTTTGATCCAAATTGGTTCGTTCCGGTTTTTAATGGAATTTTTTGATTATCAATTTTTGATACTTATCGGAGGGGCATTCTGATACAAATCCTTTCTAAGAACACTCCCAGACATATAAAGCACCTTTCTGTGAAATTTCATAAAGATCAGCTCAGTCGTTTTGGAGTCCATAGGGAATGAACTCACACGCGCGCACACACACACACACACACACACACACACACACAGTGCCTTTTATATATAAGTAGATAGTAAAAACGCATTGTGGATGCGTTATCGGCAGCTCCTGTTACTCTCGCTTCTTTTTATTTGTCCCTCAGTCCTCATTTTTTAATGAGTGATTTTTCTGACAAAGGGAGAAGAAAAAGCTGTTTTCTAGGTTGGCAGTATTTTGTGCGAACAGTTGGCTGAGATGGCGGAAATTTTCTGTTTCTATGTCTATCCTTGTAGCCATGTCACTAGTAAGGGTGCTGGAGGTAAACGTTTTGTCTGGGCTGACGTTATCCACCTGATAGTCAGGGACCCGAACCTTGGATTAACCACTAAGGAGGCTGTCCTATCAGCAGGTGCAAAGTACTGGGGCTGCTGTATTGCCATTTGGTGAATGGATTCTGGACCATGCAGTAGCTTCTGGTGGGGCCTCTCGATGCCATACTAGTGGGTAATTGTTACGGCTTTACCTTATCATTAGCTACAAAAAAAAAAAAAAAATTCTTTGTTTCTTTTTCTCTCTTAATTTCCCCTCTCTGTCCTGCTCTAAGTAAATCTGACGACCTAGTCCACAAATTTCAAAATTTCATCATGACAAGTTTCAAGAAAAAATACACGATTAAACCCAGTTCTCCAACTTCCAACGTAGACCCCTACTACCATGTCTCCTTCTCCAACATCAGGGGTCTACATTCTAACCTTCCAGAGGTTGAAACCCAATTACAGGAGACTAAATCAGACCTTTTATTTTTAAGTGAAACTGGCATTGGACAGGCTATTTCCCTAGAAGAGTTCGCAATTAAAGGATACTCTAACTTAACTTCTAAATCTGACCCCCAAGATCGCCATGGGCATGGAATATGTGCCTATATTAAAGATAGCTTTCCATGTGGTAGGGACATCTCCAGGGAAGATCCTAACTTACCCTATATGTGCTTCCGGGTTGCTTTAGCTCACACTACAGCATTTTTATTTACTCTCTATCGCCCCCACAACAGCGGAGTTACTATCTTTAAAAGCATATCTGAGAAAATTGACCAAGTCCTATCTGCTTATCCTTCAGCTAACATTCACGTATGTGGAGACTTCAATGTTCACAACGTCGAATGGTTGACCAACTCAAACAAAACCGATGATGAGGGGAGGTTCTGTCATGATTTCTCCATTGCCTATGACCTCACTCAGATTGTTCAGGAACCCACCCGTGTGCCCGACAATGACGGCCAGTATGCGAGCCTACTAGACCTTTTTCTCACAACTTGCCCTGAACTATGTTCAGTTTCTGTTCTGTCGCCTCTTGGATCTTCCGACCACTCTGTTGTATCAATTAAGATAAAAATGAAATGTAATAAGTCCCCAGACGTACCTCTCCATCGTACAGTATATCGATACACTAAGGCTGACTGGGATAGCTTCCGTACATTTATAACTGATCTACCTCTGCATTCCATATTTAAAAAGGATGTGTCCTCTATAGTATTAGACCTGACGGAATGGTTAATTGTAGGTATTGATCGTTTCATACCCTCGAATAAGTTTCAGCAAAAACCTAACAGCCAGCCATGGTTATCTCCAGAATGTGCTGCTGCCATTGCGCACAGAAATCACTTTTTCCACTGCTTCAAACGTAATAGATGTATGGAAACTAAAGCCGCTTTCAGGACTGCCAGCAACCATTGTAAGAAAGTAATAAAGAGTGCAAGATGGTTGTATGCTCAATCTGTTAAGTCCAAAGTAGCTGAGCAGCGACTTGGTTCCCACCAGTTTTGGCAAATAGCAAACAGAATTCTGAACAGAAGCGTGTGCTCCATCCCAACTATCATCAATGGACCTGAGGTAATCTCGTCAGCATCAGACAAAGGCAAACTCTTTGTCAAGAACTTTGCAGCTAATTCTACCTTTTGCAATCAAGGCCGCCAACCCCCAATATTTCCTCCTGTATCTGAAAACACACTATGTGATATACGTATATCTGTACGTGATGTTGCCAAGCTAATCAAAAACCTTGATTCCAGTAAAGCAACTGGCCCGGACGGTATTCCAATTATAGTACTCAAAAAACTTCAACCTGAACTAGCGCCCATACTTACAAAACTATTTAAACGTTGTCTTAAGGAGAATAGTTTCCCATCTCCCTGGAAAATTTCATCAGTATGCCCTGTATTTAAGAATTCAGGTGATCGCTCATCCCCCTCTCAGTACAGGCCAATAAGTCTCCTGTGTGTCATGAGTAAGTTGCTGGAATCTGTGTTAAATACAGAAGTAATCAACCATCTCAACAAAAATAACCTTTTTAGTGACACTCAATATGGTTTCCGTTCTGCTTGATCTACAGCAGATGTGCTTACAGTTATATCTCATAGGATTAGCAAATCTCTCGACGGAGGCAACCTTTCTAGGGCAATTGCTCTTGACATATCTAAGGCCTTTGATAGGGTATGGCATAAAGGTTTACTTCATAAGATCTCCAGCTATGGTATAGCTGGAAATGTCTTCTCAATTATTAAATCATTTCTTTCTGATAGGTTCATAAGAGTAGTAGTTGAGTGGCAAAAATCAGAAGCCCACAGTATTAATGCCGGTGTCCCTCAGGGGTCCATCCTGGGCCCAACTCTTTTCCTGATCTACATTAATGATCTTCCAAATCACATCCTTACATCATTTGTAGACATTTATGCTGACGACACTACCATTTATGGCAGCACATCTAAGACAGTAAACGACCAAGTTCTCTCCAATTCTCTCTCCTCTGATCTTGAGCATGTAGTACAATGGGGAAAGGAGTGGCTGGTTACTTTTAATGCATCTAAAACCAAGCTTCTCTCTTTACATCATCAACATTCTGATCCCCATCTGGCATCAATTGAAATGAATGGCTCTCGTCTTCAGGAGGCCTCAAGTTTTGACAAGCTTCTGGGCTTGACCATTACTCCTGATCTTAAATGGAACACGTACATCAAATCTGTTGCCAAGGCCGCTGGAAAAATGGTGGGATCTTTCTATCGATCCAGTAGATATCTCACTGCTGATGCAATTCTCTATCTATATAAGAGCCAGGTACGTCCAAGGATGGAATACTGTTGCCACATCTGGGCAGGAGCTGCTAGAAAGGACTTGTCCTGCCTTGATAGAGTTCAAAATAGACTTCGTAGCCTCGTAGGAGATGTCCTTTTCTTTTCCTTGCAACCTCTATCTCACAGAAGAGATGTTGCGAGTTTGTCTCTGATGTATCGTTATTTTCATGGAAAGTGTTCGACTGAGCTTCAATCTATGGTCCCCCCTCGCAAAACTTTCACAAGAAACACTCGTCTAGCTGTAAACACTATCAATAATTCCCTCCACTCTTTATCTGTGCCTAAACCTAAACGTAGATTCCATGAACAAAACTTTTTTATTAGAACTGCACGCCTGTGGAATTGTCTTCCGTTTTCCTGCTTTCCGGCTGACTACAATATGGTTGTCTTCAAGTCTAACGTAAATAAGTTCTTGATGAGCCGTTCCATATAAGTTATCAAATTTAACAAATTTTCATTACTAATGATTATTATATTGTCCAATTTCTACTGTACACTTTTAACCCTTATCCTTGAGTGGCCTCTTGGCCTTGATAATGTGTTGATACCTATGAAAAAAAAAAAAAAAAGAAAAAGTCCAATGTGAACAAGTTCTAATTGAATCGTCCCCGTAAGTAATCCAAGTTACAAAATTCCCACTGTTTACTATGCTAAAATCACAATGACTAATGTATACCTATTAACCCTTATCCTCGAGTGGCCTCTGGGTCTTGATAAGTGGTGACACTCGTGTAAAAAAAAAAAAAAAAAAAGAAGATATATATATATCAAATCATTCTACATGCAATTACATAATTATGAATATTAATTGATAAAGTAATTAATATTCATCATTTTTCCTTTGATAACCAGAAAATATCATGATGTTTTTTTCTTGTTTCTATTTCTCTTCTTGCAGAGGTCAGGCAACTATTTTTGCTTATGGTCAGACAGGTGCAGGTAAAACATTTACAATGATGGGGTCTGGAGACACACCTGGTTTGTATTTGTTGGCAGCTGAAGACATTTTCTCCATCATTGAGAGTGAACGTTATGGCAGTGGTTTCCACGTTTGGCTGAGTTACTATGAGATCTACTGTGGCCAGTTGTTTGACCTGCTCAATGGTAAAAAAAGGTGAGATAAACTTGAAATGTTCAATCACAAACTGCCAATTGTTTTGCTGTAATTAACCATACTCTAGCTAATGTCAAATACATATGGCGTTCGTATTATTTGGATTATTCAGACTTCTATTCTCATTCTGAATGTTTTTCACACAATGTTTTGGTCGATGTAACCTCTGACCTTCTTCAAGTGTATTTGTTAAATTCTGGAATCTTTCTGTCCAACTCGCAATTCTACATGGAATTTTGAATGGAATCTTTTATTTAATCCATGAGAGTAGCATCATTCCATCAGACATAACCAGGTAGAAATCCTAAGTTATTCGCAATTGTATTTTGGATATTGCCCACATTGAGGGTTGAGCCTTCAACCTCCAGAAGAGTGTAACTTACAACTGAATTTTACCAACTTTATCCACTATGCCATAGATCCTTGCCTTAACAAAGGTTGATGGTTACATCGGCTGAAATGTTGTGCAAATAACATTTAAGATGAGAACAATAGTCCAAATAATATGAATTATCAATCCTTATCTCAAAAATTCAAAAACAAAATATGACATTCTTATTGTATTTTTATATATTAATGAAAAACAAACAATTGTGTCTACCGTTTTCTAGCCACAATGATGAATATTACACCCCCTTCCCCACTCCCATGAGCATAATTGTTGCTGGTGAGACATGCTTTACAAGTCACTTTGGTTTATTAGACTCATCTTTTAATCAAAATGTAATCCACCAATGTTATTTCTTTAAGGTAATGTGAATAGACAAGGGTCAGCAACCCCCAAAGTCTCCACAGTCACTGTAGTAAAAATCAATCTTCCTGCAGAAGGTATATCACACCCAATGCAATCTTCTACCTGTATAAGAGACAAATTCATCCTCAGATGGAATACTGTTGCCAGATTTGAGGAGAAGCTACTAAGAGTACTCTTTTCTGTCTTAACACGGTTCAAAATTGGCTTTGAAATCTAGTTGGGTGAGGACCTTGTCTCCTCCCTTCCTCCTTCCTTTTTCTAAGAAAAGAGATGTTGCAAGGGTATCTCTGCTCTATTGTTATTTTAATGGCAAGAGGATTGATTGAGCTTCTATGTATGGTCCTCTTCTGTAAAACATTCACAACAAACACCCGTCTATCTAAAACAACTGTTAACAATTCTCCTTACTCTCTATCTGTGCATAAAACTAAACAAATTTCATGAACAAAGTTTCTTTCTTAGAACTATCCATTTATGGGCTAATCTCAGCTGACTATGACAGGGTTGTTTTCAAGTCTAATCTGAACAAATTCTTTTCAAGCTGTCCTCTTAAATAATCAAACCCGACTCAAATTCATTATCGATTATCACAGTGTTTTTTCAGCAGTCACCTGACACTCAGTGTGGCTTTTTGGCCATGATAAGTAATAAATAAAAGAAAAGAATATTTACCATTTTTTTTCTTTTAAATTTCTACATCTTGATTGACCAGTCTTAGTTCAATTGCAAATCTGACCAACTTCCAGTCTAAAAATGTGTCACCACAGGCAGCATCACAATTCAACAACTTCCCCTTTTCTCTATTATAGTTGCTTGTAGAGAGGTACATAATAATCGTGCAGTATACATCCTCCACTGTATAATAAAGAGCAATGTGCGTATATGTATATATATATATATATATATATATATATATATATATATATATATATATATATATAAAATAAAAGTTACAATAAGTTTACTAAGGTAATCAAAATGGTAAACTTAAAATATATTATAAATATTAAAGAGTTAATATTTACAAGTAAAATAAACTCAGCCAGATATAAAAAGCTCAATAAAACCGAAAAGGAAATAGAGCTTATAATATATATATATATATATATATATAAATATATCATCTAAATCTGACCCCCAAGATCGCCATGGGCATGAAATATGTGCCTACATTAAAGATGGCTTCTCGTGTGGCAGGATATCTCCAGAAAAGACCCTAATTTACCTTATATGTGCTTCCGGGTTGCACTTGTTTACACCACTGCATTTATATTTGCCGTCTATCGCCCCCACAACAGCGGAGTTACTATCTTTAAGAGTATATCGGAGAAAATAGACCACATCCTGTCTGCACATCCCTCCGCTAGCATTCACGTTTGCGGTGACTTCAATGTCCATAATGTGGAATGGCTGACCCACTCAAATAAGACAGATGATGAGGGGAGGTTCTGTCATAATTTTGTCATTGCGTATGACCTCAGTCAGATTGTTCGTGAGCCCACCAGTGTGCCCGATACTACCGGTCAGTATGCAGGCTTTCTAGACCTTTTTCTCTCAACTTCCCCTGAGCTATGTTCATGTTCCGTTCTATCTCCTCTAGGATCCTCCGACCACTCCGTTGCATCAGTTAAGATAAAAATGAAATGTAATAAGTCCTCAGACGTACCTCTCCACTGTACTGTATACCGATACTCTATGGCTGACTGGGATAGCTTTCATACATTCATATCTGATCTACCGCTGCATTCCATGTTTAAAAAGTATGTGTCATTTATAGTATCAGACTTGACCGAATGGTTAATTGTAGGTATAGACCGATTCATACCATCCAAAAAATTCCAACAAAAACCTAACAGCCAGCCATGGTTCTCCCCAGAATGTGCTGCTGCCATCGCGCACAGAAATCACTTTTTCCATAGCTACCAACGTAATAGATGCACTGAGACTAAAGCTGCTTTCAGGAACACCGGCAACTACTGTAAGAGTAATAAAAAATGCAAGAGAGCTATATGCTCAGTCCGTTAAATCCAAAGTAGCTGATTAGCGGCTTGGTTCCCACCAGTTTTGGTAAATAACAAATAGGATCCTGAACAGAAGTGTGCATTCTATCCCAACCCATCTGGCATCAATTAAAATGAATGGCTCTCGTCTTGGGGAGGCCTCAAGTTTTGACAAGCTTCTGGGCTTGACCTTTACTTCTGATCTTAAATGGAATACGTACATCAAATCTGTTGCCAAGGTCGATCCAGTAGATATCTCACTGCTGATGCAATTCTCTATCTATATAAGAGCCAAGTACATCCAAGGATGGAATAATGTTGCCACATCTGGGCAGGAGCTGCTAGAAAGGACTTATCCTGCCTGGATAGGGTTCAAAATAGACTTTGTGGCCTCGTGAGAGATGTCCTTTTCTCTTCGCTGCAACCTCTATTTCACAGAAGAGATGTTGCGAGTTTGTCTCTGCTTTATTGTTATTTTCATGGAAAGTGTTCGACTGAGCTTCAATCTATGATCCCCCCTTGCCAAACTTTCACAAGAAACACTCGTCTAACTGAAAACACTATCAATAATTTGACGATATATATATATATATATATATATATATATATATATATATATATATATATATTTGTCCTTAATAGGTAAAAAAATTATCGGACAAATACATTTCAAGTAATCAAGCAAATTGAGAAAACAAATCTATTTCTATTTTTTCTTTCTGCTTTCTATACCAATTTATACGTTTTTTTAATTTATTTTTGTTTCTTTTTTAATTAGATTCACTTTGTTAGGTTGCATAAAACATTATGTAATTTATGACTAAATCATATTAATACACACTAATTCTTTTCTGATCACTAAAGTTAAGTTATAATGAGCATAGTTAGTACTTAGATGGGTGACTATTTAAGAATACTGGCATAGTGGCATAACTAAACACTAACACTTCACTCAAGTATATAAATGGTTACCAAGTTAACTAATAGTAAGACTGGCGACAGACTAAGGTCATGTGACGAGGGTAGTTCTGTCCTATTTTTTATAACGCCATATAACCAGGTTCAAGCACTTTTCTACTATAGCCCGCTTTATATTTTTATAATGCAGGAAGTAACTAAACTTATTAAGAATGGGTTGCGTTAATCATTTTTATAACCACAAAGGATGTACATATATGTAAGAAGGAACATTTGCAGGAACCTAATGTGTCTACATGAAAACTGTATGAACAAGTGTAGAAAAGAAATATTCCATTTTGAAATATGTAGGTATTTAATAAGACTGTTTACAATGTGGAAAAAGCAGAAAAGTGAAAGAGGAGATGTATAAAAACAAATAACCGGAGACAATATGGGGAATATTTTCCTTCAATTTATTGATTCATGTTTCAGTAAATCTTTCACTTAATTTTTTTTTTTTTTTTACAAGGGAGTCATCACTTATCAAGGCCCGAAGGCCACTTGACGATAAGCATTACTGAATATACAGTGGTCATTGAGACAATATAGTGATTGTTGGTGAAAATTGAGTAAAATTCGATTAAGTAGACGGCTCAACAAGAACTTGTTTACATTGGACTTGAAGATGACCATGTTATAGTCAGCTGGAAAGCAGATTAGCTGAACAGTTCCACAGGTGGGCAGTTTGAGGAAAGAAGCTTTGTTTATGGAATTTGTGCTTAGATATAGACACAGATAGAGAGGAAGGGAAATTGTTGATAGTGGTTTTTTAATTTTTTTTTACATAGGAGTCACCACTTATCAAGGCCCAGAGGCCACTCAAGGATAAGGATTAAAGTGTATACAGTAGTCAATGGGACAATATCATAGTAACCGTTTGTAGTGGAAATTTGGTAAATTGGATTACTTAAGGGGACGGCTCATCAAGAACTTGTTTATGTTGGACTTGAAGACGACTATATTGTAGTCAGCTGGAAAGCAGGCAAACGGAAGAGAGTTCCGCAGGCGTGCAGTTCTAAGAAAGAAGCTTTGTTCATGGTTGTAATTAAATGAGTGCTTTTTGTGACAGTTTGTCAAAGGAGTGAGGCCATAGATTGAACCTCAGATGAACACTTGCCATGAAAATAATGATAAAGCAGAGCCAGCGTCATAACGTCTTTTCTGTGGACAAAACTTTGCAGGGAGGGGAAAAGGAAGTCACCTACTAGATTTTGAAGCCAATTTTGAACTCTATCAAGGCAGAATAGGGTGCTCTGAGAAACTTCTCCTTAGATGTGGCAACAGTACTCCATTTTAGGATGTATTTTGCTCTTATTCAGGTAGAAGATTGTATCGAGAGTGAGATATCTTCTGGAGCGGTGGAATGATGCAACCTTTTTTCCAACGATCTTGACAACCGATTTGATGTAAGTCTTCCATTTCAGTTTGTCAAAGCAGAGTGCTTCTTTGAGATAAAAACCATTCATATCAGTTGGGGCCAAATGGGGATCAGAGCATTGGTGGTGAAAGGTAGAAGGTTGGTTTTGGATGCATTAAAATTCATCAGCCACCTTTTGCCTCATTGCACCATGTGCTCAAGATCACAAGAGAGAGACTTAGAAAGATCTTGATCATTGTTGGTTTTTGAAGAGTTGCCATAGATGGTAGAGTCGTCTGATTATATATCAACAAATGAACTTAGAATGTGATTTGGGAGATCATTGATGAAGATAAGAAAGAGGGTTGGGCCAAGGATGGGTCCCTGAGGCACACCAGCATTGATACTTTTAGCTTTGGACATCTGTCCATCAATGACTGCTTGTATAAACCTATCCGAGAAAAAAGATCCAATGGTTGAGAAGACATTTCCAGATGTTCCATAGCTGGACATTTTGTGAAGTAGACGTTTATGCTAAACCCTATCAAATGCGTTTAATATATCAAGAGCTATTGCTCCAGAGAGAAAAATCCCCGTCGATAGATTCACTGATCCTATGTAAGATTACAGTCAGTACATCAGCTGTAGATCTTGCAGGACGGGACCATATTGCTTGTCACTAAGTTGTTTTTGCTGAGATGGTAAACAATTTCTCTATTTAACATGCATTCAAGCTGCTGTAAAGAAGGTGGCCTTTCTACCATGCTAAAAAGTCACTTATGCCTGAGAGTATTCTGTACCTTTACAAAGCCACCTTTTGCTCATGTATGGAGTATTGTTGCCACATTTGGGCTGGTGCATCTACTACTAGTTTTTCACTCCCAGACAAGGTTCAAAAAAGAGTCGCCAACCTAATAGGTTCCGCACTGTCAACCAAACTCCAACCTCTGTCCCATCACTGAAATATATGCACTGTACCTATTTTACATATTTAATGGAAAGTACTCTTACAGACTTCAAGCACTTGTACCCCCTCAACATAAATACCTTCAACTAACCCAACAAGCAGCAAAATTCCACCCCTACACTGTAAAAATCCCTAGATGCTGGAAAACCTTCTACTCAAATAGTTTCTTTCCTCAAACTGCTAGACTTTGGAATTCCCTCGCGGGTCCTTGCTTTCCTGACTGTACTGACATGCAGAAATTCAAGTCTAATGTTGAACAGACATCTCACTGTTCAACTCCCTCCACAATATCCCTGCAAATTTGGTCTCAGATAGTAGGCCCTTACGTCCAAGTGGCACTGTGCCTTATTTGGGGTGAAAAAGCAGGGAAAAAAAAACTTATTCAAAGAAACCTAATCCGTGTGTAATGAGATGTAAAAGACTGATCTCCAGTATTTTTAAATATTGGCCAAACTAACGAGATTTTCCAACGTGTTGCGAAGCATTTCTCCTTTAGGCATTAATTGAACGGCTTTGCAAGAATGATGCTAATTCCAGTTGCAGCTTTTTGAGTACTATGACTGGAATATTGTCAGGATAATTTGCTTTGCTGACATCAAGATTCTTTATGAGTGCAGCAATGTCACAGACATGTGGTTGCTCAGATTTTTTTAGTCTTAGGAGGAAATTGGAGAGGTAGGTGACCTTGATCACATTGTGTTGAGTTGCAAAAGTCTTAGCAAAGCCTTTAGCTTTGTCAGATGCTGACAAAATCACCTTAGGCTCATTGATGATGGTCAGAAAAGAGGATAGGGGTCTGTTCAGGACCTTGTTTATTTTGAAATTTTGGGAAAAATCAACATTCTCTCTGTTTACAGAGAATAAATATCTCAAGTGTGTCCTTTTTTCTGCATTGCAAACAGCCTTATTAAATACCTTTATGCTTATTTACCAGCAATGCTTCAAGCAAACTATCATGCTGTTTTATTCTACTTTTAGTTTATTTTTACTCATTTGTTTTGGATGTAATTAATTTGTACAGACTTTTGCTTTCTTTGGACTTTTAGCTAAGATCATCATGTTGTGTCTGTTCTTATATTACACTTTATATGTAGAAATCCTACTAGACTGAGGTAATTTTTATTTTTGTCTTAAGCCATAGTGCTCTTTTTGGGGAGCTGGATTTTCTACTCATTAAAAACCAACTTTGTGTCTAACTCTGCTCTTGTGAGAAGGTAAGTAAATGACTCCTTGGTCTTTTAGCTAGGAGCAAAGCATAGTACCTGTTCTGATAATACACTTCATCTGTATTGTTCTCAGTCAGTGATGAAGAAATCCTTCTAGACTGAGATACTTTTTATGTTCATCCCAATTAAGAATGTCCATTTTTGGGGAGTGGGATTTTTGCCACATTAAAACCTGACCAACGTCTAACTTTGTCCTTGTGGTGAGACAAGTAAACAGGAACTTTTGCTTATGTTGTTAGAAATGAGACAATGTGACTTGTCGTTCTAGTGTTGACATTTTTATTGTTGTAAATCTAATATGTCAGTGTCGAGAGAATCGGTTATTTAACAGCTTTCTTGTCAGAACTTGTACTTTGACATTTCATTTGAAATATGAAAACCTGAAAGAAAGTAAGTTTTATCAAATGAAAAAGAATAAAAAAGAAAAAAAGAAACAATTCCATAGTTTATCATTTGTTTAATACAAAACATGGATGAGTTGAATATGTACTATGATATACAATCTTCTGAAAATTTATTGAAACGTACAATCATACATAATAGGTTTATTATTGTCAACCGACTAGGGCTTCTCACACAGACCATCATCAGTGATTGATCACTGACAATAACCGGTGGTGTTCCCTGAAGTCTGGGTTACAACAAATCTCCTCAGATTTTCAGTATTCTCTGCCTCTTTTAATAACCATTGTAAATGATTTTGCATTATCACAACAGCTACTTACCATTGATTTCTCACTGGCAACGACCATTGGTCATCTGAGATTTGGGAGGAAATAAGCCTCTGCACCTTTCCAGTAGAGGTCTACCTCTTTGGTCTTTCTAGCCTCCTTGAGTTTTCACAATCATTTGTGTGCTATCAACCGAGGCTGGTGCTATCATATAGTAACTGTAAGCGGGGGGGGGGGTATTTTCTTGCAGTTTCAGTTCCTTTGGTTTTATGTAATGTTTTTATTTTATTCTTATTGCAACTTTACTGTGGCTGATTAGCATTTGTAGTTTGTGTGAGTTAGTTTCCACATTCAAGGATTTTCCTTAAGATTTCAGCTGTTTTCATCATTGCCATCTGTTGTATGGTTTTAGACTTCCTTTTGATTCCAATTTCCCTCAATTTTTTTTTCCAGTTATTTTGTTCCTAGTGCTCCTATGATTAGTATTATATTGATTTTTATATCCTTTTCGGTTTTCTGCCAAGTTCCGTATATTTGCTATTATTATTATTTATTCACTAGGAATAGTCACACAGGCCATCATCAAAGATTTCTCTTTCAGAACAACTTGTGGCATTCTCATTATTATTATTTTTTTTTTTTACACCCCTCATCCCATCTCGACTTCAAATAACTTTTTATTGTTGCTACTGCTTTGGCAGCAGGTAAAATGTTTATAGGAAAGTCCAGTCTTCTCTTTTTATCAAACGGTGTGACATATTATTGATAAGAAACTCTAGGATATTTGGCAACAGAGCAGAGAGAAGTGAACTTTATGTCTTTCCTAAGATAGAAGGAGTCTTTCTCCCAAATTCATTTCCTTTACTCCATGTTACTCAGCATTCCATTTATAGATGAAGAGCATAAGATTTCCCCTATTAAAATTATAAATTATTAAATGTAAAAATTATTAAAATTATTAAATGTAAAAATTATTAAATGTAAAAATTATTAAAATTATAAATTATTAAATGTAAAAATTATCAAATGTAAAAATTATTAAAATTATAAATTATTAAATGCAAAAATTATTAAATGTAAAAATTATTAAAATTATAAATTATTAAATGTAAAAATTATTAAAATTATAAATTATTAAATGTAAAAATTATTAAAATTATAAATTATTAAATGTAAAAATTATTAAATGTAAAAATTATTAAATGTAAAAATTATTAAAATTATAAATTATTAAATGTAAAAATTATTAAAATTATAAATTATTAAATGTAAAAATTATTAAAATTATAAATTATTAAATGTAAAAATTATTAAATGTAAAAATTATTAAATGTAAAAATTATTAAAATTATAAATTATTAAATGTAAAAATTATTCTGAAAAAAAAATAAAAATAAGAAAATAAATGACAATATTTTTTTTTAACTCAAGAAAATAAGATTTAAAATATTTTGCATCTGTTGTAAAGCTGACGTATGTCATTGGAATGATTAAAAGTTTGATTTTTTAAGCTTAAATTTTTTTGTGTGTTGTCTCATGCTATGGTTTTGTGAATAACTTCCAAATTTTCTTGTCTGTTGCCATTTCACTTGTACTGCCTACCAGAATCATGTCGTTATCAACTGATCCTCTCTTTCTTAAGCAGTCTACCATATGACTTTGGGCTATTGATGCTAATGTGGGGCACATTTTGAAGCGTTTCAGATAATTGACAATGGGCAACATGGCTATATTAATTGAGATATACATTCTCATGGAGGTCTGTAGGTTGAAACCAACAATTTCTCCATTTGAAGCACTGCAGTCAGCATCATGTCGTTTTGATGTTTCATCAATATAACTTTTAATTTATTTCTTAATTTCTAAAAGCTTTTTGTATTTATAATAATATATTTTATTCTGTTAATTTACATGGTCAGATAATTCAATAACAAGCTTTATCGTTGCTCTTGAAATAGTTTGCCTCTTCTAAGTCAGGAAAATAATTGCTCCACTCTGTCTGCTGCTAATTTCTACTCATTGAACACATTTAGCCAAACTCTCCTGACCAGCTCTTCAGCCAATCAAAATGTAACATAAACTTCAGTAATATATTTTGTTAGAAATAATGACTCTTTATTTCTGTTGTTCAGTTGTGGTTGATGTGCTAAATGTTGCAAATTTTTCATTTATCAGTAATCACATGTTATGATTTGAACAAATAGTTATATAATGGCGTGTTTATGTTAAGGCTTCAAAAAAAAAAAAAAAGAAAGCAAGCAAAATCTAATGAAATGTAGGATTTGTTTTTTGGAGTCAGTCATGAAACTCTTTGGAAACTTAATTATTTTCTTTTTGACCTCTATCATTCTATCTATCATTCTATCTATTTTTAACAAACGAGATGATAATTGTTCTGCTTAACAATAACATTTTTAACCTGATATTCACTACCTTTTTAATTTCTGGCTATTATTTTAAAAGTTGCTTTTACAATTGGTTTTATGTACAATTTTTCTTTGTGGATTATGACACATTTGTCATCAACATTGTCTTGAAATATTTTTCATTTTTAAACTAACCTAATTTTTTATCATACTTTATTTGATATTCCTAATCTGATTTGAAAAAAATATTTTTTTTTAAAACTAATCTATTTTCTCTTGATCAGTTTTACCTATTTGTCTTCAAACATGACACCATGTCAAACACGGATTCAACAAAATCACATTGTTTTCAAACTAATCCATTGATTTCATGACTGATTTTATTTTGTTTAATTTGAATGTCCAGCTGCTTGACACTTTAATGGGTAATATGGAAGGAGTGGCAACTTAATTGGCAAGTTAACTGGTTTATGAAACTCAAATATACGTTTTCCATCTTTTCACATTAATAGATGATTTTGCTGATATTTTATTTATTTATTTTTTCATCAAATCTGAGTATAAATCAAGCAGGCCATAATTCTAGTTCACCAGTTTAACATTCATGCTTTGCAATTGCATTACAGTTCTTTGTCGACCTTATATAAAATTAGATTATAGAAACATAAACTTCTTATCATTATTGATGTTTGTGAATATATTAAATTTGAACAATTTTGCATTTAATTATGTTCACTAATGCAAGAACAAAGAATTTTTATAAGGCAAAATAAAATTTCTTTTTAAATGGATCTTAAGTACAATTTATTAACCAAACATACTTTATCACTTTAATAAAAAAAAATATTGTACTGCATAAATCACGGATAGTCTTTATCATACCTATGAATCTTTATATTATGATAAAATTAAATTTGTATTAGTTTTGAGATTAGAGGATTGGACCAGAGACTAAAAAGGGGGTATAATTAATTATTAATTATACAAGTGGTCGCTAGAAAAGCGGGAAATTTGAAGGTCAGCTTAGATCATGAATAAAATGCTTTATTGTTACTTTTTGATTGGTGCCGTGTGAGTGTTGTAAAAATAAATTGTTTGACACTGCAGTGAAGTGCACGGACGATATTTTGAGTATTTATGAGTATAATATAATATTTGTCTTTGAAAAACTTTGTAAAAATTATTCCTTATAAAAATAAACCATTGTTTGACAAATTTCCCGCTTTTCTAGCGACCACCCTGTATAGTTACTGTTGCGTCGTGGAACAACAGTGAAAATAAGAACAATCAAGTCGAGGTTCAGTTAAGGAACAAGTGTATTAACAATAATGTACAAAGATAGGAAAGCGTGTATATCTGCTGGGCACTCGGCTAGCAGTTGAAGTTGCAGTCGCATCTCTTTCACCGGTGTTGGAATTACTAGCGCTATTTATAGTGCTAATCGATGTAAATTCCTCTGTTCAAGGAAGGCCGGTATAACAATTACTAAATCGAACAATTTGATCCTA
The DNA here is from genome assembly GCF_053919585.1 of Euprymna scolopes. Lineage (NCBI taxonomy): Eukaryota > Metazoa > Mollusca > Cephalopoda > Sepiida > Sepiolidae > Euprymna > Euprymna scolopes. The sequence continues at coordinate 16,279,067 of NC_136491.1, read as the reverse complement.
AATTGAAGTAAAATAACATTTTCTCAATCGATTCAATTCTTATAAAATCTCAGATAATAATCTGGAATTGTGTTATGATGTGATGATGGTCTACCATTCTATTTGTAACTAAATGGACCCTTTTAGACACTATTTATAGAAGATATTATGACGAAATCTCAAAGCAATCTCGGAATAGTTTTGATGTAATGTATTATTCTGTACTTCTGTGGATACGCACTCTTATAAATAAATCATTATGTTGTCTTGTTATTAATTCTTCAAATTCGCAACAAAATGATCCAACTTTTAATACAATAATCTTGATAAAACATTTTCTCACATAAAATACGTTGCCAGTCTCTCTCCACTCTCTTACTATTTCCAATCTCTAATTCTTCCTTGTAAGACATTCACAGTAAAAATGCGACTTTCTATCACAATGAAAAAAAGACCTCCCTTTCCTCCTCCACATGCCTAACATCAAGTGAAATTTCCATTACAAAGGTACATGTTACCATGGGACTGTTTCCTTGCAAATTGCAACATAGTTGACTTCAAATCCAATGTCAACAAATATTTGCCATAAACCATCACATAATCACGCAGAGTTCATACCATTGATTGTTGCTCATCTTTTGGCAGACAATCTTCCACTTCATCAACCCTTATACTCGACTGGCTTTTGGCCTTGATAAGTGGTGCCTCAATAGTATAAAAAAAAGTATAAAATACTCTTATTGGAATCTTTTGAGATGAGTATATTTTTATATTTATTTATTTATTTCCAGACTTATCCTCATCATCATAGTTGTTCTTTCATAATGTTTCGGCCGACTATTTCTCTGGCCTTCGTCAGGTGGTTAACCGTGATGTGTGTGTGCGTGCATCAGCACTAATCCTGCTCGGGTTTAACCGACTTCCTTCGAAGAAGGAAGTTTCATGGGAGTATGAAATTCACAAGTGTTCCCCAGTCACATGTATACCACTGTCAGGGAAGAAAACAACGTTAGGTTTTTGCAACTCTTGCAGGGAGGTGTTGACGTCCTGCAACATACAGTGCCTGGAATTCCCAAATTGGTCACCCATTTTAGTAATGACCAGGCTTAACATTGCTTAACTTTAGTGATCTGACGGAAACTGGTGTGTCAACATGATTATGCTGTATATGCTGTTAACCACGATGGGATAGGAATATTGAGTCTCTTAACTGTATTCTCAGTAATTACTGCCTTCTATAGTTGTTGCCGTCTTACTCACCTTGGGGGCCTGTGACGCAGTGGATAGAGGTATTGAATCTCTCTGGTTTCAAGTGAGAATTGTCTGAAGATAGCGGTTTCAATCCTACCCAAAACAGGCCAGAGGATTAGTTGGTCAAAACGTGGTGAGACGAACACAACTATGGAAGGCAGTAATTACTGAAGATACAGTTAAGAGACTCAGCATTCCTATCTCGTTGCAGTTAACCATCTGACGAAGGCCAGAGAAATAGTTGGCCAAAACAACAACTATGAAGATGAGGATAACAGTCTGCAAATAAATAAATAAATATAGAAATTACTCGTTTAGTATTTTCAATTTCAAACCAAACCAAATTAGTGTTAATAAAAAAATTGTATTCTTCTAAATAATTTATTTTATAAATTCATGTTTTAAATATTATTGTAATCAATATTGATGTATGATACTATTTAATTTGCAATTGTTATTTTACGACTGTGACTTGACAAATTTGCTGCTTGACTATTCATGCAACAAATTGCAAATGAATTTCATGGTAGATGGTTAAAACTATTTTAATGAAAATTTATAACTGATTTTTTACTTCACAGAAGTCCAAAATATATTTCTTTGAATCCTGTCCGATTGTCGTTATATGCTTGTATAAATTTATATAAATTTAAAATTGTAGTCATCTCATATGAGTTATTTCAATGTTTTTAAACTTAAAGATAATCTTGTTTTATTATCATTAGGTTGCATGCTCGAGAAGATAGCAGTCATAAAGTGTGTATTTCTGGACTGACAGAAACACAAGTGTCAGATGTCAGCTCCTTAATGCAGGTAAAAGGGGCTTTTGGTATAATTGATCATTTTATAGTGGTAGCGTATTGTTCGATTAAGATCATAGGATCTTTTGTGATCTTCAAAGAAATAATTTTTTAGTTATCATCATCATCATCATCATCATCATCATCACCATAATCATCAGCATCATCATCATTCTGTTTTGGTGTTTAGGGTGTTGTGACTGTCCCGGTTTGAGGGAGGCAACACCAGGCAATATCTTAGTCTACAATAGTCCATAATATCCAGGCATGTTATAGAGTTAATGTAAGAGGTAGCACACTTTACATGGTTGAATCACCTACATTAGTGACTAATCCCCATAAAGGATTATTTTATTTATGATAAGATTAATCTAAAGAATAATAAGAAAAAGACTTTGATTTATTAGTAATATACACCTTGTGAGAAAAGAGATAAAACAAATTTAATAGGTAATCAGGCTACTTTGTATGTTTTGGTATCAAGAAAATGTGTTATACAAAGTTTTGTTAACGAAAATCTTTATAAACAAATCAGTTTACAAACAAAATGTTCATGTGTAAAATGGAGCAGTTTATGAAAAAGATTTTGGTGAATGAGCGTTAGTCACATACTGAAATTTACCAAATTATATCCTATTCACCATCCGAGCTTTGATCAATTGATATCAGTTTCACACCCTTATTACAAATTCAGTAAAATAATAAATAACAAAATGTTGATTAGTTTTGTTAGTAAATTTAAAGTTTACTTAAAAATTTGAATAAATTATTGAATTGAATGAATTTACATTCCTAAACTAAAAGAACAGCAAACATCTCGAGGAAATTTGTAAACAAAATGTATAGAATATTTTATGTTTTATGTCCAATAATTTTCTTTTTACATCTGTTTGGCATTCTGCATGCTAAATTAGAGAGTTCAGTTACACGGACTCTAAAGTTAAAGTTCATTTCGAATGTATAATAGAGAAATGAACAGACATTTTATGAAAACGTTTTATTTTTAAAATCACCTAAAATGACATTGTTTCTAGTCTATTGATTATCATTTCATAAAACATAACATTAAGTACTTTTTTATTTGAATTTTGTTTTTACAAAACAACAGTATTAACATTTTTTTGATTTAATATAAAATCTTGCTATAGTCAAGATTGTCTGCTCTTTTTGACTTCCGGTTTTTGCTGGCCATTTGGTTGGATAATTAGCCATGGTCAAGTGGACAAGAAAGACATTCTTAACATGGGGAAAAGGAACAGGGTTTCATGTTAATTGAGAGAAAGATAATCTTTAATCAGAACAGACCATATTTTGCTTGTCACCATCATTTTGTCTGCCATCTTGAGTATAATCTAATATCTTCTTGCATTAAAACGTTTTTTCAATGAATATATACAAATCAAAATGGTTTCTTGTGGTTATTTGATGTTTTGTTATTCTGAAATTTACTTGGTTTCATTAACCTCAACTTGTCAATCAGGTAATAAATGTCAATAACAATAATGCAATGAAAAAAGATATTGAAAAAAAAATGGTTACCTGTCTCTTTTAACCTGACGGTCTGAAAAAAGGGGTGTTATTTAATGCTTTCTGGTTCGAAAGTGGGTGATTATTTGATGTCAAATTTAAAACCTTTCTTTCTTCAAAACCACAATTTTCCCATGCAGAGTATTAATGCACATCTTGTGCACTGACCACTAGTCTCACCGTTTTGGACAGAGTGCAAAAAAGAATTTCTATCTTAATAGGTCCTGCACTATCTGTCAAACTCCAGCCCCTGCTACAACGTTGCACCTCTGTGTTTGTTTTACAAGTACTTCCACAAAATATGCTTCGATGAACTAAATGCACTTTCCATTTAAATACTCTAACCCACCTAACTAGCAACAAAATTTTACCTTTTCACTGCAGAAGTCCCAAGATTTCAAAAGATTTTTACTCTGAGATAACTTCTTTCCTCAAACCACTTGCTTTTGGAATTCTCTTCCTGCTCTTATTTCCCCAACCATACGAACATCCAGAAATTTAAATGTAATGTAGTTTACTTCAGTGACATTATGCCTTATTCGGGAGTGAATAAATATAAAAAAAGGAGTTTAATATATTTTTCAAGAATAATTCAAATTACAATAAAAGCACAATTTCATATTTATTTTCAAGTGAACTCAAGCTTAGTGTTAAACACTATAAATTTACCAAAACTTATTCAAATAAATATCACGGTATTCATAACTACTCTCATGCTTGGGTTCCACTGTAAATATAACCCTAACACCCTCTCTCTGTCCGAGGGCCGGGCCGCATCCGTCGCTATCCTGGTTCACGGGAGCATACTGTGATGTACTTCTGGCCGTGTTCGTTGCTCCCAACTCACAGGACCATAGATGCAACCCAGCAGGGCTACATTCTTACTTATCTAGTGGTGGATCCCTCAAGGGTGACCAGACTCTCACTGGTCACTTGAAAATATCTTTCTCCTGCTCAGGGTACGCGAAATGTGCATGGCCCTAAGTCCATGTGGCAACATTGTCGATTTCGGGCGTCACTCTGGCTTCGTGCTGGATCCAGTCTATCTCTTTCATCATCTGGCTTCATGGCATACCTGAAATAAACTGCATCTTCATTCAGGCTGGCAATCGAGAAAGAAAGGAAAAACTCTGGGACCTTTTTATATAGCGAAACAAAATAATTATTCATAAATCGTTTTACACTTGTTTATAGTCGAGTTCTTTGATGCAAGCTTCATGATGCAGGTTAAGTTACTCTAATTAAATTCCCAGCTAAGAACAAGAGCTTTTCAACTTAGCTCTTATGAGGTTTCTCCCCCCCCCTCCCCCAGGCGGGGTGAGAGCGATGTGGACGCCTCGAATGCCAATCAGTAAAAGGACCCTAACTCTAAAAAACCAATGGTTTTTATCAAAATCAGTAATTCCCCTTCCACCTTTCTGGAGTTGTTCTTTCTTTTTTCTTCCCTTTCTCTCTTTCTCTTCATTCCCTATTAATCTTATTCTTTTTCTTCTCTCATAAACTCCTTTCTCTAGCCCCTTATTTTATATTCTTTTCATTTCCTCTTTTCTTGTGAACGCCTTCTTCGTCTTTCGTGACCATATCTCTCCCTAGGTTCAATTTTATTTATTTATCTGTCCAACTTATCACTGGCTTGGTAGTTAAATACAACAGGTGAACCGAAATGACAACATCTCACAGACACCAAAGCAGACCTTTTGAACCCAAGTCATTGTACCTGTCTCACTCAATTAGTAGTTAAAATTCATTTTTTCTTTTTTACCAAATCCAACTAGAAAAACAATCTCTTGTTCCACGAATCATATTATCAGATTTTATATTTTCTTTTCATTGAAAAAGATACTATTTCTTTCTGGTGGACAGAAATCTCATAAACATCTGTTTTTCCTTGACCAAGTGTCAGCATGACCCCCCTAACCATACCTCATCCTCTCCCATCTTCTCTTCCTCTATTTGAAAAGCAAGATCATCTGGTGTCACCAGGGATCTCGTCATATAAAAACCAATATTATAAAATGTAAACAGTAAGAATAAAAGCGTAATATGCTGTTATAGGCTGGCTATAAAACAATGTAAAGTTCTTTATTCAATCTCAGGTAACGGCAGGTTTTTCTGCTATTTTGTAATACTTGCATAACATTTATTAGCAGAAAATTAAATTATTTAATTTAGTGATCCAAGTTCTTTTCATCAAAATTATATAAGCAATAGTATATATATTTGAGAATCTAATATATAAAGAAAGTCAGTTTGAGTTTTAATTTTAGACCTAAATAAACAGTTGCATTTGACAAATCAATATTTATTTCTGCCTCAATCTGTGTTCTAGAAATTCTAATTAATTTCATCGATTACATATTCAATCCAATCCAATAAATATTTCAGTAGTAGACACTTAAAAGGATTCATAATTTAGTTTCATTAGATGATGAATAGAGATTATTATCTAATGAAATAGCTCAGTTTGTTAACATTGGAGTTTCCAAATAGTGTTGTAATTCATTGGTTAAGTGTTCATTAATATAGAGATCAAATTTTTGAAAAAACTTTCTTAGTCTGATTTGTTGGATTAAAATTAATTATTCATTTCCTTTAAATTACTACACATATTAAATTTTTTTTTTTCCTTAAATTAACTTCCTAAGTATGGTGTGTTGGATTAAAGACAATTCGTTAAGAAAATGAACATGAAAATAATCAGTTATTTGTTTGCCTTAATGTTTTCATGCATTAACATGATTGCAGAATTAGATATTTTCTTCTAAACTCTCGATGAATGCAATATGAAATTAGTTAAACATTCATAATAGTTTTGATAATTTTAGATTTAAATAAATCAAACTATTTTGATGGGTCATATTTTCCATCACATGCTACCTATTTTCCACTTGATTAAAAAGAAAGAAAAAAGTAGACATATAATTCAAACATGGTAGTGTTTGAATATATGGTTAAGTGGCAGTTTTAGTCATTTAGAACTGCTTTAAAGCTCCACCGCTCACTCATTTTTTAACCAAATTTCAAACAATTGTTATAGTTTATAGATCACCTTCTCAGCTATATTGTGAAAAAAAAAAAAATTCAATTTTTGTTCAGTAAAACAAAAGTTATGATGAATTTACTGGTGTTTAAAATCATAAAAATTCATAAGGAGGTGAACAGCGTTTTTTATGACTGGTTTCTATAGCAACTACGTAGCTTCAGCAACTAGTATTGCTACTAATTCACCGTTGTCATGAAAAGAGAAGTAACATGTGAAACAGAAAGAATGAAACTGAGATAATTTGGGGCATTTATTGAAAGCAGACAAATGTCGTAAATTGTTATTACATATGTGTATGTTATGTTTATGGGGGCAAAAAATAAGACTTATTTTAAGCATTATTTTAAGTTATAATTTTTTTTATATTTTTTACTAGAATATCCTCTCCTTTTCTTTTCCATGTTTAAGCTTAACCATATTACTTTTCATGCTCACATTTTTCTATTGCAATAACATAAATGATTGATATTTTAAAACGATTAAAAATTTCAACTTTCTGTATCAGCAAATTGGTTTTGGTTGCAGCAATTATACAAAAAATGTCATGAGTTTCAACTTTGGACAACCCATATTTATTTATTTATTTTCTCTGATTTTGTCCTATTTTTGAACTGATTTGATTTAAATTCAATATTAAGAAACTTTTTCACTTTTAATTTTGTATTCTCTATATTCTAGTCTAGTTTATGATAATTAGGACCCTGTGCAACACTGGATAAACCATGATAAATCAGCACTGAAAATACCATTCTTAGTAATGTGTGTGTGTATATATATATGCTCCTATAAATTTTGTTTTTTTGTGTGTATTGATATTCATATTAAAACCCTTTTTTCTATTTAAAAAGAAAATACAACTTTGTTCTATATGGGTCATGAAATTGCATTCACTAGCAAAAGATCTAGCTAATTTGCATATTCTTTTAAGCATTCATTTTAATTCCCTATTAGTTTTTTCGGTTTTCTTATGGGATGATCATCTTTAGTTAACTATTACGTGTAATTATATTCATGCAGATATTCTACATGATTTATATTTGTGTTATATTTGTGTAAAAAGTTTATAGTAAACACAAATCTCTTTCTATATATATTTATGTATTTGTATATATATATATATATATATATATATATATATATAACTACTTCATTTACTCACATAAATTTAATATACGAAAGTATAGATTTATGCGTAAACTTTAAGTATTTACTTCAAAAGTGCTCAATACGTAGGTAGAGCTAGTTAGTAATTTATAAAATATATATGGCGACTAAGCTACACTGAATATTCTGCATTTCATCCACTGTAGGATTCGTCAGGCTTACAAATCCTACAGTGGATGAAACGCAGAATATTCAGTGTAGCTTAGTCGCCATATATATTTTATAAATTACTATATATATATATATATATATATACATACATAAATAAATATATATAGAAAGAGATTTGTGTATATATATATATATATATATATTTGTTTAAAAAATTTTGCCTATCAAACTCCTCTGCATGTTTTTGGTCTACAAACATGAAACTTAATATATAAAGTATTCAAACCTCTGCTAAACTTTATATTTGAGTTTTAGCCAGGGAAAATTGGTCAAAATTGTGAAAATTAAAAAAAATTGAATTTGCCAGATGAAGATCAGATGACGGCATTACGAATATGCATGTGTAATGTAATAGCTATTGGTTCATGTTTTAATTTTTAGCCTTGCAGCAAATATGTCTTCATAGCTCAGGAATTAACGTTAAAGGAAAAAGTAAATTGTAAGCTAAATGTTTTGGTTTCGATTCTCGGTGGTGGCGCATGTGTCATATTTTTTTTATTTTTTTATACTTTTTAAATCATTACTATATATTGAGTCAAATATAATATAATAATAAATACAAAATCTGCATTAATCAAAATATCATAATTAAATAGGACCAGGCAATGCTGGTCAACCTGCTAGTATATGTATACAGGGTGGAGCGATAAAAGTGTCTCCCTAAAGAAAACAACACTACCGCTTTATTTTAAAACTTTTATTGAAATATTAATTAAAGTAACTTGATTATGTAATAGAGCTGAAATCTATTCAATGTAGCCGCTTTCAGCCTCAATTACTGCCTCCATACTGGTCCAGAACTGGGAGCATGTCTTTTCCACAAGCGCCGGCAGGAGCTTGGGGGATGACAACAATCAGGCCGGCTTTGGTATTGTGGGAGGTCATATTCTCGACGTTAACGAAGTAGTCTAGTGGGTCGGAGTCGAGGAAGGAGGAGGGCCAGTAAGACAAGGGTACAAATCGTAACATTCCTTCCAAGCCTGGGTCTCTTTGGACTTGTGGGCTAGCTCTGAGTCTTGCTGCCATACCCAGTGTCTGCCAGCAGCTACTTGGGGATCACCACACTCTTCAGCACATCCAGGTACGCTTTGGTGTTGACTTTCAAGCCAACTTCAAAAATGTGAGGTGGCATGATGTGGCCCTTACTTGAAACCACATCAAAGACTGTTGCTGGAAACTTTGTTTTCCTCATCCTGGACACGTCCCTGTTATTCATGGCAATGCAGCGATGCATTTTGAGGATGCTGGCAATGGTCCGGTTGTCATAACTTTGATCGGTAAAGAGCATGAGTTGTACAGCGGTGCATCTCCGATCTCGTTTGTTGAACATTGTGTCACTTTCAGACATGATAGAAGACTCCTATCGATATTAGGATTTGTACACAACTGGATAATGCCTGATAGACTTTTCCTTAGGTCAATAATTAAGTCATGGTAATGCTCTGCTTATTAATAATGGCAGAAGTTCACCATCTAAATATATTTTCTCCACATCTAACTTCTCATCCATCTCCATTATCTTACAGTTTTTACTCACAAACTGGTTATCATCTCTCAACTTTCCAGTAATTCCAATGCATGACTTGTGTACATAATACTTACAGGTACCACTAAAGACTCTTTTCTCACAAACTGAACAGAAGAACTTTTTCATTGAATGAACAAGTTTTGCATAAAAATTTCCAAGTTCAACAAAGCACACCTGAAGAAGGTTGGAGTTTACATTGTTCGAAACGTTGTGAAAGTAATATCCAAGATGAAAGCAGTAGTTTGAATATTAAAAAAAAATCCAATTTATTAATCCTCATCTCAAAAATATGAAAATTTATGTTATGCTGATTGCAATTTGTTTGTCTCACGTTAAACATGCATTTTCATGAACAAAGGGGAAAAAATGTCAAAATTATAAGTTTGCTAAATTTAAGCCAGTAGCAAACATCAGCATATACAACACACACTCATCAAAAATAATATTTAAATATGAGCAAAACGTCATTGTAAATGGAGCCCGGTGGATGCACATTAGACAAAATGCCATCCAACTAAGAACATCAATGCTGGGAACAAAGCTTAAAAAAAAAGAATGTAAATCCTTTATGTAGTTGTATTATTTGAATTACTCATTTTGGATGTTATTCGCACAAGATTTTGGCCAATATATTCTCTGATCTTCTTCAACTGCATTTTGTTGAATTCAGGAATCGATATAGAACTTCAAAGCAAAAACCTTATTCAATAGAAGTCTTAAGTAATTCATAATTGTATCCTTAGTATCGTCTGTATTGAGGATTGAATCTTCAACTCCTAGAAGACTCACTTAGAACTGAATATTACTTTGCATTTTATCAAATTTGCCACGAGTCTATGTGGACGGGTTGGGTGCTAGATCAATCAAAACATTGTGAGAATAATATCCAAGATGAGGGGTGACACTGACTAAGTGGGTCACTACATGACTGAAAACCTTGATGTGCCAAGTTTGAATCTAGTTTTTTTCCACAGAAACACAAATCAAACTCACACTTGACCTCTTGGGAATGAGGTAAATAAAATAACATTCGAGATGAGAACAATAGTTGGAATAATCTGAATAACCAATAATGTGAATAACAATGTATTATGTTTGTTTAAAATTGCAAATTTTGCATTTTATTCAGTCCTCCATTTGTTCTTATTCTGTTATCCATGACCACGTAGAAGTCTTAACTAATTCTTAATTATATTCTAAGTATCATCTGTACTGAAGATTAGACCTTCAACCTCCCAAAGATTGTCACTTAAAGTTGATTAACTTAGCACTTTATCCATTGTGCCTTGGGTACAGAATCTCAAGTTCAAAACAAATATTTCTGTTTAACAAGACACACATCTGGAGAAGATTAAAGTTTATATCATTCAAAATGTTGTGCGAATAACATTTAAGATGAGAACAGTTGTCTGAACAATCCAGATTATTAATCTTCATTTCAAACATTTTATTATCTAACTCTTTTAACTTGATCTTTACTTTTAAAAGGTTTTAGATATTGGCAATGCTTCTCGCAGTAAAGGCTCCACTGGTGCCAATCCTGATTCTTCTCGCTCTCATGCAATCTTACAACTGCAGGTACGTGATTCCATGGACGAATATGTTGGTCGGTGAGTAAATTTAATTTTATACTTTTTTATTTTTTATTTTTTAGCAAAAAGTTTTGCCTTTCATGCAGCCATCATAAATGCTAACATATTATCATTCATTGGATTCTGTTTTTACTTTTGATGTAATTTGAATACAATTAATTGTTTGTTTGTTCTTTGTTTTTTCCAAAATACTAATTGTTGGAGGTAACTTAACAATATGAATGTGAAGTTAATTGTAGATATAACTTGACAGGTCATTAGGTATGATTGACAAGGCTTGATCCCAGAGTTATCTGTGGTTCACATAGGAAAGTATCTGATTTGTTAGTTTAATCATGTGACTTAAAAAGCCTATATAAAAATTTTCAGTGCTTATTCAGATTGCCACTTACAGTGATAAACAAAAATAAAATCAAACTTTTATATTGTACCTACTTGTCATGGAATGAAGATTGTATATTCTAAAAATCACAAAAAATGATCAAATAGTTTTTTTATTTATGAAAAAAAAATTTGCCGGTTTTTACCAATAAGTGATAGATGAGGCCATATTTCTCTAGAGAACATAAGGGGAGATAATCAGTGATTATTTTAAATTTCCACGTGCATTAGGGTTGTCTGCCCTTGTTCATTAATTCGTTGATTTCATTTCTTTATCCTCGTTGAAACAGAGTAAAATTTGATTGTTTTGAATAAAAAAAAACTACTTGATCAAATTACATGATTTTTGGAATTTTTCATCTGCATCCCGTGACTGGTGCGTACATCATACAGACATTTCTGTATTTTCTTTACTTTTAATTGCCGCCATAAGTGCCAATCTGAAGAAGCAGCCATTTTTTTTAAATAAATTTAAAAGATATACTTGATATGGATTGGATGAGAGTCTAAGAAGTGTCATTAATTGAAGTAAATTTCAGTAGATTTATAATCTTTTATTTAATTGAAGCACACCGGTTTTTCTCTGAAATCCACAAAGAGCTTTGTGTATTCCTGCTTCAAGCCTTAAACCTTTTATGAAAATTTCTAGGTGCTTATGCAAACAAGTTGCTGTACTGTTTTTTAAAATAGTATTTCCAAGTTAAATTCAAGTTTTACGGTATCTTTTGTTTATTAAATTGTTAGGTGAAAGTACAGAATAGTTACAAAACACCTTCCCCTCCTCACGTTAAAAATGGGTTTCTAAATAATGACATTATTTCAGCACAGTAACATAAGTACCAGTTTCTATTTTTAGTTTTTGATTTCTATCATTTTTAAGTTATCTATATATCTATAAAAGTGAGAATGTGCATAGAGACACTTCTCAACCTATATACTCAATGAATTTTGGATCTACAAACTTGAAATTTGGTATATAGAGGATTCAAACTACATACCAAATTTTAAGTCTGTAGATTAAAAATTCGTTGAGTATATAGGTTGAGAAGTGTTCTCACACACACACATTCCCACTTTTCTATAAATATGTGAGGACACTTCTCAATCTATATACACTACAAATTTTTTGTCTCTAGATTTGAAATTTGTTGCATAATCTATTCAGACATATGGAAATTTTGTAATCCATTTTCATCCGGAAAAAAGGGCTGCTAAGGGGTCAAAATTGAAAAATTGGTATGTAGGGTCGTCAGATTTTTATCTGTTTATCAATTGTTTCACAAATGCGTATGTGCGGCCAGAAAACATAATAGTTTCTTTATGATAGTTATAGGTTGGTTTGAAAACACTTTTTAAAGATTGTGTCAAACTGGTCTAATGGTTATCATACTTGACTCACTGTCTTTAGGTTTTGGTTTCGATCTCTGTTCGAGTTTTTTTTGCTTACAAGAAATGAACTGTTTAGAAAAAACATAATACTCGCATGCACATGTCTCAGTTTCTTTCCGTGTTTTTTTTAATGCATTTTTTTAAAGAAATTTAATGTTACGCTTAATACCTAAAATATTTCTGTTTATAATGAATAAGAATTCTGCATTAATTAAAATATAATATTTATGCATACTTGTCCACGTACTTTGAAGAATTTAGTTGAAGATATATATTATGGTTTTATTTTCAAAACCTCTAGAAGTTTGTAAACAAATGAATGACAGGAACTACAAATTTATCATACAGAATACAAGCTGTACCAACCTATACAGATACATCACAGAAAAAAGCCGTTGTTATGTTGAAATTAATAGTCATTCACTACCACGTAATCAGTGATATTAATAGATAGGGGGGGAATATTCTACATGGGTAACAGTCTGTTCTCCATGTCACATCGCCTAGGCTTGCATCCGACCAAACTACATCAAAACACTCTAATATTTGTTACAATTATCTGTCGATTCGTGTAAATATCATATGTGCAGAAAAATCAAGGATCATTTTGACATTGCATTGATTGAAAATTATCGGATTTATCTCCCTTTGGTATCTGAATAATCTCCCTTGAGTTATTATGACTAAAGTAATGCAAGGGAGCCAAAGTCATTTCAAAATTCGTCAGACATGATCAATAACAATGACAAGATCGAAACCTGGTAGATTTTATTACGTTTGGAACTTATATAGAAATAGTATGAATAGACATAACATTCCGATTTTTAAATAAAATCCATTTTTATTTTAATATTTAAAGCAAATATGTCAAGCTTAAAGAGTTTCCTGAAGACAATTTTTGTCGTCATAAGAATCACACGCAATTAAAGTCATTTAATAAAATTATTACAGAATATTTTTGTTACATAAAAGTAGAAATATTCAATATGCACGCAAATTATTTAGCTACATTCACAAATGCCAAACTACGAAATAGCTTAATTAAAGTAAGAATAAGAAAATTTTAAATGGCAACAAAGATTTGTGTACAACTGTAATTAGTAAATTGAAGAAAAGTTCTTAAACTTCAAAATTAAATCATTTTTTGGGTGTGTTTTATACTGAGACTTGACATCTTTTTAATTACAATATTGGTTCCCTGATTTATCGGAGAGGGGCCTATATTTTCAGTGGCATCCATGTGTCTGTGCGTCCGTTAGTTTTTTCTAAAATTTTGCCACAAATTGTATTTCATTAAATAGATGTGCACAGTAAAGAAAATTTTTTACAAAAATTCCCGTTGCGCCCCCAGGGCCTCAAAAGAGGTAAAAAATGCCCCCAAATGGCCCAAAATGACACATTTTGCCCCATAACTTTGGATCCAGCCATTAGGTTTTTTGAAACTTGGCCAAAATGTGGAGCCCATTGTTCTTAATATAAATCCAGTATGGGTGACCCTGGCAAAATTCTGGTTTGTGTCCCCGAGGATTTTCAGTGCTAAAAATGCTTCTTTTTGTGGCTCTTTTTTCATATTTCTCAACAAAAACTTGATATATCTGACTATATAGCGTTTTTTTCACGGTGGTCAACTGAAATATACATGTGTTAAGGCCTGAAACTGCACCGTTATCCATTTACACTAGGATTCGGCATCCCCAGGGGCTCAAAAGAGGTCAAAAATGCCCCAAAATGGCAAAAAATGACACTTTTTGCCCCATAGCATTTGAGCCATCCATTAGATTTTCCTTAAACTTGGCCAAAATGTTCAGGCCATTGTTCTTAATATAAATTCAGTAAGGGTGACCCTGACGAAATTCTGGTTTGCATCCTTCTGGGACTTTTAGGGCTAAAAAAAAATGCCTTTTTGGAGCTCTTTTTTCATATTACTCAAGAACTTGATATGTATGTCTATATAATAGTTTTCCATAGTGCTGAATTCAAATATACATGTCTTAAGGTGTGAAACTGCACCGTTTGTCCATTTTCACTGGGATTTGACAGTCCCAGGAGCTCAAAAGAGGGTCACGAATGTCCCAAAATTGCAAAAAAATGACACTTTTTACTTCATAACTTTTGCTCCATCCATTAGATTTTTCTGAAACTTGATGAAAATGTGAAGGCAACGTTGGCCCTTCACACTTCTCACATTTATCATTTCTTCACTATTTTTTGTGGCATCATTGCACATGCAGCACAAGAGGGGGACCATGCACGCGCGGCTTGTTTGGTCTGTTTGTCTGTTTGATGGTGATGCTGATGATGGTATTGTGCAAATTCAACTTTGATTCGAGGTGACAAACTATTGATCAGTTGGTCTTAAAGCAGTTTTTGTTCATTTCACAAAGGCAAATAACTTTCCACACAAATCAGTGAAACAAAGTATTGCCATAATCCTCATGCCAAACTTTCTGAAATCATTTCAAGAAAATATGAAAAGAAATCAGCTATCCTCACTTAAAGATATTTTGCTCTGATTGTAGAATCTGACTCCAGTTCTAATAGTTTCATAAAGATTAATAAAGTGATGAGATGTTTGTTGGAGATGGCCATTTTGTAGTAAGCATCATTTTGTATTGTTATTCATATCACCAGCTTTATTTGAGATGAATAAGAAAAAACACACTAAGTTTTACATTAAAATGACAAACATCTCTCCATTTTATATTAATTTCGTTGAACATTTTCGCCAACATAGAATAAGGTTCTCAGGTTATATCTCACAGGATTAGTGAATCTCTTGACAAAGGCTTCCTTTCTAGGGCAATTGCTCTTGACATATCAAAGGTCTTCAACAAGGTATGGCATAAGGGCCTACTTCATAAGATTTCCAGCTACGGTATAACTGGAAATGTTTTCTCAATCATTAAATCATTTCTCTCTGATAGGCTCATAGGAGTAGAGGTCTGCAGTATTAATGCTGGAGTCCCTCACGGGTCAATCTTGGGCCCAACTCTCTTCCTGATCTATATCAATGACCTCTCTAAACACATACTTAAATCATTCGTTGACAACTATGCTGATGACACGACCACCTACGGCAACACATCAAAGGCTGTAAATGACAAAGTTCTCTCTGATTCTCTCTCCTCTGATCTCGAGCGCGTGGTTCAGTGGGGGAAGTCATGGCTGGTTACCTTTAATGCATCTAAAACCAAACTCCTATCTTTACATCATCAATGCTCTGATCCCCATCTGGCATCAATTGAAATGGATGGCTCTCGTCTAGGAGAAGCCCCGTGTTTTGACAAGCTTCTGGGTTTGTTCTTTACTCCTGATCTGAAATGGAACACGTACATCAAGTCTGTTGCCAAGGTCGCTGGAAAGATGATGGGATCCTTCTACCGCTCCAGAAGATATCTCACTACTGATGCAATTCTCTATCTATATAAAAGCCAAGTACGTCCAAGGATGGAATGCTGCTGCCATATCTCGGCAGGAGCTGCTAAAAACAGCCTATCCTGCCTTGACAGAGTACAAAATAGACTTTGTGGCTTATGAGGGATGCCCTTTTCTCTACCCTGCAACCTCTCTCCCACAGAAGAGACGTTGCGAGCCTATCCTTGTTTTATCATTATTTCCATGGCAGGTGCTCGTCTGAACTCCAATCTCTGGTCCCCCCTCGCCAATCTTTCACGAAAAACACCCGTCTAGCTGAATCCACTGTGAAAAATTTCCCCCACTCTTTATCTGTGCCTAAATCAAAACGTGGATTCCATGAACAAAGCTTCTTTCTTAGAACTGCACGCCTGTGGAACTATGTTCCGTCTGCCTGCTTCCCACCTGACTACAACTTGGATGTGTTCAAGTCCAACGTTAACAAATTCCTAATGAACCGCCCCCTTAAGTAAACACTTCACAAATCTCCACACTAACGTACTGTACTTGCAATAACCCTTATCCCTGAGTGGCATCCGGGCCTTGATAAGTGGTGACCACTGTGTAAAAAAAAAAAAAAAAAAAAGTTCAGAAAGAGTTAGGAACACAAGAATATATATGACTGGTTGATTTGGTCAGCAGGTATGTACTAAGAAGAATTGAATCTAGAAGATTCATTTCATCTAACCAAGTTGTTGCTAGAGATGAGGCAAGGAATATAATGTCTGATCACGGAATCTCAACTTGAAGTGTTGATAAATGTATGGGAAACGGTTTGGGCAGAAATAGAAAAAGGCACGCAGAGCAAAGTATTCCAATCACAGATGTATTACTATGTGTCTGCCTGGGAATTTCTACATTATCTCATTGAACCATGCAGCAATTGCTATGCAAGTAATTACACAAAGAATGGAACATCAGTAAATTGTGCACAAGATCCAATTTTAATATTTTTGAACATAAATTGTGTTGATGGATATAATACAGTGAAAATGTACACTCCATTAATCTAGATGCAAGTTTTTGATTTTTGGTTTCCCGACAAAAGGAGGGTGAACCTGTGAATTCACCCTTGTCCGTTTGTGTGTCTACACGTTTCTCAATAACTACCCCATGGAATTTTTGGAAATTTTGCACAAACATTAAACATGATATGAGTAAAAAAGTAACAGAATGGATTTTCCGGGAAAACTCTGGTTGTTCCCCTGGGGGTGACTTTCATGTTAAAATGGCTAAAATTGACACTTTTGGGCTTATCAAAAAAAAAATTGATGACATGGATTTTTATAAAACTTTCTGAAAAGTTGTAACTGATTTCTCTATAATTTTGTTTGTCTATATTTTGCGATAACTCTTGGGTGTGCCCCAGGGGTTCTTTTAGGGCTAATAAAAACACTCCATTTTGGGGACTATTTTACTATATTTGTCCAAAATTGTCTGCGTATGTCTACTTAGCAGTTTTGCATGGTGCTGAACTTAAATTTAAATATGTTATGGCCTTGGGGACTTTTGGGGCTAAATGAGGGGGAATCAAATGATGGACTTAGTCATTTCTTTTTTTGCATGGTGAAGAACTTAAATTCGCATATCTAAGGACCTAAAACTGCACTGTTTGTTCATTTTCATCAGGATTTGATGTCCCCTGGGGACTTTTGGGGCTAAATGGGGGAGGGGGACAAATGCTGAATTTAGTCATCTTTTTATGCCTCGTTCACTGTGTACTCATGGGGGACCATGCATGCTTCACTTGTTGTTTGTAATTTGGTAGCAACATATTTATGTTTCTCAACCATATTCGCAATATAGTACATTAGGTAATAAACATTCAAGGTTACTTAAATCAAATCCATAGTAATGCAGAATCTGTTTAACTTAAAAATGTCTTGACTTATTGTAGTGTCATGCATTAGGATCAATTCAATCAGTGTTTCATAAATATTAAATTTGATATCACATGTCTGGATGAAAATTGCGAGCTGTTTGATTCCTCATCGATAGCTAAAAAAACATTTTTTTAAATTTCATGAAGCAACCTTTAATTGCCGCTTCAAATCATCAGACATTTCATCAATCTGTGCAGCAACAGTTTTCCTCATCATGAAAATTCTTTGAATACCTTTTTTGTGACACACGATTTTAGCCATTTTTTTTTTTTTAAATAATTCCCCCCACTGTACGTTTTCCTTCTTATTGTGATCGTTTCATTACTTGCCAGAACGGAAGTAACATTTTTTTCTCAATTACTGTAAAACAATTCTGTTGCTGTATCAAGTTGAGTCTTTAAAAAACCTATTTAACCTTTATATTTATCATAAGATAGATCGTTGGTTTTCTAATATCTTTTCAAGTTGTATTAGGTTGGTGCAAAAATAATTTCGTTTTTTGACTGTTGTGGGGATATACCCTTATAACCACTAAGATGGACGTGTCCATTAGGCATATAATCAGCAAGTCTAGACCACTCAATGAGAGCTATCCGGATGTCGTATACAAACGACTCCCCACGGATTTACTAACCTTTTCTGTACCACTAACCCTTGATTGATAAAAATGTTCTTCTTGTTCTCACCAAGTCGTCGTGTTCCTACTTTCACCTTTTCTGACTCCACTATATTGACGTTAAACTATATATATATAAAAACATTGACGTTCAACTATATATATATAAAAACGACATTATTTTTGCACCAACCAACTTTGGTTTTATTTGACCATGCTTTTGTTGCAAATGTAAATGTATTTTTCCATTCACAGTAAATGATATTTTCAATTGATTCCTGTTTTTTTTTTTTTCTGTTTTTGTTTTTTTGAAGGATTTCTTTCATTGATTTGGCTGGCAATGAACGAGCATCTGATGTAAAAGACTCAGATAGACAATCACGAAAAGAAGGAGCTGAAATCAATCAAAGTCTTCTTGCTGTAAGCATGTTTCATTTGTCAAAGCTTTTCTTTCTTTCAGTCGGTATTTTCAGTTTTACTTATTTTACCAAGCAATTTTGAAAACTACTGACAATTTTTTTGTTTTTAGCTATTTTGAGAATAAAAAATCTCAACATATTTGAATTCAAAAGATGAATCCTACTATTTTATGATTTTATTTCAAATGACAAATATTTTTATTTAATAATTTAAAACACCAAACTTGATCATTTATTATATCGATATATATTTATTAATATGTAAACTACATTTGTCACGTGTAAAACAAATCTATTGTCTTCTTTGAAATTACCTAACAGAAAAACATATTTTGATATACACCCTTGTTCTTTGAACATAAAACAATCATTTATTTTGGAAAAATTGTGTATTTTGACATTTTTTTTTTTTAATTTTTCTTAAATATTAGATTGCTTTAATTTAGTAATTTCTTTTTTTTGTCCAAATGACTAAAAAATATTAAATCTAACACAGTCCAGGATGTAAGGGAGATAATTCATTCTGAATATTTTTATCTCAATACAGAGTTATTCCCCTTGTTTTGACTTTGGTTCATCTTCTATTACTGATTCAGCAATGTCTTGACTGGGTTTATAACTATCTTAACTGGTTTTTAAGGGTTCAAAAATGGGTCAAAATTTAAAAAATCGTTATACATTTTGCACATTCATTTTAATTTATTTTTAATTTTTAATTGGTTTATATGCGTGCCATGTTGGTACAGTGGTAACGTCACCGGCTTTGAATGCTACAGTTTTGATTTCGATTCTAGCTGATGGCACCCAAATACTTTTTTTTTTTTACTTTTGAAATCACAATTCTATAATAATATATACAAAATCTGGACAAATTAAAATATCATATTTAAGTGTATTTTACGCTCGGGAAAAGACGAGCGCACACTCCCCCGCTAGTATATATATATATATATATATATATATATATATATATATATATATATATATATATAAAAATTGAAAATGTAAGTTTAATAAGCTAATTCAATGCATATATCTTTAAAAGAATAAACAAAGATTTATTTGTTTATAAATTAAACTTCCTAGTGTAATAATGCCCTCGTCAGGACAAAAACAGTTCATATTGTTTTTCTTTCTCTTTTTCTTCCCTCATGGAATGGTGTCACTAAGAAAAATAAGATCCATGCGGTCTTCTTCAACGGTGATGTTTTAAATGTCTAAGTCAGGAGATCTGCGTAGTCATGCATGAAGTGAATTATAAAGATATTTTTTTTCTCTGTGATGAAAGTGTTATTTAAATCAAAATTAAAAATGTAAGTTTAGGAAGCCAATTCAAAGGAAAAATTTTAAAACAAAAATTAAACAAACAATTATTTGTTTGTAAATCAACTTTTTAACATCATAGTACCCTGGTCGGTATAAGGCCAACATGAAAAATAATATGTCTTTTAATGGGGTTGTTACTAAACTTATAAAATAATAAAAATACATATATGCATGTACATTATGTATATATATATATGTGTGTGTGTGCATGTGTGTGTGTGTTAGAGAGAGAGAGAGAGAGAGAGAGAGAGAGAACCCCAAAACAAATGAACACCAGAAAAAAAATGTTCTTCTTACATTTAATTGGGTTTCCTTTTTGTTTCATATATTTTGTCTTTCCAACTTTTTATTTTATGATATATTGCATATTTTATCCTTATATATATATATATATATATATATATATATATATATATATATATATATATAATCTGAGATTATTGTTTTCCAGAGGTTAAGTAACTAATTACGTTCAAGGAAGTTAATACAAGAGTGCTCAATACAATAAAAAGTAGAGTAGGGTGTATTCTTTATTTGTTTTTTGCTAAATTATCCTCTTCCATTTTTGTGTCCAATTCTCTTCAGGAACCATGAAAAAAAGATGGAATATATTTGTTAATTTTATCCATTCAAACTTTTGCAAATTCTCATATATTTTATGCAAATTTGCTGTTTTTACCGCAGTTCCACTCCTGTATTTGCAGCTAAAAGAATGCATTCGTAGTTTAGATCAAGAAAGTAGCTTTACACCATTCCGTCAGAGCAAGTTGACTCACATCTTGAAAGATTCATTCACTGGTAAATCCAAAACTTGTATGATTGCCAATATCTCACCTAACCAGGATGCAACTGAATGTACCCTAAACACACTTCGATATGCAAACAGGTGAGTTGTATTATACAAATGTTATGTCACAAATTTTCTACACATTATGAATAACATTTAATTTAGTAATGTAATTAAATGTTATTATTGTAATTAGTTTGTAAATCTTATTTGAAAAGAAGTAATTACACTTCTAGGGCAGCATTCTTCACCATAAGAGATATCATCTAATGTACCATAACTATCTTCCTTCGGTGCCCTTCTGTTTGTTGCATATATTAATGCCATCGATGCCAACTTAAATAATGTCACAATACTGAAATATGCCAGCTGTGTCTGAGATAAAAAACAACAACAAATTCTGTACTTTATAACTTGTTCTTATGATCAGACTGTCACAATACAGCAGTGGATCGCAGACGGCAACTAAAGCAAGTGGTGGTCAAGTGTGCCACCATGAATTTTCGGAGGGAAACTCCAGCATTTACCTATTCTCTCCACAACACTAATAACAAGACATTTTCTTGTGGACATCCTTTGAGCATTATTATTAATAGCAATTGGCATTTGCATAGGACAAAACTTATCTCTAAAATTGGCAAAAAATCCTTTCGTATTATTTGGAATCTTCAGATTACTCTTCTCATCTTGAGTGTCATTTTCACATTTTGGTTGATGTAATCTCCAACCTTCTTCAGATGTATTTTGTTGAACCTGGTACCGTTTCTGTTGAACTCAGAAATTTGGACGGAATTTCGAACGGAACCCTTTACTTACTTTATGTGAGATCCATCAGCCATGACTGGATAGATGTCCTAAGTAATTCGCAATTGTATTTTTCGGTCGCCCACACTGAGAATTGGACCTTCAAAATTTGGGAGAATATCACTTTTATAATTGAATTTTTCCGACTACTCTAACCACTGCACCACAGGTCCTTGCAGACAGTTCTAGTACAAATTTTAAAAGTCTTAAGCCTATTTTATTTCTAGTTGTAAATATCACTATTTATTACTAATTATTATTACTATATATATATATATATATATATATATATATATATATATATATATAATATATATATATATATATATAATTATTATTATTATTAATGGTTTGAGCTGTAGGAGAGTATATATATATATATATATATATATATATATATATATATATATATATATATATATATATATATATATATATGTGTGTGTGTGTGTATTGTATTAACAAAAACCAAGACTTCAAAAAAAGAATTGATAGCAACCAAAAGTGTATTTCATTGTTAGTTACGATTGTTTCAAGACTAATTGGACAAATTCAAACATTATGGTGTTCGAAAATTTTCACATAACCAGCCTTTCTTTAGACTTATTGAATAAAAAACACTTTAACAATAGAACAATATGTAAAGACATTTCCCTTAAAGGAAATAAAGCATGCGGAAACATTTATCCTGGACGCATCTTTTTCAGGAGCTTATTTAAATATTTATATATCACCTAATTTTCGTATCACTATTTTAAAACATGTCATTAGAAATTACCACAAAAACCTGTACCCATTTAATATCTTTTAATAATACTATTCGTTGATATGAAAATTAGGGAAATGTCCTTCCATAATGTTCTATTGTTAAAGTGTTTTTTATTCAATATGTCTGAAGAAAGGCTGTTATTGTGAAAATTTTCAAACGCCATAATGTTTGAATTTGTCCAATTAGTCTTGAAATAATTGTAACTAACAATGAAATACACTTTTGGTTGCTATCAATTCTTTTTTTTTAAGTCTTGGTTTTTGTTAATACAGTATATGAATGCTCAATTATTAAATATGATAATTTTTTAGCTTACAATTTAAGTCATCTCTCTTTGGCTTAAGATTCATTGGTATATGAAAATTTACTGAATTATACAAACCCAGTAAAATTCGGAATATTACAATCATGTATATATATATATATATATATATATATATATATATATATATATATATATATATATACATAAAATAAAATAAAATAAAAATTACAATTAAATTTACCAAAATGATCCAAGATGGTAAAATTAAAATATATTATAAATATTAAAGAATTAATATTTATAAAATTATCTCTGTCAGATGTAAAAGCTCGACAAAAGCAAATAGGAAATAGAGCTTATAATACGAGCAAACAGTTAATAAAACATGTTAAAAAACACTTTGAAATGAGTTAAAAACATATTTAATCTGAAAAGAAAACACTAGATAAGTGGATAGTCCTTAATCCGCGGAGTTTCGAAGAAATACTTTCCTTCTCATCAGAGGGTAGGAATTAGCAAAATGCGGGATCGGATTTTGCATGCAAAAGTATTTGATGAAACAATAAGCAAATACTTTTGCATGCAAAATCCAATCCCGCATTTTGCTAATTCCTACCCTCTGATGAGAAGGAAAGTATTTCTTCGAAACTCCGCGGATTAAGGACTATCCACATATCTAGTGTTTCCTTTTCAGATTAAATATGTTTTTAACTCATTTCAAAGTGTTTTTTAACATGTTTTATTAACTGTTTGCTCGTATATATACATATATATATTATTATGATTATTATTATTTACTTATTACTGTATATATTATCTATTATTTATAATTAACGGTTCCCATATCATGTTAAATTCTATATTAGGTCTACTTAGTAATTGATTGTCTCCCAGCATATGTGCTGCTTCTTTGAGTCGTCCTACTCTCCACCGTTCTTCTCTGTCTATAATTTTTACTTCGTCCCATAATGGAAGATGATTTCCCATTCCCCTTCAGAAGTGATCAGCCATACCCAACTTTTCAATATCTCCATGTATTACAGCTTTTCGATGTTCCTCTAACCATACTTTTAGTGGACGACATGTCTCACCTTTGTATAGTTTTCCACATTTACATAGGAGTTCATTTTTTTTTTTTTTTTTACTTGTTAGTAACCACTTATCAAGGCCCGGATGCCACTCGGGGATAAGGGTTATTGCGTGTACAGTAATCAATATCGTAGTAATCGTTAGTAATGGATATTTGATAAAGTGCCTTACTTAAGAGGGCGGTTTATCAGGAATTTGTTCATGTTGGACTTGAAGACATCCAAGTTGTAGTCAGGTGGGAAACAGGCAAACGGAACAGAGTTCCACAGGCGTGCACTTCTAAGAAAGAAGCTTTATTCATGGAATCTATGTTTTGATTTTGGCACAGATAAAGAGTGGGGAAAATTATTGACAGTAGTTTCAGCTAGACAGGTGTTTATCGTGGAAGATTGGAGCTCAGACGAGCACTTGCCATGGAAATAATGATAAAACAAAGACAGGCTCACAACGTCTCTTCTACAGGAGAGAGGTTGCAGGGAAGAGAAAAGGGCATCCCTCACTAAGTTACGAAGTCTATTTTGTACTCTGTCAAGGCAGGATAGGCTGTTTTTAGCAGCTCCTGCCCAGATGTGGCAGCAGTACTCCATCCTTGGACATACTTGGCTTTTATATAAGTAGAGAATTGCATCAGTAGTGAGATATCTTCTGGAGCGGTAGAAGGATCCCACCATTTTTCCAGCAACCTTGGCAATGGATTTGATGTACGTGTTCCATTTCAGATCAGAAGTAAAGGTCAATCATAGAAGCTTGTCAAAACATGGAGCCTCCCCAAGACGAGAGCCATCCATTTCAATTGATGCCAGCTGGGGATCAGAGCGTTGATGATGTAAACATAGGAGCTTGGTTTTAGATGCATTTAAAGTAACCAGCCACCTCTTCCCCCACTGTACCATGCGCTCAAGATCAGAGGAGAGAGAATCAAAGAGAACTTTGTCATTTACGGCCTTTGAAGTATTGCCATAGATGATCGTGTCATCAGCATAGATGTCGACGAATGATTTATGTGTTTAGGGAGATCATTGATGTAGATCAGGAAGAGAGTTGGGCCCAGTATGGACCCTTGATGGACTCCAGCATTAATACTGTGGGCCTCTGATTTCTGCCCATCAACCACTACTCTTATGAGCCTATTAGAGAGAAATGATTTAATAATAAATACAGTTCTTAGTCATGATTTTTTTTTCACACAAACTATTTCTAGAGAGTTTCCAAAGAGTTGAATCACTCCTGAATACTGTCCTGGTGTTATATGGATTACATATTCTTTGAAGTCTTACCAACAAGCCTTTATATATGGTATACAAACTAGTGAGCTTTTAGGTAGTGTTCTTTGGTATCTGGTCCAGATTTCTTGAAGCTGATTTCATGACCTCTGGATAGTTGTTTTGGTGGAGGGTTTCTCTTAAGCTGTCTATTTCTTTTTGACATGCGTTGCTGTTACTACATATTGCTGTTACTACATATTGCTTTTGCTCGGTGTTGTAGACAACAGATTATTCCTTTCTTTACTTTATATGGATGGTGGGAGTTAAAGTTTAGTTACTGCCTAATGAAAGTTTGCTTTCAGTATACAGATGACATTAATCTGTATTCCGTCCAGATTCCCAAGTTTGACAAGATACACCCGAAGAAAGTCGGAGGTTACATCAACTAAAGCGTTGTAAAAATGACTCTCAAGATACGAATAGTAGTTCGCTGAATCCAAATAATACGAATAACCAATCCTCATCTCAAAAATGCATAAACTTAAAAAATCCTTTGTTAGCAACTTTCCGGCCATTTATTTCAAGCTGTATGCATTTATAGTGCGGACACATTTCGAATTCGTATCAGCAACCTACAACCTTAATTTTGCTCAGAACATTGATCATCTGGAAACGTTTCAGTGCATCTACATGAATGCCTTTTATCTCATCCACTTGGCAAACCCTGAATGTGTTTGCTTCCATGGGCTTGAGTTCTTTGATGCTCTGATATCTCACAAGTATTAACCATTTCACCAACAGCTCTAATATCGAATACGCTTTAGAAGAGAAGACGATCAAAACAAAAAAAGAGTAATTCACACATATTGTTATACACATGAGTTGGATAGTATTCAATTATATTTAATTAAAAGTAATAAAAATAATCTATACATCTATAAAAGTGAGAATGTGTGTGAGTGTGTGTGCGGATACTTCTCAACCCATATACTCAACAAATTTTTATCTACAGACTTGAAATTTAGTATATAGAATATTCAGACATGTGGAAAACTTTTTAAGCAGTTTTCATCCGGAAAAAAGGGTTTCTAAGGGATTAAAATTAAATAATTGGAACATGGAGGGCATCTACAGCTTCCTTATGTTAAGAATAAGTAGGTTTGAAAACACTTTTTAAAGATCATGGCAAGCTGGTTATCGTACTTGACTCATTGTGTTTAGGTTTTGATTTTGGTCTCAGTTCAAGTATTTTTTTTTTCTATTTACAAGAAGTGAACTATTTAGAAAAAATATTATACTCACATCCTGCACATGTCTCAGTTCCTCTTCGCTTTTTTAACTTCATTTTTAAAAGGAATTTAACATTACATTTAATACCTACAGTATTTCTGTTTATAATGAATAAGAAATTAAAATATAATATTTATGCGTAATTTACAACCGGGCAATGCTGCTAGTAAGTTAATAAAATGATAAAAATAAAACCTGTATTTTTTTTAAATAATCGTGGAATTTCCATGGACCTTTCTATTGTATACTAAAATATTACTTATAATAACAATTTTTTGTTTATTTATTTTATCAGGGTCAAGGAAATCCATCCAGATACAGGAAGTCCTCGTGTAATGCGAAGGAAACCCACCGATAATATATCAGCCAATAAAAACACGTCTGGAGCAGGCGTTTCTCCGTCTTTCTTTCATCACTCAAACCTTCTTTGTACATCGACCCCAATACGTCGGCAATGTTCAGATTATAACGTGTCACCTGATACTGGTGCAAATACAGTTTTGGACCCGAATGAAAGTCCGATACAAGGTCATCGGATGCCACGAAAAGTCAGTAACAGATTCAATATTTTACCTGATAAAATCACGGTCTCTAAATGTATTCCTGTATCAGAAAATCTTCCTGTTACTCGACAAAATGATGACGGTTTGTCATTGGAAGCAGAATTTGACAATTATCAATCAGAGTCTTGCCTCGACATAAAGATGGACAATATTCACTTTCCTCGTGACACACATGGGGAACCACTTACGTCAGACTTTAATTATGATTTGAATGATCTTAACAAGATTAAAAAAGAAGATGCTGAATTAGCTAGGGAGGCTCGATTAATTCAGTGCGAAGGGGGAGATCGTATTAGCCCTTCAAGAATTTCTTCCGTAGACATAAAGATGCCCTATGGCAACTCGTTACCTTCTGATGAACATTTGGCTGGGCAAAGGAGCCATGCAACTGAAACACGAGTGCGTAATCATTCCGATCCAGGTATTATGCCAAGTGCATTGGCAGATGCAAGAGATGATTGCAAAATCAAACGACGATTGTCATCTGATGTCATGTCGAGTCATTATGATCGGTCAGAGGAACATTCTAATAACAGTATTGATTCTGATCATCCAATTGGCAGTCCGAAGGACATGTTTAGATTACCATCTAGTCCAGCCTCTCTACAGAACCACCAAGCAGTTGATACTGAACTGAAGACAGTCTTCCCTCTGCCTCCATCTCCACCATGTATAAAATCCACGCCCAACAAGAGAGAACAGATGATGCACATGAGAGATATTTGGGATAAACGCTTCACGGTGGTTACTGAACCCCATGTCAATGTTTCCCATGTTGAATTATCAAGTCCGAACTCTGTTCTAGCCAAACGCCTATCACCCACACTATCTAATAAAGGTCACCAGCCTATCATCCCAGAGGAGAAAAAACACTTTAGAAAAATCTCAAGAGATTATAATAGAAAAGATGAAACATCCGCTGGGGTAAATAACCGTGTCAATTCTACACCTTCTTCAACGGTACTGTCTGATTTTAATAGTGCTGAACCAACGGCAGGTGCAAATAGCCAAAGCCAAGATCAACCTATGGGAGGTATCTATGCAAATAAATTGACGGTAGCTGAAGAACTGCTCTCAAGTTTGAAAGATTCAGCCCAGGCAATTTCAAGAAACCAGGATAATTTGTCTGTAAGAGAAGCTAGTTCTAGTGGAATTGATTCTAAACAACCCTGTCATGAGATAGAGCATGGTTCTTCTCCAAACAGGAGGCATCAGCATTATTCCGACTCGATACATTTGCAAAATATTACAAATAGTAGAAGAGAAGAAAAAGAAAATAAAGAAACTAATATTCCTCAGGTTGGAGCCTGTCCTCGCTCGCCTGAATCTCTTCCGGATTTATGTGCTAATGATATTGCAGTCATGAAAGAAAATCTTTTACAGTTCCTTCACAAGATGTCATCTATCTCAACAAAGGTGCACACCAATACCAACAGTAACTCGTCTAGTCAGGAAAGTTCCCTGGAAGGAGCCATCTACCCACCCACTGACAATTTTGAAGTTGATCCCTTCTTTTATAGCCCCAAATATTCTAATGCAGATAGGACTACTAATCCAGAAGGAATTTCAAATCACAGCCCATCAACAGCTTCTCCAAAGGAAACCACTTTCCAAGAGAATAATGCATCTGAACCCATCAATCTGATTCCAGTAAATGCTTGGTCTCCAAGCAGTCCGAAAATTGGCTTCTTTCCTATTGACCCCCAACCTGTACATAATGTGCCCTCCCCAACTTTGTCAAAATCTCCAGTCCCTAGACATGTTGTTTATCCAGTACCGTTCTTGTCGAGCGAAATGTCTGTGTCAGAAAATCACCAAGAAATCTTGAACAGCAAAGAAGTTTGGTAAGTTCACTTCCTTTTATTGCCCATAGATGAAACGTGATGTTTTCACCTGTTTGTTTGTTTGTTTGTTTGTGAGTCAGATTAATAAAAACACTTAGATATTCACAAAATCTGGTGGAAGAGTGGACTTTTGTTCAGAAGAGATTCCATTAAATGTGTAGATGAAGAAAGAGGGTTATGAATTGAAGATGGAGAGAGTTGTTGCATAGCTATCCATTCTCTAAGCATTGGTTGGTTGGAAAAAAAGGGATTATTGTTGTTTGGTTATGAGGACAAACTTCTTAATTTATAATTTAAATCAATTTTATTCATACAGTTTCATTAACAGAACAGATATTCGTTTGAAAGAGTTGCATAGACAAAAATACCAAAATATGTTGAATCGATAGACATGAATTGAATGTGAGTCATTCATCTCATGCTAATTCCAGTCGTGGCTTATGGGCAAAAGAAGAACGATTCACCTTATTACCTTGACATTTAAACACCAATTGATAAAAGTGTGAGATGATCTAATGAAAAATTTTGGTGGAAGTGATTTACACACAAAAGTGTTCGGATTTAATGTTTTAATCACTCTGTGAGTGAGGATAAAATATTGCAAAAGGAAATAGATCATGATCATATAACTGTTACAGATATAAATCAAGACACTTTAATATTGCAAAATATGACATTTTCATGATAAAAACAATTTAGGATTATCTCCATATATATATTTTTATTGTATAACATTTTAGATCTAACAGATTTCAATATACTTTTAAAAAAGTGAATTTTTTTTTGTGCATTGTGTGAAAGTTATTAAGCTAAACATACCACCTAATCTTATTCATAAACTTAAGTTTTGGGCCATAATATTTTCCGAAAGCAAAAATATTTCTGAAAACTCAGTTGACAACAGAATGGTAAAAGTTGACAACAGAATGGTAAATGGTATGAGTTCTGGATAGAAATAATTTACAGAAATTATTGGATCAGATCTTGAAAGTTGTTGAACTAAAAAAATGGATAGTAAATATGTTATATAAAACATAGATGAAATGCTGTTTGGTTTTTATGCATGAGAGAAGTATTATTAATGCTATATTTATCCTAAGACAAATATAAGAGAAGTATTATTAATGCTATATTTATCCTAAGACAAATATAAGAGAAGTATTATTAATGCTATATTTATCCTAAGACAAATATAAGAGAAGTATTATTAATGCTATATTTATCCTAAGACAAATATAAGAGAAGTATTATTAATGCTATATTTATCCTAAGACAAATATAAGAGAAGTATCATGACAAGTATTATTAATGCTATATTTATCCTAAGACAAATATAAGAGAAGTATTATTAATGCTATATTTATCCTAAGACAAATATAAGAGAAGTATCATTAATGCTCTATTTATCCTAAGACAAATATAAGAGAAGTATCATTAATGCTATATTTATCCTAAGACAAATATAAGAGAAGTATTATTAATGCTCTATTTATCCTAAGACAAATATAAGAGAAGTATTATTAATGCTATATTTATCCTAAGACAAATATAAGAGAAGTATTATTAATGCTCTATTTATCCTAAGACAAATATAAGAGAAGTATCATTAATGCTATATTTATCCTAAGACAAATATAAGAGAAGTATTATTAATGCTCTATTTATCCTAAGACAAATATAAGAGAAGTATTATTAATGCTATATTTATCCTAAGACAAATATAAGAGAAGTATTATTAATGCTCTATTTATCCTAAGACAAATATAAAAGAAGTATCATTAATGCTCTATTTATCCTAAGACAAATATAAGAGAAGTATCATTAATGCTATATTTATCCTAAGACAAATATAAGAGAAGTATCATTAATGCTATATTTATCCTAAGTCAAATATAAGAGAAGTATCATTAATGCTCTATTTATCCTAAGACAAATATAAGAGAAGTATTATTAATGCTATATTTATCCTAAGACAAATATAAGAGAAGTATCATTAATGCTCTATTTATCCTAAGACAAATATAAGAGAAGTATCATTAATGCTCTATTTATCCTAAGACAAATATAAGAGAAGTATTATTAATGCTATATTTATCCTAAGACAAATATAAGAGAAGTATCATTAATGCTATATTTATCCTAAGACAAATATAAGAGAAGTATCATTAATGCTCTATTTATCCTAAGACAAATATAAGAGAAGTATCATTAATGCTATATTTATCCTAAGACAAATATAAGAGAAGTATCATTAATGCTCTATTTATCCTAAGACAAATATAAGAGAAGTATCATTAATGCTATATTTATCCTAAGACAAATATAAGAGAAGTATCATTAATGCTATATTTATCCTAAGACAAATATAAGAGAAGTATCATTAATGCTATATTTATCCTAAGACAAATATAAGAGAAGTATCATTAATGCTATATTTATCCTAAGACAAATATAAGAGAAGTATTATTAATGCTATATTTATCCTAAGACAAATACAAGAGAATTATCTTAGTAAGAACTATAGCTTGTAATTTGCTTTTATGGACTTGGAGAAAGCTTTTGATTGAGTGCCAAGAGATTTTATCTGGTGGACTTTGTGTAAATTAGGGTCAAGTTGTTGGAAAAAGTTGTTGAAGCAATATACAAAAATTTAGTGAAAGTTTTAATTTTATCAATTGGTAGTATATCAGAGATCTGTAATGAGTTCATTGCTTTTCATTTATGTCTTAGAAGTGCTTTCCATGGAGTTTTGCACATTTTGTGTGGAAGAGATACTTCATTCTAATTATTTAGTGTTTGCCTGTGAAACAATGAAAGGTTTATTTGTTAGGTTGAAGACTCAAGGGAATGTTATGGAAAGTATAAGTCTCAGCATGAATGTTACCACGACTAAAAGGAAGAGTTTGTCAGTCATGTGTACGCAGTGTGACAATGTATGGAAGCGAAACTTGACCAGTGAATGTTATGCACATGCATTTCACGGAGATAAACGACGTAATAATGGTGCAATAGATGTGGGATGTTAGACTTAAAGACAGCCTTAGATCTGATTATCTTGGAGGAGGATTAAATCTAGATAGTATATAGGGATACTTGTGTAGAACAGGGGATTATGTTGGTATTGAAAGAATGAATGAGAGTTCTTGCATTAGTAGAGGGAGATCAGTTGAGGCAGCAGGATCAATTGGCATGGGAAAGCCAAGGAAAACATAAGATGAAGTGATAAGGATGAACTTTAGAGAAAGAGGGATGAGTAAAGACCTGGGCAGAGATAAATGAATTTAGAAGGAAATTTCTAAAAGCTGTTCAACTCATGTCAGCATGTAAAACGTGTTAAACTGAGATGATGATAATGATTGAATTTGTATTTTATATTTTTCAGTTCAA
Organism: Euprymna scolopes; assembly: GCF_053919585.1. Taxonomy (NCBI): domain Eukaryota; kingdom Metazoa; phylum Mollusca; class Cephalopoda; order Sepiida; family Sepiolidae; genus Euprymna; species Euprymna scolopes. The sequence goes on along the minus strand of NC_136491.1, from coordinate 16,246,581 downwards.
TTCGATATTTTCTGGTGCAATTCATCACTTTTAGTTCAGTTTAGCGTTTTTCAACATTTTCAGTTCAATTCAATGCTTTTGCCTCAATTCAAATTTTCGGTTCAATTCAAATTTTCAATTCAACATTTTCTGGTACAATTTAACGTTTTTTACTCAGTTTAACATTTTGACTCAATTTAACGGTTTTGGTTCGATTTAACATTTTGCTCAATTGAACATTTTATCGCTCAATTTTATGTTTTGGTTCAATTTAGCGTTTTCGGTTCAATTCAACATTTGTGATCTAATTCAACATTTTTGGTTCTATTCAACATTTTTGGTTCAAATCAATATTTTTGGTCTAAGCCAATGTTTTTGGTTCAATTCAACATTTTTGGCTTAATTCAACATTATTTGTTTAAGGCAAGATGTTTTAGTTCAAGGCAACATTCATGGTTCAAAGTAACATTTTTGGTTCACTGGTCAAGTTTCACTTTCATACATTATCACACTGTATACAGATGCCTGATAAACTCTTCCTTATAGTTTTGGTAACATTCGTGCTCAGACTTATACTTTCCATAACATTTGGATTCAAATGAGCATTTGTGTTCAAGTCAACCTTTGAAGCTGTTCAAAATGTTGAATGTTTTTGAATGATTTTTAAATGTATACTCTCATCTATGAGAGGATTTTCCTATTGGTCTATTATTCAATTGATTTGTCATTCTTTAATTTCATTGCTAAATGTACAAATGGAATGAAGGTGCCTTAGGATATCTGTCTTATTTATGGATTCAGAGGTAACATTTAATCAATGTTTAGAAATGAACTTTTTGTATCTTTATTACATAGTCAAACCATTTCTGTCTTTATGTCTATCTTTGATATTCAATCTTATTTCACAGTGAACGTGTGATTCTGGCTCATGAAAAACAGTTGGCCACGATGACTATGTTGTGTAAACAAGAAATGAAACTGTTGTTGTTGGCCAAATCTGGACAAAAGGTAACACCATTTTCTTTTTTGCTTAAAAATTATTGTCTTTTTTATTTTCATGAAAATCTAAAAGCACCAGATTGTATCTCTCTACTTGTGAGGCGAAATTTATGTTGGGTTAATTAATAACCTTTGTTAAGTTAATTACGAAGTAAATAAAGAAAACGTTCTTTTTCTTTCTTAAATAACTGAAAGTGGAAAGATATATTAACGATGATAATGCAAACAAATTAATTAACAAAATAATATTTTTTTAGCCTTTTTACACACACAGACGTAGGAAGACACGTCTGGGTTTTTTTTTGTTTTGTTTTTTTTACAAGTTTACACAAAAAGAAAAAGTACACGTCACATACATGCATTTTAATAAAAAAACAAAGAGAGACAACTCCGAGTCACCCAATTCTAAAACACGTTACAACTTAACAAAGGGAGGGAACTCTAAGTTGCTTATATCATTGAAAAATAAGCGTCAAGGGGAGATAACTCTTCAAGCCTTAACAACCCAGCAACATTGATAAATTTCCAATACCGCTCCTCAATGTGAATAGAGTTTTAAGTCAGTTTTCCAGTACAGTTCTTTTAGTTCATAAGTTGTCTGCTCACAAATCCCTTTATTTTTCCCAGGCATTGTCTACTTTTCTGTAACTCCTTGGAGCTCTTTTTACAACTTTTTACTCTGAAAAGGCAACTGCACAAAATTTTGTTTTTCTAGTAAATCCCTGAGCCTGCAAAACTGTTCCATTGCTTCGCAAGCACTGAGATATGGCAGAGATAAATACTAGGAATGTGTTAGACTTGATTTACTTCAGATTTTCATTTTCAAGAAAAAGAAAATGTGTCCTAATGATTTGCATCATAAGTTGGACACCAATTTTTCAACCTGCTGCAAACTCCTTTTGTTAGAACATCGGTTATCAAAGTATTTAACTTCAGCGTCACTTTTGGCACCAATGGATTATCAGTTTTCACAACGAGAAGGTCATGGGTACATTTAACTTTGTGAAAGTCGTTGCCCTTCTTTGTCTTTTCTCCAAATTTGGTTCACTTTAGTTCTCGATTCTTTTTAGATGGGGGAGCGTTGCCTCTTTGATGGTCATCTCTTTCACCCCGGTCAAAGTGACTATTGCCAATTCGACCAGTAGATTTAGTTCAATTTACTTCTTGACGTTTTCATGATGAACCTTCCTCAAAATTTTGTGGAAGTTTTTTCACATCCCATTCCCTCCTCCATTCATTTGAGAGAGATTTCTGCTGATCGATTCCTTCTTTGTCTACACATTCTCTTTCGGTTTTCCTTTTAATATACTGATGAAATTTTTCACCAGTCATAGATATTGACTTCTCCATTTTGGATTGAGGTGATAATTCAGTAAAAATTTGTGTTTCCTGTGAAATTTTCACTTTGGTTTTCACATTTGAAAAATCACTTTTATAAACATCATTATTCACAATTCCGAGATGTTGAGTGTTTTGGTTTCCACCAGATTTTGGAAATGAGGAACGATGATGTTTTCCATCTGAACATCGTCCACAAAAGTTGATATTTTCTTTTGTGTTACTGTGTGAGCAAGAAATTGCTGCATGGGATGCTTCCTTTATTTTATTGCAGTTCAAATAGCACATGTTCCCAACTTTCGAGCTTGTAGCTTCTATTTTTTGTTTGTCCAAAATTTTACAACCTGTCTTAGTAAATGTGCAGATCTAATCAGACTTAGTAAGTTTTAACATAATTTGGGAACGTATCAACTTGCATCTTTGGTATTTCCCTTTTGCTACATTTAATTCTATTGTTCCTATTTCTAATGCTTCAATTGAGAATTCATCACCAAAGGTTATTTTTTCTGCAACATCCAATTTTCGGAAATTAATATATTTCTTCATATCATAACACATGTGACACGTAGCACCAGATTACGCAATCTAGTCTGTAATTTTATTCTTAGACAATGGATTATGTAAGAAAAGTCTGACAACGTTAGAATTTAACTGAATTTTCTTCGTGAAGAACACTTTCTTTTTCAAATATAATCTGCTTGAAATTCTCTTCAGTATCTTCATCAAGCAGTCGACAATCACGTTTAATGTGTCCGATTTTTCCACAACGATAACATTTGGGTCCCTTTCTACTGACGTGATGTTTTGATGTCATAGCTTTAAATTTAGCATTATTTTCCCTTTCTTTAATTTTGGATTCTTCACGTAATAGTTGCTCAGTTATTAAAACCCACTTAGGAACTTTTTGATTAGCTTTCAGTGCTGTCACCAATATGTTGTAGTAATCTGGATGTGTAGCTAGATGATGCACAACTCTGTCCTCTCTCTGGATTATATCACCAATGACTGCCAACTCATCAAATATCTTAACCATTGTTTTAATGTGTGTTCCTGAACAGAGTCACCTTCTTTTAATTCAGAGGAATATAATTTTCTCCTTAACACTAATTTGTTAGCCACATTTTCTTTTGAAATTGATCAGCCAATTCTTCAAAACGATCATGGGATCAGTCGGATCTGCAATTAAATATAACAGTGACACTTTGACTGAAAGAACAATTGTCGCTAACGCACGGTCTCTCCTTAACATGTACGTTCTGTGTGCTTGAACTTCAAGGATCTGTTGTGGAACAGATTTCGTTCCCTCGAAAATTCCCTAGAGACCATCCCTAATTAAAGTCATCTTCACTTGAACTGGTCATATTGATTAGTTCATTTCATCAAATAGTGTCACAAAAACATTAAGTTTTACATCCATAATTATCATTTTTAGAAACAGCAAAAGCTTTTTTCTTTTTTTTTTTTTATCATAACCAAAAATTCAAGATGATCAAAAACAATGTTTAAATGTGTTAAAATTCTTTTCTTTCCCTTGTCTTTTTGTTATTTGTTATCGTTGGTACGTCGTTTCTGAGCCCTCGACCTTTGTTGGGTTAATTAATAACCTTTGTTAAGTTAATTACAAAGTAAATAAAGAAAACATATCTTTCTTCCTTAAATAACTTCATAGTGGAAAGGTATATTAACGATGACAAGGCAAACAAATTAACAACGTGACATATTTTAGCTTTTTTACACACAGAAAAATGCAGAAAGACACGTCTATTTATTTTATAAGTTTACACGAAAAAGAAAAGTACACGTCATACACGTGTTTTTATGAAAAAAAAAAAGAAACAATCAAAGGGAGACAACTGTTAGTCACGCAACTCTAAAACACGTCATCACTTAACAGACAAAGGGAGACAACTCTAAGTTTCTTACATCATTGAAAAATAAGCATCAAGGGGAAACTACTCTTCAAGCATTAACAACCCAGCAACATTCTAAATTTCCAATAATTTACAGTGCCTACACATTCTGTACAAGAAGCGCTATACCTAAATGCTATTTTAAAGCCAGCATAGACAGAACTCAGTTACTCACTAAAGATCTAAGCATATAAATATTAAATATCACTTCATAAGAAATAAAGTAAAAAAGAAATCCATTATTGTAAATTACATAGCATCAGAACAAAATATCACTGATAAATTTACAAAACCGGCGACAAAAATAAAATTGAAACGTTTTGCCTCTAAATTTGTCAGAAATTGACTTTAAATAATTTTTCACAAGTGCAGATATCTATTTAAAAAAAATAGTCCTGTGCAAGACATTAAGCTGAATTTATTTTGTTTGTATTAACACTTTCATCATACTAAATGCGTAATTAATGTTTAAATTTTTATTAGAATAAATAAATAAAAAAGATAAAATATTTAAAAAAATAACAAAAATCACTTTTTTGAAAATATTTATTTGTTTTATTTTACAAATACTTTTTTACATGCTTATTTTAAGGCATGAATTAAAATTGACTTTTTAACTTTTATTTTGTGCACAATACTCATTTTTTAATTTACCGAAAATTTATTGTTTTCTCTTTTTGATTTGTTTTAATTTTACTTAAAAAAATAAAAATAAACGTTTTTTTTATGGTTACATATTACATGTATATTTTTATATGTGTGTATCTTAGAACGGGAATGTGTAATTTAAATGGCTTTCTTTTTACATGTTCACCTTTTCAAGGTAAAAATAGAAATCAATTTTTTTATTTCTTTTTTTTTCTTTTTTTTATACACATATTTTTCTTTAACATTTAAACAAAATTAAAAATGGCTTCCTTTTTTACATGCTCAAATTTTAAGATTTAAATGAACTAAATAACTTCTGTTTTTATTTTACATGTTGTAACTTGCTTTATTTTACATATTTGAATATATATATATATATATATATATATATATATATATATATATTAGTCCTCACGCGAAAGAGCAGGACACAAAATGTTTTAAATAATAATAGAATAACAATAACAAAGACTTTCGCTGGCGAGGACTACTATTGACCATAACCAGTTATACAGTCTTTTGAAATTTTCATCTCTATTTTTCTCGTTATGTACTGAATATTTGTTAATGAAACCTATATGAAATATGTTCCTTATTAGATTTTAAATATTTTCTATTCTGAAAGAAGTTTTAAAAAATTTAATCTAAAAAAGTTATTTTAAAGTTTTTGTTAATTAATGGGATCAGAGCGTTGCTGATGTAAAGATAGAAGCTTTGTTTTACATGTATTAAAAGTAACCAGCCATTTCTTTCCCCATTGTACCACGTGTCAAGATCAGAGGTGAGAGAATCAGAGAAAACTTGGTTGTTTACGGCCTTTGATGTACTGCCATAGATTGTAGTGTCGTCAGCATAAATGTCTACGAATGATCTAAGGGTGTGATTTGGAATATCATTGATGTAGACCAGGAAGAGAGTTGGACCCAGGATGGACCCCTGAAGGACTCTAGCATTAATACTATGAGCTTCTGATTTTTGCCCATCAACCACTACTCTTATGAACCTATGGGAGCTAGTTCTGGTTGAAGCTTTTTCAGTGCTATAATTGGAATGCCATCAGGGCCAGTTGCTTTACTGAAATCAAGATTTTTGATTAGCTTGGCAACATCACATACAGATATTTGTATGTCGCATAGTGTGTTTTCTTATACAGGAGAAAATATGGGGGTTTGGCAGCCTTGGTTGCATAAGATAGAACTAGCTGCAATGTTCTTGGCAAAGAGTTTGACTTTGTCTGATGCTGACAAGATTGCTCCAGGTCCATTGATGATAGTTGGGTAAGAGCACATACCTGTTTGCTATTTGCCAAAACTGGTGGGAACTAAGCTGCTGCTCAGCCATTTTGGACTTGACGGACTGAGCATACAACTCTCTCGCAGTCTTCATTGCTCTTTTACAGTGGTTGCTGGCAGTCCTGAAAACGGCTTTAGTCTCAGTTCATCTGTTATGTTAGAAGCTATAGGAAAAGTGATTTTTGTGTGCAATGGCAGTAGCACATTCTGGAGAGAACCGCAGCTGGCTATTATGTTTTTGCTGGAATTTCTTGGAGGGTATGAAACGCTCTATACCTACAATTAATCATTCTGTCGGGTCTGATAATATAGAGGACACACCCTGTTTAAACATGGAATGCAGAGATAGATTTGATATAAATGTACAGAAGCTATTTCAGTTAGCCATAGAGTATCGATATACTGTACAGTGGAGAGGTATGTCTAAGGACTTATTACATTTCGTTTTTATCTTAACTGATACAACAGTTGTCGGAAGATCCCAGTGGTGACAGAACAGAAAATGAATATAGCTCGGGGAAAGTTGTGAGGAAAAGGTCTACGAGACTTGCATACTGACCATCAGTGTGGGCACATGGGTGGGTTTGCGAACAATCTGAGTGAGTTCATAAGCAATGGAGAAATTGTGGCAGAATCTCCCCTCTTCAGTTGTCTTGTTTGAATGGGTTAAACCTTCCACATTTTGAACATTGAAGTCTCCACAAACGTGAATGTTAGCCAAAGAATGAGCAGGCAGGATGTGGTCAATTTTCTCAGATATGCTCTTAAAGATAGTAACTCCACTATTTTGGAGGCGATAGAGGGCAAATATAAATACAGTAGTGTGAGCAAGTGCAACCCAGAAGCACACATAGGGTAATTTAGGATCTTCTCTGGAGATGTCCCTACCACATGGCAAGCCATCTTTAATGTAGGCACATATTCTATGCCCATGGCGATCTTGGGGGTATGATTTGGATGTTAAGTTAAGACTATTCCTGTAGCAAATATTATTCTATATATAGTGTAATACTTTATAAATGTGAATGTGGATGCATGCATAAGATCTGAGCAGGGGAAATCAGGAATGATCTGAAAGCCTAACCCTAAATCCTATCCCCTGCAATTGACACTTTGAAAAGCTGTTTAGAAAGAGGCTCAGCCAAAACACCCAATGCTTGCAACAAGTATAGGCGGCGTTAAACCAGATAATGACAATTAAAAAATTATTTTTTCATGTTCTCAAAACTGTAAATGATTTTTTTTTTTTTTTTTTTTTTCAAATTTTATTTTTGTAATTTTTCTTGTTTTTCACCTTCTTTTGCTGCTACAAAAATTTTTGATTTTTTTTCTTCTGTTTGTGTTCTATCTTCTCAGAGTTTTGCTGACTTTATCGAAAAGATAAGTTATATATTGAGTTGTAAGCTGAAGGCCATCTCCTTGCTGCAACAGGAAATCCATGGAGCCAGTGTCATCAGTGCTGCAGGCGGCCAAAAAGAAGGAGCTGTGTTCTGTGGTGGATCAAGAGACCCTTCAAAATAATATGAGTTAAAACTGAAACTACCATTATACAAACACCAATCCATATGTTGTCCCCCATTTTGTTTTTGACGGATGAAATAAATTCTTTTAAAGATTCTTCATAATTTCTGAATTCTTGTTTTTTCATTTGCAGAGTTTGACTTTTCGAACTTGGGAATTTTATATCAATTATTTTCCCATATGCTCCTCTTCCTTCGGTGGTATCTATGTTGTTGTCCACCTCTCATAGGTCTGTGTCATGATAGTCTCTGGATACTTGTCTCTTGTACAAAGAAAAATACAATGTCCATCTTCACATTAACAAGTGGATGTTTGTGCAAAATTTCGAAAAATTCCAAGGCGTAGTTATTGAAAAAAGTGCGGACAGACGAACGGACAAGGGTGAATTTATAGGTTCACCCTCCTTTTGTCGGGAGACCAAAAATATTTTTGATTTATTTTGACTATATGGATATCCATTTTCAGATAAATCCAAAAATTCAGTACACAAAGTTAAGATGTTAGAAGTAGACTCGGTTTAACTAAATATGGAACGGAAGTCACAAAGCATGAAACTAAAGACAAAACCATATGGAAACGACTTCTTGTTTTATTATGAAACAATAAAAAAAAAAAAACTTTTATTTTTAACATTTCTATAAAAAAATTTTAATATTTAAAATATATTCATATGGAAATATTTTATTTCAAAAAAGTAATTTAAACTTTCATAGTTTACATTTCTATAAATAATTTTCTAAATAATTAAAATATATTCATATGGAAATATTTTATTTCAAAAAATTAATTTAAACTTTCAAAGTTTACATTTCTATAAATAATTTTCTAAATAATTAAAATATATTCATATGGAAATATTTTATTTCAAAAAAATAATTTAAACTTTCAAAGTTTACATTTCTATAAATAATTTTCTAAATAATTAAAATATATTACTATGGAAATATTTTATTTCAAAAAATTAATTTAAACTTTCATAGTTTGCATTTCTATGAATAATTTTCTAAATAATTAAAATATATTACTATGGAAATATTTTATTTCAAAAAATTAATTTAAACTTTCATAGTTCGCATTTCTATGAATAATTTTCTAAATAATTAAAATATATTACTATGGAAATATTTTTAAATGTCTTTCACAAATTTCATCACATAATTTTGTCATAAATGATGTATCATAAAACAGGGTAGTTAATTTCAATTGAATTGTGAAACCTAAATCGAAGTTTATTATTTTTTATTGTTTCATGATAGCACAAGAAATGTTAAAACTAAAATAATTTTTTAAAATAAATTATTCCCATATGATTTTGTATTTAGTTTCATGTTTAGTGACTTTCATTCCATATTTAGGAAAACTGAGTCCACTTCCGGCATCTTAACTTTGTGTACTGAATTTTTGGACTTAACCCATTTTTCTTTCACTAGGAGTTTTATTCCATATCTATCACTCCCACAAGCATATAAATACTCTTTTCTAATAGGATATTTCATTATATTTCTTTACTAAAATTCAGACTGAAACTGAAATTCCCAATTAATTTTTATTTATTTATTTATTTTGCAAAGATTCTAGAATTTAAACAGAAAAACTTTTATAAATTTCAGTTTTCTATGCTTGTATTGTAAGACGTATGCTAGGGACACTAGACAGTCATCAACCATTAAAACAAGCAGGTTTCAGAGCAGATTTCTCCACTATCAACCATATCCAGGCTGTCAGTCAACTGCCAGAGAAAACCAATGAATACAAGATACCACTGTGCCTTTGTTCCTCAAATGTGTTCAGTGCATGAAGAGCTGGAGTGTGTCCTGGTTGTCTGGCGGCATATAGAATGTGTGTATATATATATATATATATATATATATATATATATATATATATACACACACACAGGGTGTCCGAAAAAGATGTATACACACTTTAAATAATTTTAAACTAGATGTTTGTTTTTTCTTTGCAGATTAAACTCATCAATCTTAATGATGGGAGTCAAGTAAACTTTTGAAGAGAAAAAATTCATTCTAAAATGCTACTGGAAGCATGAAAACGTTGTTGAAGTTCAAAGACAGTTTGGGAGTGTGTATACATCAGTTTTGGGACGTCCTATATATATATATATATATATATATATATCAAGGGTGTGAGTTCCATTATAGAAATATTGTTTTAATTTGAATAAAATAAAATATGTATCAAGTGTGCTTGAAAACCAAATCACAACATAATATTAGTTTATTTTCCTGATATTACATTGTGATTTGGCATTCAAGCGCACTTAATGCGTGTTTTATATATATATATATATATATATATATATATATATTAGACATTTTCGTCCATTAAAAACAGACAAAAGTTATAATCCATTGGCTTAGAATGAGTACTTTATGCCAAATTGATGGTTGAATTTGTACTCATTTTTGCATTACGGATTAATAATTTGTATTATTAATCTCTAACAGTGCATCAAATGGATACCATAATATCTAGTTCGCTGCACCTTATAATAAAAGTCCAAACAAAATTTCAGCCAGATCGGCCCAGTAGTTCTAAGAAAAAGTGGAAATAAAAACAAAATCCCAAATTAGTTTCTGCTTAGTATATTTAACATTCACTCTTGATTTCTCTCTCCGACTAAAAGGTTAAGTAGTATTACTATTTGTAGTAATTTTCCCTCTTATTTATAACTAGCTGGTGTTGCCCGTGCGCTGGACCCCCCCCCCCCCCGAAAAAATAAATCTAACTAACTTTTCTTTCAATCAAAATAGCAGGAAGTACACGTACAACCAAAAAAAAAAAAAAAAAAAAATGAGCCGCAGTGGCCGGGGTCGAATGTGAAACACGAAAGAGGGGAAGAAGACAAAAAGTTATGGACAAATGCTTTTGTTTTTCACGGCCAGAAACGCTTATGATGTGATAGCATTGCAAAATAAGTGTTTTAAACATAGTTTTAATTTAATAAGCGTGCATGACTTTTCGGTCTGTTGCAACGACTGTGTTACATTACAGTCTGTTGCAACAAATAAGTAGAATTTTTTGTAACCGAAATAAACGTTTTTATGTTTTAAAAATGATTATTTACTTATTAAAAGAAAAAAATTAAACAGTTATGATGTAAAAAAAAAAAGAAGAAAAAAGAATGTTATTTACGTAACTCTCGAAATAAGAAAAATGTTTTGTTTTAATTTAAGTAATTCAAAAATGACATTATTATTATAAATAAAATGTATTATTTATTATACAAAATCCAAATCAAAAAATAGTTTTTAAATCTTTTAACCCTGTTTAAATGCAAAAGAAAAAACTGTTAAAAACTGTAAATGAAAGGAAGTTTGTTTTCTTTTTGTTTTCTTTTCTTTTAATTAAAGAATCGTAATTAGATTAGAATTTTTGTTTCTTTTAAATAAAAATGTAACCCTCAGTTAATTTAAACCTCTGATAAAAAAAAAAATCGAAATAAGGAAATTGTTTTTTTTTTAATTTTTTGTTTTACTATAATTATTCACCGAAATTACAAAACAACCCTATTTAAATGCAAAAAAAATAAATAAATAAATAAATAAAAAAAACAAGAAAAAAGTCGAACCACCATTAGGTGTACGTGTAGGTGTATCAGAGTTTTTTTGGAATTTTTGACACCCCTAACACAAAACTGCGAATAAAATATAAAAAAAAAACTCGTAATTTCTCTTTTAAAAGTTGGTTGTTTATTTTCTTTATGGAATATACTTCCAAAATAAACTATTAAAGTTGTTTAAAAATAATAGAAACATTTTTTTTTTTAAACAGTGTTTACAAAATGCCTGCGCGTGTTCATGCAGCCATTTTTTTTTTTACGTAATGAAATCAATTGAATTTTACGAGTTAAATTTTTTTCAATTGTTAAACCTTAAAATCTACCAAAATTTTTCTATTGGTTCAATTTTTAAGATATTTTCAGGTTCAATGTGAAATTTTATGCTCTTTCCAACAAATCAAATATAATATCCTAGACAAGCGTTTTTTTTTTTTAATTCACCCCACCCCCCTCATTTTGAAATGCCTATTAAAATGAAAATAATTCATTTTCTCACCTCAAATTTATATATCACAAATTGAAGATAAAAGATCAATAAATAAAATAAGTTAATTTAAAACGAAAAAGGAACAGTTATTTGCAAATTTACCTGTAAAGTCTAACATTTAAAACCTTTTTTTTTAAAAAATCACATTGAATTTTATTTTGTTTTAAGTGAAACCTTATAATCTTGTTATATTCAGAAAATGTCATACAATTACGACAATTTTTTCTATTTCATTTAATGCTTTGTTTTTTTAGATATTTAAAAAAAAAAATCACTCCATAAAAAATAAATAAAATATATTAAATCAAAAACTCATGTATTTCTTTAAGAGAATAATAAAAAAAAAATCGGTAGAGTGTTTTTTCTACCGCAAAAACTGATAAGTGATATGAGATCATTTTTCAGCTATGGTGGCCCATATTTACTAACTTTTGTTTACAGCACGCAATAGAAAGGGAGATTAATTCTGGCGCTTAAGGCCACCGAAGTTTTCAACTTGACGAAAAGGCGGCGTTTGTCTCCCTTTATTCCAGTTGCGAAATATCTTATGTCGCTGTATTTTTTAATACTTGCTTAAAAAATTATTTTATTTAAAAAGGACATGGAATATAAAATATAAATATAGATATATTCTTAACAATGAAGAATGGAAGTACCCATTGAATAGTATTTTTTATCGGTAAGTGATTTTTTGGAAGTTATATATATATTTTTATATTCAAAGTAAGTTCAAATTTGTTGATTTTCTTTAAATCTTTTTTAAAGAAAACCGATTTAAAAAACAAATATTGCATAATTTACAATGAAAGCTGTTATTATTATTTTTTAATTTGGTCTTTGCTCCTTTAATTGAAAAAAAAATTAGGGTTTGAATTACATTTTTCAAGTAGTTATAAGCTTTGAAAGATAGGAGGTCGAATTATTCGTTTTTATCACACATTTTTAATGGCGATTTCTGACACTGCTAGTGTACGTGAATCTCAAAACTAATGCTTATGAGCCAACCTCCTAATCCATTGGACTACAGCCCTGATTGTGAAATGAGGTTGGAAATTATTTTATTTAAACAAATTCAAAGAACAATGCTTGACGCATGCGCAGTTGTTGAAATCATTTAGAAAGAGACGATTTTAACTGAGCCCCGCTTCACATAAAACTCTATTTCTATACGAAATAATCGACAATTTTTTCCAATTTTCACATGTTATGTATCCGAGACATTGCTCTTTCAGATGGTACCAGTTTTGAACCGGTCGGATGCGATTGACAAATGTTTTTAGTAGACATACAAACACACAAACACACAGACATTTCTCCTTTATTGTTTGGATATTCCCAACTATATATGATAAGAAAATGTGACGTCGACAAGAAGAAAGGAACACAAACACAAATGAAAATTGTTATAAAACTTGTATTGAAAGGAAAGAGAGTGAAGAAAGAATGTTTCCTTGCAAAAACAGTCACGTTTTGTGGAACATATCTGTAGGATTCGTCCTGTTAATGATGTTTGTTTCCTGTGGAGTTTGGGCTAGGTTAAGGAAAAAAGGAAGGCTTTTTTTGTGCTGCAGTTACTGTCGAAAATCCTCACACATATTTGGTGTTTAATGACGGAGAGAGCAGACAGACACATGTTGTTCTCGAGATCCCGATAAGCAAATGAAAAAAAACGCTCTTGTGGTGTTGGTGAGGATCTAAAAAGGAAGCCTGTGATTGGTTGTTTTTCATCCAATCACAGAGCACCCCGTTAGTGACTCCTTAATAATTCCAATATTATATAATAGAAGATGGACAATTCCAATCCTTTTCTTTTTCTTTATTAACTTTAATTGTTAATAAGCAAAGAGAGAGAGAGAGAGAGAGAGAGAGAGAGAGAGAGAATGTGTGTGTTTACAGAATGAGAGTGGAGTACACCTTCTATTATATAAAAGAGAATGCTTGTGCATGTGTGTGTTTTGTGTGTGTTTGTATGTCTTGTAAAACTTTCGAAATCCAAATTAATGATTTTATGAATATTTGTTGTAAGTGAATTTAGGACACTGAAATCACACATTTCTTTATCTTATACTAGTGGGGGGTACCCGGCGTTGCCCGGATGTTTGGAGGTGTGTGTGGTTTTAGGTAAATCAAAATACCCGGGTGTTTGTGTCAGAGGGTGGGGGTTAAAATAAAAAAAAGTTTTGGTAGGTAAGTATTAAGGATCGAACCCGAACCCTTGAGTTGAAGTTGGAAATTAAAGTGTGAAAAAAAACGTGCGGTGTTAACCACTGGGCCACCACAAAATAGTAACAATAACATGTTTGAATTTATTTAAGTATTAAAAATTGGCAGGTGCCCGTACTTAATGAAGTCAACTTTGACTGCAAGGCAGTATTTTATTTACTGCAGGGCAGGATTTCTTTTTTTTTCTTTTTTTTTTTTCGCCAAGATGCTGTGGGGAAAACCAGCTCCCCATAAAAGGGGATTGTCCAAATTGAATAGCAATTGTCTGATATAAGGAGAAACTCCACATTGATCAAAGCTGATTGCTTTTGGGTGTTTCCGGCGATCGCGACCGGAAAAATGCCGCCAGAATTAGTTTGCTTTTATCATACAAAAAAGCTTAATGCACATGCGGCGATCGAAAAATGTTGAATATTTATCTTTTCAAAGTTGAGCAAATTAAATAGACAGGTGACCCCTGTTGTTAACTCGTAGATATTATCATTTAGATATGATATAAAAAGCTTTAAGAAGGAATGAGCCGACCGAGAAGTCCATCGAAAAAGCCTTTTACAGACATACACAAAACGCGAACATACATACATTTTCACTTTTATATTTATAGATGGCTCGGGCAAAACCGGGTACCCCTGCTAGCATACACTAAGAGAAGGAAGGAATCTGCAGTGAGAGTGATGGACTGAAACTTAGTAAGTGATGGCTCATTTGCTGAGTTAATTGCAAATGGCGACTAATTCACACAATTAAAATGAAGTTTTTTTAAAAACATCTTAAAAAGGCAAAATTCAACTTTATTCATCAACATAGCTTTTGTTAGAATGATAAACTGATTTCAACGCTTCTCTAAGAACTCAGTACCTTTTTGTAGAACGATTTGTCTTTGGCCTTAAAATATTCCTTAGTTTCCAGTAGTTCTTCATTAGAGCCAAATCCCCTGGAGCATTCGTTTGAAGTCAGCAAACAGTCAGTAATCACTGGGAGTCAAACCCCATTTAAAGGTTTAATAATTGTTTCTGATGGGACAGTCTGAATGACGCTTATCAAGCTATTGCTTTGCTTGAATAGTATAATTTCCCATCAGAAATTTGAATTTTTTTCCATTGTTTTTAAAATTTGCAAGAATGTTTCACTAAAATAACTGTAATTTGTAAACTAATGATCCAATTGGGATCAAATTTTGACATGTGTCATTTGAAGGTTTGTACTTTATAAAAATCTAAGATCTTTTTTATGAGTGACGCTATCTGCACATCAGACCGGAGACTTATTTAATAATGTGTGATCTCAATTTTCACGAAAAACACCCGTCTAGCTGAAACCACCGTCAATAATTAAGATATAATAATAAGAACTGCACGCCTGTGGAACTCTGTTCCGTCTGCCTGCTTCCCACCGGACTACAACTTGGATGTCTTCAAGTCCAACGTTAACAAATTCCTAATGAACCGCCCCCTTAAGTAAACACTTCATCAAATCTCCACACTAACGTAATGTACTTGCAATAACCCTTATCCCTGAGTGGCTTCCGGGCCTTGATGTGGTGATCACTGTGTTAAAAAAAAAAAAAAAGAGCTTCCATCCTCCCTTTGAATAAAATAAAATTAAGCTAAATATGGCATCAACGAAAAACATGACTTTATTGTGAGAAAACAAAATTCTTTGCAGATATAAAAATTATTTATTCGTCTTTTAAATATTATTATATATATTCCACATTACCGTCCCTTACGGCTAGCAGCTGTGTTCCAAAATTCATAATGATCAGTTAATTAGTTTAGAAATAAATCCAGTGCATACAAACATATACACATACTTAACTTTATATAAGAGATATTATTTTAGTTTACATTCTTTATTTGGGTGTTTGTTATTTGTTTATTTTATTTGTAAATCCCAATATAAAACACATAAAAATGTTTCTTATCTGTTTGATTGTGTTTGTAGGATTCAGTTTGGGCGTACATCAGCATAATTGGGACGAGGGTTTAAAGTTCCAGATAAAATTTGAGTCAAGTGGGTGTGCAACAGAGGATGGAGAGGGGAGATGTGACGAAGGTTTGTTGCATGCAAAGTGACACGCCCAGACAAGGATTGGTGGTAATATCAGTTTAAACCACGCGTTTCCCATACACGAATGACAAGGAGACGAAAAGCACACAAAAACATATCGTTAAATACAAGTAATACTGTGGAGCAATTAAGATTGTACAAGTTTTTCAATGAAATATTTGCCAATCTTTGCCCATTTCTATGAGAATAGCAACCAAAACGTTTTCATTAACATCCAAATGTATCAGTCTCTAGTTACTTGTTTTACGATGATTACAAAGATAGATACAAGGGCAAGTTTTTTTTTTTATCTTGAAGTAATCCAGTTTCCCTCACACCCTCAAAGAAGTATAGGACCAAAATTAAAAAATCGCCTCAGTCGAGAATGATTTCACGTCATCTGACTGAAGACAGAACAGATACACTTTGAATTATTTATTTGCCAAAAATATGAAATATATTTTAACAAATAAGCCATTAGACCATCACCAGTTTAAAGAGTATGAGTTGTTGGTCATCATCTTTCCTATTCTTAATAGGATTCATTAACAATCACAACATCATTACAATACGACATTTAATCTAAGGTTAGTTCTACTTAAAATATTCCCATATATATATATATATATATATATATATATATATATATATATATATATATATATATATATATATGCATTCCTTGAGTTAGGTTTCAAGTTGACATCATGGCCTGATAAAGCAATGTCTCTAAAACACCGAAGAAACATGTATGCACATATGTAGTCAATAATGTTTGCATAAATAAATGTACGATAAACATGCTCAGTTCATTCACTGAACATTTTTGATAAGAACAGGTTTCAGTTAATTTACATCTAGAAAACTTAATACAACCATTATATATACATTAGCAGCCAAAAATTTGGGACAGTTTAGTTTTTTTTTTCAATTTCTCCAGAACATTCGGGGGGGGGGGTTACAACTAAACTTACACACATTTAACATATCTCTTATGTTGATACATTGTATTAATTACACTTCATTATAAAGGATAGAAAAAAGTTATGAGCATTTCAATTTTTTTTTTTTTTTTTTTAATTAAAGTAGCCAAAACCGTAGGACAAAGCAAAGAAAATAATTTGTTGTGGACTGTGTAGTCAGTTTTCCTCTATTTTAAGTACGAAAATGACGAATAAGTCGATTATGTCACTTTGTGGTCATCGCAACTGGTTCCACCATCATTATCAATTGATGCTTCCGTCAAAAAATCAATTATTAAACTTCATGGGGAAAACAATTCAATACGGAAGATAGCTGATGACTTGAAGCTGTCGAAAAGTACCGTTGGGAGAGTTATAAAGGATTTCAAGAATACTGGGAAAATTCTACCACCAAAGAAAAATGGCAGACCTCGAATAACTTCTCCTAGACAAGATCGATGGCACTGAATGATAGGTTTCAGACAGCTTCCAGCATCTCGTGAACTACATGCCTATCATGACACCAAAGCGTCTCATAAAACAGTATCAAGACGCCTAAATGAAATTGGTCTGTTTGCGAGATCACCAGCTAAGAAACCGTTGATAAACAAGAAGAACAAGTAACCCAGATTAAGCTTTGCTCAAGAGCATGTGTTGTGAACAGATGATAAGTGGCGAAATGTATTTTTTTCTGATGAAAGTAAGTTTAATTTATATGGATCTGACGGGAAGAAATTTATAATTTGCTGGCGAAAGATTTAATAAAATTTCACAAAGAAAACGTTAAAGTTTGGTGGGAATAGCATAATGGTGTTCGGAATGATTTCTTGGGAAAGAACGACTGATCTGGTCCGTCTAAACACCAGAGTTAATGGAACAATATACAAGAACTTGTTGAGAGATTGTGTCATCCCAATACTTCGAAATTCTGAGTGTGAAAAACCTATTTTCATGCAGGATAATTCCCCTGCCACAAGGCTAAACATGTAAAGGAATTTTTTAACAAGCAAAATGTGGATGTTTTGGATTGGCCTCTTCAAAGTCCGGACCTAAACCCCATTGAAAACCTATGGTCTACTTTGGGTGTGAGTGCAAGAACCTCTATCGATACTGAAGATTTGTGGCTAAAACTTAAAGAAAAATGGGCGAAAATTTCATGTGATGAATGTCGCCATCTCATTCAATCTTGCAGTAGAAGATGCGCTGCAGTTATTGAAAATAAAGGCTTGTCCACTAGATATTAAATGTATGTCCACAAATTTTAGTATTTTGATGTGTCAATGTTATTATTTAACAATTTATTTTCTTTGTCCCACGGTTTTGGCCACTTTAATTTAAAAAAAAACAAAAACTAAAATGCTCATAACTTTTTCTATGCTTTATAATGAAGTATAATTAATATAGTGTATCAAAATGTGTGTAAGTTTGGTTGTAATCCCTCCGAATGTTCTGGAGAAATTGAAAAAAAACTAAACTGTCCTAGATTTTTGGCCGCTAGCGTGTAATATATATATATATATATATATATATATATATATATATATATATATATATATATATATATATATATATATAAAATAACCACTTTAAATAAAAAACTTAACTCTAACAATACCCCCTTCTCAATCAAATGGAATATCATAAAAAAAGTTAAGTCTTATACTCCAGGCTCTAAGTCATGTCGCCTCTGCACAACCGAAGCTATAACTATAATTACTTCCTCTTAAAGTAACAATATAATAAATTCTAAAAATGAACTGATCTCTTTCTGTAAACATGAGTCCAAATTTAATTATGGCAATTTTGAAATTACATAGTTATTACTTTTACCTTTTATATAGATATAAAATATTTTTTATTTTTTCTTTAACTTTTTCGTTTTTCGACATACTTCTTAATACTTTATAATTTAATAATCCTTTATTTTAATTCTTTATTTCTTCTTTGCATGGCCGGTTTTTTATCTGCATTTTCTGTTTTATTCTTTAAACTTTCCTATCTATCTAATATATCAATCTACCCACACTTTCATATCTTGTATGTATATTTACTTATATTTTAGTATATGCTTTTACTTACTTTTTTTCTTGCTTTTTCCTGAATTTGCAGATACTGGCCATCCTCTCCCCTTAAATAATTTTTATTTTTTATTTTATATATTATATTTTATTTTTTATTTATTTATTTATTGTTTATTTATTATTTATTTTCTATTTATTTATTAATTTATTTTCCTTTTAGTGTCTTCTAACAACTCTTGCTGACATTTTCTTAAGTGATGGCCTGTACATTTCAGTTGACTTATATTATTTTGCCCTATATATTTTTTTCGCGCCTTTAACATTTCCTGTCTGGGTCATTTTGACATTTGTTTCTCTATTTTATATTTAACTCTATCACCATTTTTTCCCTCTTTTTCTTCTCTGATCTTTCTTATTTATATTTATGTCTCGGCAGTAGAGTGAAAAGCATATCCTATTTTTCTTTTATTAATATTATTGAAATGTTTCCTTTTTTCCCTTGTACACATTTTTGTGAATTATTCCATGGATTTCTGCCTTTGGATTATTATGGACCATCTTCTTCCAATTACGGGATTTCCTTGGATTTTACTCATGCAAATGGAAATTCAATTAACTTTCTTGAAGTTATATATTTGGATTTTACCGTCTCTGGATTATTTATCTTCCACCAGACTATCCATTCATGTGTAATCACCTTTTTCTTAACCATATTCACTTTTTTTTGTTATCAAGTAAGATCTTTGACTTACTTGTTTCATCAAATACTTTGGCATGCAAAATCCGATCCCACATTTTGCTAATTCCTACCCTCTGATGAGAAGGAAAGTATTTCTTCGAAACGCCGTGGATTAAGGACTATCCACTTATCTGGTGTTTTCTTTTCAGATTAAATATGTTTTTAACTCATTTCAATGTGTTTTTTAACATGTTTTATTAACTGTTTGCTCGTGTATATATATATATATATATATATATATATATATATATATATATATATATACCCAAAACGTCTGGCCATTGTGGAGGAAAGATTAAAATTTGCTGCTATGGTTTCAAATTATCTGAAATAACAGGAAGGGGAGACTTGATTCCAAATATTTTACATGTTATATTTCCCCTCTTTTGGAAATAGGTTACGATTATGAATTTCTCCAGTATCAAATTATCCTTATACACTGTGAAATTTACTTTATGTATGAAAACCAAAGAGGGGAGATATAACATATGAGAAATATTTGGAATCAAGTCTTCCCTTGCTGTTATTTCAGATCATTTGAAACCATAGCAGAAAGTTTTAGTCTCCCTTCCATCAAGGCCAGAGGTTTGGGGGAAATATCGGATATTTTTATTTTTCAATTTTTTTATTCAATTTTCACCCCAAACAAAGCAAGTGCCACTTTGAAGTAGGGGGCTACTATTGGAATATAATTTGCAGGGGAATTATGAAGGGAGATGAGTAGAAAGATATTTGTTCACATTATACTTGAACTTCTGCATATCAGTACAGTTGGGAAAGCAGTATCCCGGAAGGGAGTTCCAAAGACTTGCAGTTCTGGGGAAGAAACTATTGGAGTAAAAGGCTTTCTTACACCTAGGAATCTCTACGGTAAAGGGGTGGGACAGTTACTTGTCGGGTTTGTCGGGGGTAGTCACGTCGAGGAGGTACAAGTGCTTGCAGTTCGTCAGAGCATTCATCATTAAAGTATTTGTAGAAGAGGCAGAGGGATGCAACATTTCGTCGATGGGACAGAGGCTGAAGCCTAGATGACAGTTCAGAACCTATCAGGTTGGCGACTCTCTTTTGAACCCTGTCCAGGAGTGACAGACAAGCAGCAGATGCACCAGCCCAAATGTGACAACAGTACTCCATACATGGGTGAATGGTGGCCTTATAGAGGTACAGGATACTTTCAGGCATAAGTAATTTTCTAGCACGGTAGAGAGAGCCCACCTTCTTTGCAGCAGCCTTATGTTCCCTGTAAACGTTAGGCTGAGGAGTTTAAAGAAAGTACTTTCAGGCAGTCTGTTCTTGGCCATTGCTATTGGTGGTAGAAAAGGTTGCTTGTAGTTATTAAAGGAAACAAGCTTAGTCTTGGCACCATTGAATATGACCATCCATTTTTGTCCTCATTCCACTACAGATTGGAGGTCATCCTCTAGTGTTTCTGCCATTTCTTTAGATATGTGTTCATTTTTTCCCCCTCATGCCTGTTATAGAGAGTGGTGTCATCGGCAAATATACCCATCTCTGAAACAATTTTATCAGGGAGGTCATTTATGAATATCAGGAATAATAAAGGTCCAAGGATAGACCCCTGAGGTACTCCTACATTTATGTCATATTGTTTAGGTCGAGGTCAACCTGGATTTTTCTCTTACTTAAGAAGGATTTAATTATATCGTGTATTCTTCCAGTGATACCATATGATCTAATTTTCCTTAGAAGTCCGTGCCATACCCTGTCAAAAGCCTTAGATATATCAAGGGCTACCGCTCTACCCTCCCCTATTTTATCCGGTGAACGGTATATACGTTCAGAGACTACAGTTAAGATATCTGTTGTTGAATGGGCTTGCCTGAATCCATATTGTCTGTCAGTCAGGAGCTAGCAGCTGTTAGGTGTTGGACTAGGGCTTGATTAACTAAGTACTCAAATATTTTGGTGAAAAGTGGGAGGAGGCTAATGGGGCGATAATTTAGTGGGTCAGTTCTTTCACCAGAATTCTTGAAGACTGGTACCACAGAAGCATAATTTTGTAATTAATATGCAAAACTAGGAAAACAAATGACTATGATTGAAGCATTTTATAGCTGTAAAAAAGTGCCAAAAATAGGCTCTGGGTGATGGATTATCCCCTTAATGTGCGACCTTAATCGTAAATGTCACATAGCCTACACAATCCAGGTCATTAGCTTTCCAGCAAGCCTTCATTTGTTAAGTTCTGATCAATAGTCTTTGAGATTTCGAACTTATATAATTGCCAAAAAAGGTGATATATATATATATACATACTCGTGGCCAAATTGAATATTGAAATGCTCATATCTTTGGTTCTATAGCCGAAACTACATGAAAATTTGCCAGCTTTCTATTCCATGGTAAAAATTTTATGACAATTGGTAAAAAAAACAAACTATATTTTCAAACCATAAAATATACCAAAATTTCTCTACATTTGTATATATAATGTCCTGGCAGGCAGCTTCAGTTTTACTGCTTTGTTTGTCTGTGGCCTTGCCAAGTCACTAATATATGGTTGGTTGCATTTCAAGTGTCGTATGTATATAGTTTATGTGTTGGCCCCGTGAAGGACACAATAATTTTGGTAAATAATCTTGAGTAAGAGAGGTCAATGCAACACACACACACACACACACACACACACACACACACACACACACACACACATCTATAGCTATACACCTATAAAGTTGAATTTTTTCTCGCTCTGGCATTGATATTAAAAGCCTACTTTTTCTATTGGTATTCATTTGCTTCCCCACGAAAGCAAAATGTGACATAAGGTCGTTTTTAATGTAGGGGAAACCAAGTCTCCAACAAGGGGCACTCTGGAAGCAGGCAAAAATTAAAATTGCCTCAGTATAGAAGGGGTTCGTTCCCCTCCACTGATCAAGGACAAATTAAGTTTGGTACAGCATCAGAACAGATACCACACTATGATCTTAGCCGGAAAAAATTATTAAAAATAACTTCTTATTTTACTCAGTCATAGATATGTGAGCGACTATGTGAAGGTTAACTAATTTGCATAGTACTTTGAAAAACAGGTTTTAATTAAATACTAAAAAATACTAAATAATTTTTTATGCTTTCTTATTAGATAATTGGTTTCATTTCACTATTATGCTGAATTATATTTATGCATAGTTTCTACATTCTGCATAATCATGTAGAATTTAAGATGAAAACGTTCTAGCACACTGAAATATTTATATATATATATATATATATACATATATATATATACATATATATATATATATATATATATATATATATATATATATATACTAGCAAAAGTACCCGTCACTGACTGGGTTCAAAAACAACCTACAGAAAATGGACTCTGATTTATGAGTACGATAGGTTATGAAAAGGATGGGTTGTAAAGAGATAGCTTCGAATTTGGGGGTATCAAAACCAAAGCAAAATATGATGAAAGTAAAAATAAAATAGATACCCATAATTTATTATACCATACCTGTTCACACTGAAACACTTATCACAATATTCTGTGGCTCTATATAAAAAAAACTTGTTAAACTTTGTGATATATTTCCATTCTATGGAGGCCAGGCGCGAACACAGACCCCACAATTTTATTATACCATCCCTATTAAAGATAAAACATACTTATCAAAGTATTCTTATGTACATCTATATCAAAAACCCTTGTAAACGTTTTTTTTTAAATTTTTTATTTCCATACTTTGTGGACCAGGCACGAACGCAAACCCCACAATTTTAATGAACCATCATTCTGCCAGATCAAACATACCCATTCCTGTGTCTCGATACATCTTCTATCATTATATGTAATCAGTTTTTTTAAAATAGTCAACCATATAGGAGCCTATTCGTGACCACACACACACACACACACACACACATACACACATTCAGCTTTATATATATATATATATATATATATATATATATATATATATATATATATATATATATATATATATATTTGTCAGTGTGTGTGCAAAAAGTGTCTACCAAACTCCCCTCTGAATATTTGGTCTATAAATTTAAAACTTGATACATAGGGTATTGAACCTGTAGCACACTTTCTATTTGGTTTTTAACCGGCAAAACTTGCTGTTAAGGGATCAAATTTGAAAACAAAACAGTTGCACTTTTTATTTTTTTACTCACGTTCACCCCTAACAAAACATATCGCCACTTGGACATAAAGGGCTATTATTTGAGATCATGCCTAGAAAAGATTAACAAGATGTTCGTTTACATTACATTTAAACTTTTGTACATCAGTACAGTCAAGGAAGCAGATAGCAGAAAGAGAATTCCAAAGTTTAGCTGTTCGAGGGAAGAAACTATTAGAGTAGAAACCTTTCTGGTATTTAGGGCCCTCAACAGTGAAGGGGTGTGATTTTCTTTCTAAGTGGGTTTGTCAGGGATATGTATGCTGAGGGAGCACAAGTGCAACAAGTTCATCAGAGCACATTCCATTAAAATACTTATAAAATAGGCACAAGGAGGTAACATTGTAGCGATGAGACATGGGTTGGAGCTTAGTTGACAAAGTGGGATATATTAGATTGAAGACTCTTTTTGAGATCCTATCTAAGAGGGAGAGACTAATGGTAGATGCACCAGGCCAGATGTTACAGCAATACTCCATGCATGGGTGAATGGTGGCTTTGTAGCATGATAGAGGGAACCCACTTTTTTTTTTAGCAGCAGCCTTGACAATGTTCTCAATGTATTTGTTCCAGTTCATATTGCCTGTGAATGCTAACCAAGGAGTTGAAAGGAAGAATTGTCAGGTAGAGTGTTATTTGTCATGGATATCGGTGGTTGGAGAGGTTTGCTTTTGCACATGTACAAAATTAACTTTTAGCCTTTTGTGTCCATCTGACGGTAGCTCATGATGCTGGAAAGATAAATAAGGCTGGAGTGCTAAACATTCTGGTTTCGATTCTCGTGGATGGTAGCCAAATCGTATTTTTTAAAACTTTTGAAATTATTACTATATATTGGATTCAATAGAGAATTGGCTTTATAATAATAGATATGAAATCTGCATGAATTAAAAATATATTTATGCGTATTTAATGACTTGGTAATGCTAAGCGACCTGCTAATATATACATAAATTTAGAGCGACCTGCTAATATATTCATAAATTTAGAGCGACCTGCTAATATATACATACATTTAGAGCGACCTGCTAATATATTCATAAATTTAGAGTGACCTGCTAATATATACATAAATTTAGAGCGACCTGCTAATATATTCATAAATTTAGAGCGACCTGCTAATATATACATAAATTTAGAGTGACCTGCTAATATATTCATAAATTTAGAGCGACCTGCTAATATATACATAAATTTAGAGCGACCTGCTAATATATTCATAAATTTAGAGCGACCTGCTAATATATACATAAATTTAGAGCGACCTGCTAATATATTCATAAATTTAGAGCGACCTACTAATATATACATAAATTTAGAGCGACCTGCTAATATATTCATAAATTTAGAGCGACCTGCTAATATATTCATAAATTTAGAGCGACCTGCTAATATATACATAAATTTAGAGCGACCTGCTAATATATTCATAAATTTAGAGCGACCTGCTAATATATACATAAATTTAGAGCGACCTGCTAATATATTCATAAATTTAGAGCGACCTGCTAATATATACATAAATTTAGAGCGACCTGCTAATATATTCATAAATTTAGAGCGACCTGCTAATATATACATAAATTTAGAGCGACCTGCTAATATATACATAAATTTAGAGCGACCTGCTAATATATTCATAAATTTAGAGCGACCTGCTAATATATACATAAATTTAGAGCGACCTGCTAATATATTCATAAATTTAGAGCGACCTGCTAATATATACATAAATTTAGAGCGACCTGCTAATATATTCATAAATTTAGAGCGACCTGCTAATATATACATAAATTTAGAGCGACCTGCTAATATATTCATAAATTTAGAGCGACCTGCTAATATATTCATAAATTTAGAGTGACCTGCTAATATATACATAAATTTAGAGCGACCTGCTAATATATACATAAATTTAGAGTGACCTGCTAATATATACATAAATTTAGAGCGACCTGCTAATATATTCATAAATTTAGAGTGACTTGCTAATATATACATAAATTTAGAGCGACCTGCTCATATATACATAAATTTAGAGCCCTAAAGACGCAATATGTTCAAAGAGGCACATTGACTCAACTACTTGGCAGCTCTCAGGAAAACCAACTGCTTCTCTCAAATGTTCAACTTCAACTCTTTGTGTCCTGCCCAGTGGGCTGGATCTACCCCCCCCCTTTCATAATCTGGGATCTTTTCACCTCTGACTGTTTCTGGCCTTTGTTAGTAGTCACATTCAACCACCCAGAAGTTTACTAATTGAGATACCACTGGAGATAACCGCCAAACATTCTCTATTCAAAGGGGTTTCTCTATGGCCTATTTAGGAAAATTACTTTTCCCAAGAAGGTAAGTTCCAGCATAGTTTTACCATTTAATGAGGCGTTTACTTTTCCAGACAAAGCAAATATCTCTTATGTAATCGAACTCAAGCCGGAAATATTTTTTTGTTTTCTGTGCCCCTTCTTCCTTTGGGCAAGCATGTATCACCTGCAACTCTGCCTTTAATATACACCACCAAAACATGTTGCACAGCGCATGATAGTCACCAACATTTATTTTCTAACCGTTTGAAAGTGTATATTTCCTGTGCTTATGATTGGCTGAAATAAAAAAAACTTATCAAGATTCAAATCCAATCAACAGTTATTATTTTTTCTCAAAATATTTTTTGCTTCTGCAGATAAATTAGATGCACAAGTGACAAATTAAATAAGACAAAGAAAAAACTTGTGGTAGATTAGTAAATAGATATGCGAGCCCGGCGAATGTTGGTAAGATACTAGCTTACTTGTATAAGTTACTCCCTTTCCTTCTTTCTTTTTTTCTTCCATATCTATATTTTTAACTTCTCCATTTTCCGGTAATGAAGAAATGGAGATTCAGTAGAATCAATTACTTCCACCGTGGATTGTACAAACGCACCCTAAAAAATATTTAAAATAAATGATACTTCTGCATTTACCGACCCGCGGTTTCTATGAAGTTTCTCTGGTGTGCTCAACCGCTGACGGGAATAACCGGAAGTGGCCGATTTCAAAATGTTAAACTGCTACGAGAAAATTATAATGAAAAACAGGAAAAACATTGAAATACAATAAATAAAATTACAAACATGTATCTAACCTTAAACACTAACACTAAACCCTAACCCTAATCTGCGATTAAAATTGATTTCTTCTAATTTATAGAAAAAGTAACCTTCATAGATTGATATTACTAAGCACAGACAGAACGTTCGAAAAAAAAAACCCCCCAAAAAACGAGGAACGCTCAGCCAACCTTTTATAAAGATAAATAAGAAAACAAAGAAATAAAATAAATACAATTCCAAACATGTATCTAGCTGAACCCTAACCCTAACCCTAAACCATAACCTGTGCAATTAAAATTAATTTTTTATTTCTTCCAATTGATAAAAATGTAGCCTTCATAGATTCGTATTAGCTAAAAACAGACAGAACGTTCGGAAAAAAATATTGACCCTTTCCGGTTATTTCTATCAGCTGATGAGCGAGCCCGAGTCAACTTTGTTGAAATCGTGGGTTCCTAAATGCAGAAGCACACAAAAAAAAAAAAAAACATCGGCAAATTAACTTGACATTATCAACGAATGATAATGATTCCCACTCTTTTGAAACAACAAAAATAGCAAGCCTGTGCGAAATGTCAAAATCTAATTAAAACAGTAAACTTGACAACCAGACATTTAGAGTTCTTTTACTTGACACAACTGCGTGCCTTGACTACATGGATATTCGGTCAATGTTAAAGATCGCATCCAAGATGGCGGCCTGATGTTGGGTTTTATGTAAAAAATAAACATTGAGTGAAACTGAAAGGAAATAAAAGCTGAAATATTTTTATGTTTCAGTTAAATTTTTTGAAACATTTGACAGACTTTAATTTTGAAAAATAAAAAGTTTGGCAAATTTTTTTATGAGTGTGCTAGTTTTCGATTTTGTTTTAGATCCGCTCAGTTTTCTTTTTTACATAAAACCTGATATCAGGCGTCCATCTTGTTTCATGGGCGCCATCTTTAACGATTACCGATTACCGAATTGACAACTTTCTCAAAGAACTTTACTCACTCAAAATATCTTTGATATCACCCTAAAATGGTGAATATATAAATGTTTTATTTGCTAACTCTTTTTTTTTGCCCCCCCCCCCCTCGCCAACATCCTATTGTTGTATTTCTTGTTAAATAGTGACAAAATCCTTCAGTCGTTCATAACATGCAACAATGTCTATTTTTCACATTCATCATTTTATAGCCTTTATTAAATTGTCAGCATGCGTCTTTTTTTTTTTTTTTTTGCACAGGAATCACCACCTATCAAGGCCCGGAGACCACTCGAGGATAAGGGTTAATAAGTATCCATTAGCCAATATGATTATAGCGTAGTAAACATAAGTAGTGGGAATTTTGTAAATTGGATTACTTAGGGGGGCGATTCATCAAGAACTTGTTTACATTGGACTTGAAGACAATCAGATTGTAGTCTGCTGGAAAGCAGGCAATCGGAAAAGAGTTCTACAGGAGTGCAGTTCTAAGAAAGAAGCTTTGTTCATGGAATCTACATTTAGGTTTAGGCACAGACAAGGAGTGTTGGAAATTATTGATAGTGGTTTTGGCCAGACGAGTGTTTTTCGTGAAGGTTTGGTGAGATGGGACCATAGATTGAAGCTCAGCTGAGCACTTATGAAAATAACGATAAAGCAGAGACAGGCTCTCAATGTCTCTTCTGTGGGAATGAGGTTGCAGGGAGGTGAAAAGGGCATCCCCCACTAAGCTATGAAGTCTATTTTGAATTCTGTCAAGGCAGGATAAGCTGCTTCTAGCAGCTCCTGCCCAGATGTGGCAACAGTATTTCATCGTTGGCCGTACCTGGCTTAATTATAAAGATACGACCATCATCAATACACTATCCAAGCATGAGCCATTCTACAGTCTTTTATTCGTTTTACTAGCTGGACGCCTGATGTTGCCCGGTCATACTGTAGGAGAATTAGGGAAACAACACCGGTTGTAGACACACCGGTGCATGTTTTCCCTTGACTTGATAAACAGATAACTGACGAGGGATTCGAGAATGCACCTTCTCCTGTACAGTGGGTCAAAACCCATGTGAGAGAAAACGTGCAACCTCACAGGATTGATAGATGTCTCCACCCAATGGGTGAGTTATGAACATTTGTATTGCTATGTTATGTTGAGTTACTTGGGTTTTTTTTATTACATTTTCACCCCAAACAAGGCATATTACCAGTTTGATGTAGGGGGCTACTATCAGGGGCATAAGCTACAGGAGTACTATGTAGGGAGTTGGGCAGCAAGATGTCAGTTCACGTTACACTTGAACTTCTGCATGTCAGTACAGTTGGGAAAGCAGGGATCCGGAAGGGAATTTCAAAGTCTATCGGTTCTGAGGAAGAAACTATTGGAGTAGAAGGCTCTCTTACATCTAGGGATTTCTACTGTGAAGGGGTGGGATTTAGCTGCTTGTCAGGTTTGTTGGGGGTATTTATGTCGAGGGGGTACAAGTGCTTGCAGTTCGTTGGAGCATTCCCCGTTAAATAAAAGTAACTAATATTATGTTGCATGTTATGTCTAAAGCACATAAAGGCTTGATCGTCCGATTCTAATTTTGTTTCTCTTGTGAAGGGGAGGGTGTTTCGGATATAGACTTCAAGCCCGTGCATATTTCTGTCAGAGTCCTTACGACAGAGTGGGAGATATCCGGGCATGTTAAAGTAGTTAGTCTCACTTAGTGCTAAGATATCCGGGGCGTTTGTTAGGAGAAATGCTTCAACATCATTTAAATTGGTTCTAAACCCACGGATGTTCGTAAATGCAAGCTTCAAGGGAGGAAGCAACTTGTTTTTTTTTTTTGTTTTATTTTACTTTTGTCGAAATTCTCAGAAATCAAGGGGCCCACAACCTGGGGATAACACGTGAACTCTATATGAGAAACATAGATATTCGAATGTTCCATTTAAGTTTTTTATCTCTCAAACATTGAGTAAGTAATGAAATTGAAAACATAATTTCCCTCTCCTCAATTAACCATTTTCATATGCTGTAGTATATCTTTGATTTTGGTCTCTTGGTCTTACTGGATTCCAGGACAAGAATTTATCTAGTCTGGTGGAGTATCCAGCTTCGTGTTATTACTTGAGGTAACATCACTTGGAGAAGGTGCACCATTCCTTGTAAAAGCTAATGTAAGTTAACCATAGTGAGGAGATCTTATTTGGGCAGCGAATACAAAATGTGATTTTGAATATTTGGTCAGGGTTTTACTTCTAGGGAAAAGTATCCTTATGCCAGGTTTTTCTGACAAACCCTTGAACTGGAGATGTTATACACTCGAGGAAAGCGTCTAGTAGGCATTCAATACTGCATTTGTCAATGTGTTAAGAAATGCCTGTGTTTGTGCTTGGGTTCCGTTTAGTTATTCTACGTAATTTATGCTTGTTAAGTATTTTCTGTTTTAGATTCATTCATGTAACTATGCGACGGCAATACGTCCGACAGTACAATACGTTTAAACATGATATTTTAATTTATGCAAATTGCGTATGTATTATTTGTTACGTGTTTTAGAATGAAAATTGATTGTGAAATCGACACGTAAAAATGATGCAAATCAAGGGGAAACGTTTAACAATTTTATTTAAAAGAGATTTAGATAGATGAGCCGCTGGATGCGTAATGATCGGAACTGTCTTGTTTTATCTCTCGAGTGTCATGGCTGACTACCTCGTCCCCCCAAATGGGAATAACTCTTTTGCCAGTTCAAGGGCAATAACCCTTTCTTTTTTCTCGTTAGGTGGACCCTAACAGTATTATAGAATCAAGCATCTGTTGAACATTATATATTACGAGGAATGATTTGCCCGGTGAACTAATTCGCAAAAAATAAATAATAATAAAATAAAAAAAAATAATAATGATAATGTCGTTCATCAAATTCCGTATGTGTTTGTTTACAATATCACGTCAGCTGATATTTGGGCTTGACTATCTTAAAAATAATCTTTCTTCTCTTATAGATAAAAAAGAACAATTTTTACAGGGGAATATTTTCCGTTATACCGGACAAGGTTACACCAGTGTAACGTAAAATATTCCCCAGTAATTTTTTTTTATCTATAAGATAAAAAAGACTATTTTTAAGATCGAATTTTTTTCGATTTTCGATACTTATTTGACAAATTTCTGTACAAAGCATATCTAAGAACACTGCCAGAAATATAAATTATCTTTGCGTGAAATTTGGGAAAAGATAAGCTCAACCGTTTCGGGACATATGAGGAACCCTCTCTTCTCTCTCTCTCTTTCTCTCTCTCTCTCTCTCTCTCTCTCTCTTTCTCTCACACACACACACACATACACACACACACACACGCACATAAAGTAACTTTTATATAACAGTAGAGACTAAACTACGTGTTTCTACTGTCATCGTCAACAACGCAACAATAATTGATTATAAATAACTGGATGGTAATCGATTCACTTAATCATAGACGTGTGATAAATTAGGATATTGGTCATTCTTTTGTATTAAGGGAGTGTGAAGAGAGGAAAGGAAGAGGTGGAGAAGAAGGCGGAGGAGAGAGTAGTAGTAGTAGTAGTAGTAGTAGTAGTAGTAGTAGAGAGATAGGCTGAGACAGTGCTTGTTTTTTTTTTTTTATCCAATCCAACAAAGCAATAAAATTATTTTGAACTAGTTTGAAGGCAATCGTCTGCCTGATACAAATAATTATCAATGACACACAATTAAAGTAAGAAAAAAGGCCAGATAAACTTATTAAAAATATACTACCACGATTGAGTACAACCATACTTGAATTTTATAGCTTATCTCTATGGTTAGAATAATATATTGAATATTGAGTTTTGTTTATATATTTTTATAACTCTTTTAGCGGCAAAATGTCTGCTGCAGTGCTAGGTGTATCAGAATTTTTGTAGGAATTTTTGACACCCCTAACACGAAATTGCGAATAAAATATAAAAATCTCGTAATTTCTCTGTTAAAAGTGGATTGTTTATTTTCTTTATGGATTATACTTCCAAAATAAACTATTAAAGTTGGGGTTTTTTTTGGTTTGTTTACATAGGCATCACCACATTATCAAGGCCAAGAGGCCACTCAAGGATAAGGGTTAAAGAGTGTACAGTAGAAATTGGACAATATAGTAATCATTAGTAATGAAAATTTGGTAAAGTTGATAACATATGGAACGGCTCATCACGAACTTATTTATGTTAGACTTGAAGACAACCATATTATAGTCAGCCGGAAAGCAGGAAAACGGAAGACAATTCCACAGGCGTGCAGTTCTAAGAAAGAAGCTTTGTTCATGGAATCTACGTTTAGGTTTAGGCACAGATAAAGAGTGGGGGGAATTATTGATAGTGTTTACAGCTAGACGAGTGTTTCTTGTGAAAGTTTGGCGAGGGGGGACCATAGATTGAAGCTCAGTCGAACACTTTCCATGAAAATAACGATACATCAGAGACAAACTCACAACATCTCTTCTGTGAGATAGAGGTTGCAAGGAAGAGAAAAGGACATCTCCTACGAGGCTACGAAGTCTATTTTGAACTCTATCAAGGCAGCTCCTACCCAGATGTAGCAACAGTATTCCATCCTTGGACGTACCTGGCTCTTATATAGATAGAGAATAGCATCAGCAGTGAGATATCTACCGGATCGATAGAAAGATCCCACCATTTTTCCAGCGGCCTTGGCAACAGATTTGATGTACCTGTTCCATTTAAGATCAGGAGTAATGGTCAAGCCCAGAAGCTTGTCAAAACTAGAGGCCTCCTGAAGACGAGAGCCATTCATTTCAATTGATGCCAGATGTGGATAAGAATGTTGATGATGTAAAGAGAGAAGCTTGGTTTTAGATGCATTAAAAGAAACCAGCCACTCCTTTCCCCATTGTACTACGTGCTCAAGATCAGAGGAGAGAGAATTGGAGAGAACTTGGTCGTTTACTGTCTTAGATGTGCTACCATAAATGGTAGTGTCGTCAGCATAAATGTCTACAAATGATGTAAGGATGTGATTTGGAAGATCATTAATGTAGATCAGGAAAAGAGTTGGGCCCAGGATGGATCCCTGAGGGACACCGGCATTAATACTGTGAGCTTCTGATTTTTGCCCCTCAACTACTACTCTTATGAACCTATCAGAAAGAAATGATTTAATAATTGAGAAGACATTTCCAGCAATACCATAGCTAGAGATCTTATGAAGTAAACCTTTATGCCATACCCTATCAAAGGCCTTAGATATGTCAAGAGCAATTGCCCTAGAAAGGTTGCCTCCATCGAGAGATTTGCTAATTCTATGAGATATAACTGTAAGCACATCTGCTGTAGATCTAGCAGAACGGAAACCATATTGAGTGTCACTAAGAAGGTTATTTTTGTTGAGATGGTTGATTACTTCTGTATTTAACACAGATTCCAGCAACTTACTCATGATGCACAGGAGACTTATTGGCCTGTATTGAGAGGGGGATGAGCGATCACCTGAATTCTTAAATACAGGGCATACTGATGAAATTTTCCAGGGAGATGGGAAACTGTTCCCCTTAAGACAACGTTTAAACAGTTTTGTAAGTATGGGCGCTAGTTCAGGTTGAAGTTTTTTGAGTACTATAATTGGAATACCGTCAGGGCCAGTTGCTTTACTGGAATCAAGGTTTTTGATTAGCTTGGTAACATCACGTACAGATATACGTATATCACATAGCGTGTTTTCTGATACAGGAGGAAATATTGGGGGTTGGCGGCCTTGATCGCAAAGGGTAGAATTAGCTGCGAAGTTTTTGACAAAGAGTTTGGCTTTGTCTGATGCTGACGAGATTACCTCAGGTCCATTGATAATAGTTGGGATGGAGCACACGCTTCTGTTCAGGATTCTGTTTGCTATTTGCCAAAACTGATGGGAACCAAGCCGCTGCTCAGCTACTTTGGACTTAACAGATTGAGCATACAACTCTCTTGCGTTCTTTATTACTTTCTAACAAAGGTTGCTGGCAGTCCTGAAAGAATTTTAAAAATAATAGAAATATTTTTTTTTAAACAGTAATGAATTTTCCGAACTCAATATTTTTCAATTTTTAAACTTTAAAAATCTATCAAAATTTTTCTATTGATTCTATTTTTACGATATTTTCAGGGTCAATGTAAAATTTTATGTTCTTTCCAATAAACCGAATATAATATTTTAGACAAACGTTTTTTTTTTTTAATTCACGCCCCCCCCCATTTTCAAGTGTCTATTAAAAAGTAAATAATTAATTTACTCACCGAAAAGTAAATAATTAATTTACTCACAAATTGAAGAGAAAAGGTCAATAAATAATATATTCAAGTTTAAAACAAAAAAAAAAACTAGTGTTTTTTAGAATTTTACCTGTAAAGTTTGAAGTTTAAAACCTTTTTTTTTTAAACCACGTTATTTGTTTTTTCTTTTTTTTCTTTAATGGAACCTTGGTCCTTGCTCCTTTAATTGAAAAAAAAATTAGGGCTTGAATTACATTTTTCGATGAGTTATAAGCTTGGAAAGACAGGGGGTCGAATAATTCACGCCTCCCATTTTGAAATGTCTATTAAAAAGTAAATAATTAATTCATGTACCAAAGTGTTATATATCACAAATTGAAGAGAAAAGGTCAATAAATAATATATTCAAATTTAAAACAAAAAAAGTACTGTTTTTTAGAAATTTACCTGTAAAGTCCGAAGTTTAAAACCTTTAAAAAAACACGTTGTTTTTTTTTTGTTTGTTTTTTTTAATGAAACTTTGGTCCTTGCTCCTTTAATTGAAAAAAAAAAATTAGGACTTTAATTACATTTTTCGAGGAGTTATAAGCTTGGAAAGATGGGGTGGAATTATTCACTATTTTCACGAAATTTCTGACACACCTACTGCAGTGCTGCACTGCACAGAATTAAAGTGTTCAAAAGTATTTCTACGCACATAGTTCCGCGCATAAACTTGCCTGAATAAATAAAGACAAATAAAAATTTTATTTTTAGCCAATCAGAGATTTTCCCTGACCTTGTCAAATTTAACGTTTTACTCCACCTAAAGAACATATTATGCCAGATTTTTTTCTTCAACAAACGTGTGCCAACATCCACGATAAAGCTAACATCTACACCATGCTAGCTTTCCTTGACGCCCCTTCCCTTCCGCATGTAAGGCTTGGGGAAAGCTAGATTAATTTCTCAGCTCACCACACACATAGTCATATGCATAGGCACTCGGACACACACACACACACACACACACACATACACACACACACACGCACGCACGCACACACACACAGCTTTAACTCGTAATTTTTCTTCCAGAATTTATAACAAAGAAAACAAATTAACATTAACTCCACTTATTTATCATCATATCATATGAATCTAAAGAGTTTATTGTTGGCATTGGTTTCCAAGATATTCTCCTATTCAGACACGTTCTAGAAAGACATAGGGGATTGCGAGAAAAACCAGGTGAAGGTTGCCAACATCCTAAGTAAAAGTGATTTTTGTGAAACGAACTGGATTCGAACTTGGGACACACGTTGTCAGCCTGTGCCGTTAACCACTTGATCAGCGTCACCTCCCATTAACTTTTAATGAAATATAATTTGTGTAATTAAGTGGGGAAATGTTGATTACGACTTTTGAGACCTGTGGATAATTTACAGCGCTTAAATTATCAACTTAAACTTCTTTAATATTTTAGTTAATGAACCCTCCTTGTTCTATGTTTTCTTCTTTATGGAAACTTATATATATATATATATATATATATATATATATATATATATATATATATATATATATATATATATGTGTGTGTGTGTGTGTGTGCAGTCAGCACCAACCTTATTCAGGGTTTAAACGGCTTCCTCCGAAAGAGGAAGTTTCATGGAAGTATGAAATTCACAAGCGGTCCCCAGTCGCATGTAAATCTCCGTTAGGGGAGATGACGGTGTTAAGTTTTTTTTTTTTTGCAATTCTCCTACATACAGCACCTGGATTTCCCAAATTGGTCACCCATTTTAGTAATGACCAAGCTCAACGTTGCTTAACTTCGGTGATACGGGAACCGGTGTGTCAACGTGATTATGCCGTATATATATATATATATATATATATATATATATATATATATATATATATATATATAGTCATCCACATGCAGTACTGTTTCGCTGTTTCACAGCTCATCAGTGCGGCTAGACAGGCAACTACCTCAAGCCAGGATTGAAACCCGACCGTTTATACGGCAGTCAAGGCTTCTAACAATTACGCTATTGGCGGCTGCTTGAACGAGTAATGAGTTTAACGATGTTTTGATATCGTCCGAAATACCTCCGCTCGATTTGTTTACACAAAGATATATATATATATATATATATATATATATATATATATATATATATATATATATATATATATATAAAAGAACAAATAGTTAATAAAACATGTTAAGAACACTCTGTAAAAGAGTTAAAAACATATTTAATTTTAAAAAGTAAATACAAAATAAGTGGATAGTTCTTAATCCGCGGAGTTTCGAAGAAATACTTTCTTTCTCATCAGAGGGTAGGGATTAGCAAAATGCGGGATCGGATTTTGCTTGCAAAAGTATTTAATGACACTACAAGTAAGTCATAGATCTTATTTGGTAAGAAATAGTGAAGCAGAGAGAATAAGGGGGAGAAAAGGATGATTTCACGTAAATGGATGGTGTGGTGAAGGATAAAATATCCAATTACGATAAAATCCAAAAAAGTTGATTAAATTTCCATTTCCACAAGTAAATCCAAAGGAATCGCGTTAATGAAAGATGGTTCAAAGTAATCCAAAAGGAAGAATTCCGTGGAATAATTCAACAAAGTGTAGCAAGGAAAAAAGTGAGAAATGGAGAGGCTTTAATATAAATATATAAAATATATATATATATATAAGATTATATATATATATATATATATAACGCATACATAGACCACACCACAACAACACTCTCCTGAAGACTAACCTATCATTTAGCTAACAACAGCGCCATAAAACAACACCTAACACCCCATGATAAAAACCTACAGTCGTCCGACATTAGAAATATCTTGACTAACAATACTAAAATTCAATACCTTAACAATTGCACACGACGACTAAAATTACTAGAAGCGAAAAAGTAGGATTTAGAAGTCAGTACGCCAGAAAAAAAGAATTTTGTCCTGCAAAAAGTGCCTGGACCGTCCCCAATAGGGACGCCTCGGGCCATTGGCAGTAAACTGATCCCCTCTCAGAGAGGAGGCAAAGCCGGGGAGAGTGGACTCCATTGAACTGCACAGTACCAGCATTAGATCGCAATCAACAGAGAAAAAGGTAATTTCAAAAATGCTATAGACACTGTTGATTGTCGTGCCAAGGTAAAAAAAAAAGAAACTCATCTGCACCAAGGCAAACACTATAACTCTGACCTATTGGCATTAAGACGTCATCTGTTCTATTCTTGGGCAACGAAGGAGAAATCTGGAGTAGAAATCCTTATATACTGATGCACTGTCTATTTTGTTTGTTTAAAACCACATTTGTTTGCATTGAAAGTGTCTTATAAAAATCATTTTAGATTGAGAGAATGTCTATTTTGTTTTGGTAGTCGTATTTTTCACACACAAAAAAAAACCGACCTTATGTGCAACTCTAAAAATTGTATATCTCGAAAGAAAATGTGTTTCTAATCATTTATTTAGATTTATAAATTAAAAATTTTTTACATTAGAAATGCTTATGAACGGGAATTTGGTATACGACAACCTGTTCAATAAAATGTAGTCTGTTTTACAGAAAGTATAAATTCTCGCGAACCACGTTTTTGCAAAATGTTGGAATTAATTTTACCCTTAAAAAAATTCTATTTTCAATGGACCTGAGGTAATCTTGTCAGCATCACACAAAGCCAAACTCTTTGTCAAGAACTTTGCAGCTAATTCTACCCTTTGTGATCAAGGCTACCAACCCCCAATATTTCCTCCTGTATCAGAAAACACGCTATGTGATATACGTATATCTGTACGTGATGTTGCCAAGCTAATCAAAAACCTTGATTCCAGTAAAGCAACTGGCCCTGACGGTATTCCAATTATAGTACTCAAAAAACTTCAACCTGAACTAGCGCCCATACTTACAAAACTGTTTAAACGTTGTCTTAAGGGGAACAGTTTCCCATCTCCCTGGAAAATTTCATCAGTATGCCCTGTATTTAAGAATTCAGGTGATCGCTCATCCCCCTCTCAGTACAGGCCAATAAGTCTCCTGTGCGTCATGAGTAAGTTGCTGGAATCTGTGTTAAATACAGAAGTAATCAACCATCTCAACAAAAATAACCTTCTTAGTGACACTCAATATGGTTTCCGTTCTGCTAGATCTACAGCAGATGTGCTTACAGTTATATCTCATAGGATTAGCAAATCTCTCGACGGAGGCAACCTTTCTAGGGCAATTGCTCTTGACATATCTAAGGCCTTTGATAGGGTATGGCATAAAGGTTTACTTCATAAGATCTCTAGCTATGGTATTGCTGGAAATGTCTTCTCAATTATTAAATCATTTCTTTCTGATATGTTCATAAGAGTAGTAGTTGAGGGGCAAAAATCAGAAGCTCACAGTATTAATGCCGGTGTCCCTCAGGGATCCATCCTGGGCCCAACTCTTTTCCTGATCTATATTAATGATCTTCCAAATCACATCCTTACATCATTTGTAGACATCTATGCTGACGACACTACCATTTATGGTAGCACATCTAAGACAGTAAACGACCAAGTTCTCTCCAATTCTCTCTCCTCTGATCTTGAGCACGTAGTACAATGGGGTAAGGAGTGGCTGGTTACTTTTAATGCATCTAAAACCAAGCTTCTCTCTTTACATCATCAGCATTCTTATCCACATCTGGCATCAATTGAAATGAATGGCTCTCGTCTTCAGGAGGCCTCAAGTTTTGACAAGCTTCTGGGCTTGACCATTACTCCTGATCTTAAATGGAACAGGTACATCAAATCTGTTGCCAAGGCCGCTGGAAAAATGGTGGGATCTTTCTATCGATCCGGTAGATATCTCACTGCTGATGCTATTCTCTATCTATATAAGAGCCAGGTACGTCCAAGGATGGAATACTGTTGCCACATCTGGGCAGGAGCTGCTAGAAAGGACTTGGCCTGCCTTGATAGAGTTCAAAATAGACTTCGTAGCCTCGTAGGAGATGTCCTTTTCTCTTCCTTGCAACCTCTATCTCACAGAAGAAATGTTGCGAGTTTGTCTCTGATGTATCGTTATTTTCATGGAAAGTGTTCGACTGAGCTTCAATCTCTGGTCCCCCCTCGCCAAACTTTCATAAGAAACACTCGTCTAGCTGTAAACACTATCAATAATTCCCCCCACTCTTTATCTGTGCCTAAACCTAAACGTAGATTCCATGAACAAAGCTTCTTTCTTAGAACTGCACGCCTGTGGAATTGTCTTCCGTTTTCCTGCTTTCCGGCTGACTACAATATGGTTGTCTTCAAGTCTAACGTAAATAAGTTCTTGATGAGCCGTTCCATATAAGTTATCAAATTTTCCAAATTTTCATTACTAATGATTACGATATTGTCCAATTTCTAATGTACAATCTTTAACCCTTATCCTTGAGTGGCCTCTTG
This sequence comes from Euprymna scolopes, assembly GCF_053919585.1. Lineage (NCBI taxonomy): Eukaryota > Metazoa > Mollusca > Cephalopoda > Sepiida > Sepiolidae > Euprymna > Euprymna scolopes. The sequence continues at coordinate 16,206,905 of NC_136491.1, read as the reverse complement.
GCCTTGATAATGTGGTGATGCCTATGTATAAAAAAAAAATTCAATTCTCACATGTGAGAATGCGGTAATAATTCTGTGGATAAGTTCTGAAACAGAAATATGGCGACAGCTTTTGTGAGAAAGAATACGACAAATGTATATGCTATTTAGAGCAATTTTTGCTGGCTGAACAAAAATGGCTAATGATACACAAGAAAAAGATGAATGTTCAGAAGCGAAGAAGGCTGTTTAGTTTGCAAAAACCTGGCCCACAGGAAATTATCTGAATGAAGAGTTCGAATAACAAGTGCACGTGTGCGTCCCTCAATTCTTGTTCCTTTCGTGTGGACGTAAATATATTCTGCTACTTGCCTTAGTCGCAATGTAAGCGGAAATTGGAGTATGAATAATGACTGTCTTCTTGCTGCCGACATGGGCTACGACGAGAAGCAGGCATTATTCAATGTGATAACGGCGAAGAAGAAGGGGATGGCTTTCTGTGACTACCGTCGAGGGCTTTGTCACCGAAGATCAGCCGCTGTCCTGCTGGGGTCGAAAAGGGGTTTTATATGCTGGTTAACGTGACCCCTGAGGGAGTAGGGGTTGGAATTCCTGCTACCCAATTCCCTGGTCTTAAAGGGACAAGACAACAACTAATCAGTGAGGGGAAGGAGAAACATAAATAAATTCCAATATTCCTCACACATATTTCTATACTGTGGAAATTTTATTTCCACCATTTTCTTCTTCTTTCTCTTATTCCTCCTCCTTCTTCTTCTTCTTCTTCTTCTTCTTCTTCTTCTTCTTCTTCTTCTTCTTCCCCTCCTCTCTCTCTCTCTCTCTCTCTCTCTCTGATTTATTCTATTTTTTGTTTACTTCAGTAAATGTACTTTTCTTAAGCACGAAAAAATTCACGAAAAAAGAAAAAAAAAGAAAAAGAACGAGATGCTAAAATATGTTTAAAAAAGAAAAGCGGGATTACCTTAATAAAGGAATAGTGGATGGGCGATATGAAGCAAATTATATTCCTGGGCTTACATAATGTGTATCCACTCGATTGCAGAAGTGGGGGGGCGCAACATCCAACTCAGACTGAGTAATTGTCTACTACTGTTTTTTGACTCAGAACTGTGACACTCACTTCGCCCAACACTTTATATAGTTAGACTCGGAATTACCCAGATCCAATCTTTTGGTCATGGTCAGTACGTGCTTTGATTGAACGCTTGTTACCTTAGCCTGCCCCTTGGGAAGTGGCCAGCCACGTCAATTACTTAACATCCGTTTTGTTCAATAATTTTGTGTGTGTGTGTGAATTGAATTCTCCCCGGTTGATCTTTTTGTCACATGCGATAATATCTAACCCTAGATGACATTTCATCGGCCTACAGCTGGGATTTCCGTTAATCGCCCCAAATCCTTTGAGGCGTCGGCCACCACCATCCTAAAAGTATGATATTTGTCGTTGTTTTAAATGCAAGTGAAGTGTATGTACAAGACGACTGGAAACAAATGGCGAAATAAGCGGAGAGCACATACAGCGCCTAGAATTCCCAAAAGGTCATCCATCTGGTACTAACCAGGCTCAACGATGCTTAACTTCGGTGATCTGATAAGAATCGGTATGTCAACGCGATTATGCCGTAACAATATATATATATATATATATATATATATATATATATATATATATATATATATATATATATATATATATATATATATATATAAACGACAAAAGTCTATATTCCAAATCTCATGATGTTAGGCATCTTATAGTTTATTCATTTAATTAATGATTCATTTAATTTAATGAATGATTTTGCGCTACGAAACAGTTGCTGTCAAGAGTGGAATAAAATATTGTAAATTTAAATATAATATGTAGAATGCATCCACCTCTTATTGTAAATTTAATCCTACAATATCATAACGTTTTTTACTTATATATATATATATATATATATATATATATATATATATATATATATATATATATAACACGTCGCAGTTTTTCCCCTATGGACCAAAATAGCGTAGATTTACAACAACAGATGCCACATACAAATTTATTATGTCTCACTATTATCAAATATTTTATGCAAGTATAGAACGAAATTTTGACACATTAATTCGTTTTAATAAAACTGTGTATTTAATCCTAAAAGTGACATCATCACGTTCGCAAAGATATACAATGGAAGTACTGTTATTTTCCCCTCTAAATCAAAAGTATTACTGCTGGCTGCACTCAACACATATGGGGGTTCGCCCTAATTTTCTGGCTCACATACCATAATATTTCCTTTCCCCTATCCCCCCAAAATAATGATTCTTCCCTCTTCACATTTCACACAATCTCATTGGCTGACAACTAAATATTCAGCCATTCTGGAATGAACGAATCCTCGTTCAAAAAGAACGCTGCAGAAATTTAGACAAACATGGCTTACCTGCTTACATTAGGCAATTATTTCATATTATATACCCCCATTACAAACTTCGGAAACTCGAAAAAATAAATGACACGAACTTTATTTTTATTATTACAGAAAGTTATTATATTAGTAAGAACGAATTACTATTTCCTTACCTTTTTTATTAAAATGTTTCGCTGTCCTTATAACTAAAAAAAATTGTTAAATCTTTCATTTTTTCCATGCGTACCTTCTAATCATGTTAACTTTTTTACTTTATAAAAATACGATGTTGCTTTTATTACGAAATTGTTTTATAAAAATTATGTTTACTGACGCAGACTTTTAAATAAATGTTTTTACAATTATATATTGGTACACTTGGATACTGCTAAACTCCTGACTGACAAACAATATGGATTTAGACAAGCCCGTTCCACAGCTGACATACTCACTGTAATCTCTGAACGTATATACCATTCACTGAACAAAGCGGGGGAGGGCAGAGCGGTAGCTCTAGATATATCTAAGGCTTTTGACAGGGTATGGCACAAGGGCTTCCTCGGGAAAATTAAATCATACGGTATCACTGGTAGAATACTTAGCATAATTGAATCCTTCTTAGACAAGAGAAAAATCCAGGTTGTCCTCGACGGTCGAACATCTAAACAGTATGATATAAATGCGGGAGTGCCTCAGGAGTCTATTCTTGGACCTCTATTGTTCCTGATATTTATTAATGACCTCCCCGACAAAACTGCCTCTGAGATGGGTATATATGCTGATGACACTACACTCTATAACAGGCATGAAAGGAAAACAAATGAACATATATCTAAAGAAATGGCAAAAACACTAGAGGATGACCTCCAATCTGTAGTGGAATGGGGACATAAATGGATGGTCACATTCAATGCTGCCAAGACTAAACTGGTTTCCTTCAATAATTACAAGAAACCTTCTCTGCCACCAATAGCAATGGCCAGTGACTCCCTGTCTGAGATTACATCTTTCAACCTGCTTCGTCTAACGTTCACAGGAAACATGAGTTGGAACAATTATATTGAAAACATTGCCAGGGCCGCTGCGAAAAAGGTAGGCTCTCTCTACCGTGCTAGAAAACTACTGACACCTGAAAGTATCCTGTACCTGTATAAGGCCACCATTCGCCCATGTATGGAATATTGTTGTCACATTTGGGCTGGTGCATCTGCTACTAGTCTCTCGCTCTGATAGGCCCTGAACTGGCATCTAAGCTTCAGCCTCTGTCCCATCGACGAAATGTTGCATCCCTCTGCTTGTTCTACAAGTATTTTAATGGTGAGTGCTCTGACGAACTGCAGACACTTGTGCCCCCACGACGTAGACACCCTCGACAAACCCGACAGGCAGCTAAATCCCACCCCACATAGTAGAGATCCCTAGATGAAAAGATCTTTCTACTCCAGTAGTTTCTTCCCCAGAACCGCTAGACTCTGGAATTCCATTCCAGGTTCCTGCTTCCCTAACTGTACTGACATGCAGAAGTTAAAGTGCAACGTGAACCGACATCTTGCGACCCAAATCCCTACATAGTGCCCCAGTAGTTGCTGCCCCTGATAGTAGCCCCTACACCAAAGTGGCAATGTGCCTTGTTTGGGGTGAAAATGTAAAAAAAAAGAAAGAAAAAAATCATGAAAAAGGCTACAACCGTTGAACATTCCATCATCATCCGACATTTTAAATGTACAGATGGTTTATTATATAGACTTCTGTGATATACATTCTCTTCGTCGTTTATTAAAGAACTCGTCTCCCTTTCGTTGTCATGTACTAGCATTCGGTTGTACAATTGCTTTCTCCTTCTCTAAACGCATTATCAATGCGTCCATGTCATCTTTTTGTGTCAGCATCACGACACAAGTTATACGTCTGCCACCGACAACGTAACATCCGCAGACTTTGGTACAACCATTTATATAAATACAATATATATATATATATATATATATATATATATATATATATATATATATATATATATATATATATACGCGTACACAACACCCCTCGCTACTTAACACCAACAGGAATACTTGAAGCACTTGAAATGGTTTCTTTTGGCTGATTTTTGCATGAAAGGATGGATATGTATTAATACAAGTATATACACACATCTTTATCACAGAGGATAGGATTTTAAAAAAAATCCCTCTGTACAAACTCACATCAGATTATGATATTGGATTATTTATTATTTATGCCATGTTCTTTTTTCCATAAAAGTGTTTTATCTCGTCACTTAATCACCCAACATAAACCCTTTATGATTTGGTTGAATTAATTCGTTTAGTCGTAAATAAATGAATATAACAGCATATATAAAGTGGGAATTGATTCAAACACGCCTTGTACATATTAGTTCAGTACTTTTATTACTCAAATATACTTTTTCCAGTTTGAAAACAATCACAGTTTCATTACCCTTTAAACTAAAATTAACAATAAATATATTTTTTAATCATCTACGTCATAATCCAGGTCATAGCGGGTTAAGTCTACTCATCAGCTGCCAAACAGCTGACCAAATAACACGATTTTGCCCTACTTCGTGTGAACAGATTCTCCTTTCAAAAACTTAACATGATGACCTATAAAATGGCGAACGTTTCAGTTCCTTATGTTGAATGCTGCACAAAATTCTGTTTATTTGTCAGCCTAGCTAACCGATTAGAATGGGTGGGTGTTATCTGTCCACCATTAGAATTAGAATAGACTGTAATAAACAGTCCATCTGACAACATATATGAATTAATAGACGACTGTAAACGACATTCGGGTTTGTATAAAAAATGCATTTTATTTGGACTGTGCCCAAAAGGAAAACAGGTAAGAGTTAATTTTTACAAAGAGTGTGTGTGCCTTGGTGAATTTATCACGTCGTTGGCGAATTCGGGAAACCAAGGAAATACGTCTTACTCAGACCATTTCTTATCTCCTAATTTTGAGCGGGAAAAAAATCAGATTACATGGTTGCTGTAATAAATAAATTTCTGTCTCGGATTAGTTGGTGGACCAATCACTGCAGTGGTACATCTGTTTATTTATAGTAGCGTTGGGACGTTTAATCGGAATCAGGAAACGGAAAAATCAGAATTGTTTGAGGTATCGGAAAAAATTGAGACTTATTTCCGATTCTAAAAGCATTTCTTTTATATAAACGAAATTTAGGTATATAGAAAACAAGTAAGAACATCAGAATTTATTACACGGAGAATGTTTTATATATATATATATATATATATATATATATAAGCCCGGCGTTGCCCGGGTGTTTGGAGGTGTATGTTGAGCAAAAAAAAAAAAGCGGTCAATTTTTTTTAACTTTGACCCCTATTATGACCCCTTAACATTTATTGTTTTGGGCACAAATCAAGTTATTAAATTAGATCCTTGTCCAAGGAACCTATATCTAAAATTTCAAGTGTTTAGACCCAAAATTGGCGGAAGAGTTTGGTAGAGTTCTCAAATATCAAATCGTTGACCTTTGACCCCTTAACAGACAAATTTCTGGCCGAAAATGGATTACAAAGATTTTCCTAAATCTCAGTATCCTGTATATCAAATTTCGAGTCTGTAGACTGCAAAATTGACAGAGTTATTGCGTATAGAAATGTACACACATACACAGACACACATACAGACACGTTCACTTATATATATATATATATATATATATATATATATATATATATATATATATATATATATATATATATATATATAATTGTACATATTCACACACATGCATTGATTCAATAAATTGAAACTGCATGGTCGTTTCGTGAATTTATAAAAATTTGAATACAATACACAGAGTGAAAGTATTCATAAGTTTATCAAATTAAAAAAGAAATCTACACTTAAAAATACTCCAAAATGAACTCCTACTGTTTTCAGCGATTTCATGTGAACACACCGAAAAACAACAAAAATTATTTTAAGAATTAGAGTGGAGGTTAAGTCGCGATAAAAATTTAAAGTAAAATGATCCATTCATTTCTGAGGTTTTCTAATTTTTTAGGGTAGTTAACTAATTTTTTTACCACTGGCCTTAAGTCTGACCAACAAAGTCATAAAACTACACGTAATCGCTTTATTTTTTCTATTACCATCCGGACTTAGGGTGAGTAGGAGGAAAGACTTTCATGACTTTTAACAATTATATATTTTATTCTAAAGCTTGATCAGGAACATTGATATGGACAAGATTTAAAGCAAACAAAATTGGTTACATGTCCTTAAAGTGATTTCTATTCTTTAAGCGTTAAATTTAGATAAAAACTGGGTTTTTTTCTTTTTTTTTTTTTTTTTTTTTGCTATTTTATTTATTTGACCACAAAGTTTTTCAGGCTGTTTACATGTAATCGCCGGCAAAAATGAAGAAGGTCCTGAATATGGCCCCACAGCTTCTAAAGTAAATGTGGTTTTGTAGTGACTAATCCCGAACTGTGCATCAAACAGATACTATAATACTTAGTTTGCTGCACCGTATAATAGCAAAGTTCCATACAAAATTTTAGCCAGATCGGCCCTGTATTTGTTAAGAAGAGGTAGAATGAACGGACAGACACAAAGAAATATAAAGAATAAAACTTATCATTAGGTTTTTCGTGATAACACAAAAAATCTATTTATAGGATGTAAAAAATGAAAGTTTATTATTTTTTTTATTGTTTCATGGTAGCACAAGATGTGTTAAAACTAAAATAACTTTTTGAAATAAATTATTTCCATATAGTTTCGCCTTTCGTTTCATGTTTAGTGACTTCCATTCCATATTTAAGTAAACCGAGTTCACTTCTAGCATCTTAACTTTGAGTACTGAAGTTTTAGACTTAACACTTTTACAACATTTAAAGATTTTTTTTATTAAACTAAAAACAGAAAAACGTTTGATATTTTCTTACGAATGTTTTCTTTTTTTAAAACTTTGTACTTTTCAGTTTACGTATCATGCGATTTCTTGCGTAGGATTTTATATCAGTAGGTGCATCATAGTTAACTAAGCCACCTTTACATGTCAAGAATGGGTTTTTAAATTATAACGTTAATAACCAATTTTGTGCACGTACATTTCTTAGATAGGATTTTCAAGTTAAAATCAGTTTGTAACGTAGTTCTTAGATATAAAAACTTGGGACTCACACGTTGTATGCAGACAATCGCAAGACAACAAAGAACAAGAAAGAATTCGACTCACTTTTTTTTCTATTGAAACAGAATACATTTATTTACAGGTACTTCCAGAATAACGCATTGTCTATTATTCAAAAGTCTTCTCGTACTCCAATGTGCTTAACAAAACTCTGTTGTGTTGAACACGTGGTATTCTGTCTTTGTTTAGGACACGTCTTCCGCTGTCTTTCTCGGGCCACGTGTGAAACACGTCTATTTCTATCATTCTTGGGGCTACGTTTATCTTTTTTATCAACTTTTTCTTTTCTTCTCCCTCGCTGAGACGTCGTCTCGCACAAATCTCGGTCATTTGCATACGTTGGCTATCGTACAGCTGCTGCTGCTACTGCTGCTTTCGCTGCTGCTGCTGCTGCTGCTGTTGCTGCCATATGCGCGTTCGCGATCTGTTACATATTCATTAAATCGGTACGTGCAAGTACAGAATAGTTAACTAAGCCCTCATCTACATCCCAAGAATGGGTTTCTGAATAATGACTTCATTATTGCAGCAGTGCCCATAAAATGTAGAGGTACAAACATCGTCTAAGGGCTGTGTCTTTTTTTTTTTTTAAATAAATGCTATAATCGCATAGGAAATCTCCGACCATTTTCTTCTGCTTCGGCTCTCAATAAAGAAATGGCTGACACACGATCACTCGGTTTCAGTATATATAATTTATCAGCAGATACCAAAATTATCGAAATCGAGAAAACTGTCAAAAACACGGAAACGCATATATATATATATATATATATATATATATATATATATATATATATATATATATATATATATGTGTGTGTGTGTGTGTGTGTGTGTGTGTGTGTGTGTGTGTGTGTGTGTGCGTGTATATATATATGAGACCCGACGTTATCTAAGATTGAATGAGGATCAACGAATGTTTCACACTTCCAATACATTTTCGTCAGAGAATTCGGAAAAATCGGTGCACTAGGAGGAAGTGCACTTTCTGACACGTAAAATAAATTTGTGTTATTTTTCTTTTAAATCGGCCCAGCCATTCCAGAGTTCATGGGGAACAAACTCACGTGCGCACACGTACACACATACACAGTAAATACCTTATATATATATATATATATATATATATATATATATATATATATATATATATATATATATATATATATATATATAAAGTATTGGGACGGTTAATCAGAATCAGCAATGGGAAAAATCTGATCTTTTTGGGGTATTGGAATCAGTATCCAAATCGGAAAAATTTTGGGCTTCATTTCCGATTCCAAAACGATTCTTCTAATTTTTTCTTGATAATAAAAATGAAGCAAACACGAATGTATTTATTTATTTATTTATTTATTTGAAGTTGTTCATTTACAGCATAAGACGAAGAACCACGAAATGTGTTATAAATCCCATTCCTAGAATCTTTGGAGTCTAATTTATTTCATTTATTTGTAAATTACATTCTTCTGTAAACCTTTTTGCGCATATTTTCTAAACGTTTCAGGGAGTTCACAATTGATTCTAAAAGAATTAAAATAGTCTGGAAATATATTTTTTTCAATTTCTTTTGCGCCATCTGAACACTGTCGTTGTCTGCCATCGGCTGTTGCTAAAATAATTAATGTTTATGATGCTTCTTCGCTTTGGACACAAGTGAAAAATATAGATAAAAATTCCACGGTGAATTTATCAAAATTTTGGATAAAATACATAAAGAGGAACATTTAGAAATTTTTCGACTTAAAAAATGAAATCATAGCTTCATTTAAACTTAGATCCCTTCCCAAAGAAGAATGAGATTTGGGCAATTGTTACTGTGACTAACAGAACAAAACAGAGATGAAAAACAAATATGTAATAAATAAATGTTACCAAAGGCAAGACTCTTCTACCTACCTGGATAAGTTTGTTTGTGTTTAAACTTATTTTAAAGCGTGTTTTGGTTCAAAACAGACGTAATGTTCACTCTGTAGAGCAGGAATGCAAAAATAGCTGTCCATAAGCCCTTCACACTGACCCTTAATAACCGTTCAAAATCGAAAATTAAACAAGCGCTGGTAGAAACATATCAAATAAATGTCAACAATCGAGCGAAAATGTTTTTTCTACCAGTATTTTGTTTAATTTTCGATTTTTGAATGATTATCTTTCTTTTGTTAAATTTACGTACGAAACTGTTTACTACTCCGAATGCTTAAATAAATGTTTCTTTTTCTTTCCACCACGTAATCATCTAAAAAAGTAGAATCTCATTTTAAGGAAGTGGTGTTAATCTATTTGCCATTATTATTATTATTATTATTATTATTATTATTATTATTATCAGTAGTAGTAGTAGTAGTAGTAGTAGTAGTAGTAGTAGTAGTCGCTAAAAGTTTTCACACGGGCCAGAACAACCTATAGTTTTCCCTGGAATCTGAGTGACAACAAGTCTCCTTAGATTTCTATTATTTTCCACCTCTTTCGATAATCTTTGCAAATTAGTTTGCGTTATCGCAATAGCCATTTACTATTGATAGTACTAGTTGGTAGCGACCATTGGTCTTCATTGGAATTTGGGAGATAAGAAGTTTCCAAGGTTACAGTCCTCTTCGCACTCATTCAGTGGATGTCTTGTTAGTGTTTTCCCTTCTTAGTTATTCCATCCTCCTTGACACCCCTCGATCATTTAGTGTGGCGCCGGTTTATGGTAACACTACAGATTGTTGAAGGGGGAAAGGCGAAGGTGAGGGTGATGTTAACTTACAATTATAATTTTAGTTTTCATGATTCTGTGTTGTTGTTTGTGTTTTTCCTCTGTAGCAGTTTC